>NC_133769.1:302175730-302351712 GCF_003597395.2 Chelonoidis abingdonii | reverse complement strand
ATATATAGTAATTGGAAAAGGTTCAGAAAAGGGCAACAAAAATGATTACGGTATGGAACAGTTTCCTTATGAGAAGTTATTAATAAGACTGGGACTTTTCAGCTTGAAAGAGAGATGACTAAGGGGGGACATGATAGAGGTCTATAAAATCATGACTAGTGTGGAGAAAGTAAATAAGGAAATGTTATTTACTCCTTCTCATAATAGAAAAACTAGGGCTCACCAAATGAAATTAATAGGCAGCAGGTTTAAAACAAACAAAAGAAAGTATTTTTTCACACAGCACAGTCGGTCTGGTGAACTCTTTGCCAGAGGATGTTGTAAAGTCCAAGGCTATAACAGGGTTCAAAAAAGGACTATATAAGTTTATGAAGGATAGGTCTATCAATGCTATTAACCATGATGGGCAGGGATGGTGTCCCTAGCATCTGTTTGCCAGAAGCTGGGAATGGATAACAGGGGATGGATCATGTGATGATTACCTGTTCTGTTTGTTCACTCTGAGGCACCTGGCATAGGCCACTGTCATAAGACAGGATACTGGGCTGGATGGACTTTTGGTCTAACCCTGTATGGCCATAGATTAGCTCAGTGGTTTGAGCATTGGCCTACTAAACCCAGGGTTGTTAGCTTAGTCATTGAGGGGGCCACTTAGGATCTGGGGCAAAAATTAGAACTTGGTCCTGCTAGTGAAGGTAGGGGGCTGGACTAAATGACCCTTCAGGGTCCATTCCAGTTCTATAAGATACTGGTATATCTCCTTATTTTATTCTTATGTTATGTGCTGTAAAGAGCCGCAGGAGGCACATTAAAGAGCCACTTGTGGCCCCTGTGCCTCATTCCGAGTATCACTGCTTTAAAGAGCATAGGGACTATATTATATTTCAGGTGTATAGATGTATGGTTACCTAGGACAGCATGACCCAGAGTGCTGAATATTGGACAATACACAGTCTGGATAATTGAACCTAGAGGTGGGATGTCTTGCTGATCTGATACAATTCAATCTATATTTCTCTTGAGATAAGTTAGTTCACAGCCTCCCTTTTTACGCCTTTTCAGTGGACTAAATTGGTTAGCAA
Organism: Chelonoidis abingdonii; assembly: GCF_003597395.2. NCBI lineage: Eukaryota > Metazoa > Chordata > Testudines > Testudinidae > Chelonoidis > Chelonoidis abingdonii. The sequence continues at coordinate 302,350,630 of NC_133769.1, read as the reverse complement.
AAAATAATTCCTGTTGGACAGTAAACAGTGATGAAGGATGCGTCTTAAAAAGAAAGTCTGAATTAAAATAAATAAATAAATAAATAAATTCAAGAAGAAAAAGTAGAATGATTGACGAAAAGTGAAGTGCTGGGAAGTTATAGTAGGAACTAGGAAGGGAAGGGAATGAGACTCTGTCTGGCGTCCAATAGGTACTTTTTGTGGGAAACCAGTGGTTCATGGAAGAAGTAACTGGGTTTTTTAGGATTATAGTTGTATTATCTGAGGGCAATACCTTTCAGGAAGAATGACAGAAAAGGAAGGATGGAATGATTAAAGCTAACAGGACCTTGTACACTGACTTTAAGAAATAAAGGAGGGCTTGCCACCTGGTAAACAGGATTCAGTTGACCCTGATCTTGAAATGATTGTGCATATTAAATCCTATGGTGGGATTTTAATGACACATGGAATGAGAGCAAGATGAAAAATTTTGATTTTTTAAAATTTCAGATAGTAATTCTTTACTGGCCTTAGAAGCAATACAAATATTGATAGTAGAATTTTATACTAATGTTGCATGCAATGTTGATGGGGGGAAAAATAGTTAATAAGGCCAATTTCAGACTGAGTAGCAAACTCTCCCTTGGGTGCCTCTGATTCTTTTTTTTTAACCATCTGGTTCAATGATTTATGATCTGGAATACTTCTTTCTTTCCACAATTTAAGGAGAATTATATTAATAACATTTAAACATTTGGGTGGGATTGGTGATGACCTGGGACAGTGATTTTGTGGGTACAATCACATATCACAAAAGGTAATATTCAATGCTGGCCTAAGACATTCCTTTACTTTTCTCAAACAAATATTGCCAGTGGACTCATTTGTGTACATAAACTTAGTGCAAGCAAAATAGATATACAATTGGCCTAAATGCAGATGCTGATTTTGTCTGTACAAAATCAAAGTTCGTTTCTTAAAATGTAGGCCAAAATGTTCCAGTTTCACACTACAAAATACAGGACATTGTAGGATTGTATTTGAACTGAATATTCCTGGTTATTCCTGTGTCTATTTTAAAATTTGCATTAGATTTTCCTGTTAATCACTCATTGAGAAAACAGTTATTGTAACGTGTAGAAAAACTAGGCAATAAGGTTACAGTTTCACATGTATATAAAGAAGTGATAAACCAAGATACAAAGGAGAATGCAATGTTTTTTATAGTGATGAGAGAAAAAAACAGAAAAACATATTGATAGTTTCTTGTGAGCTTATTATTGTATCTCCATGGTACACAGTCCTAATGTGTGTATGTTGCTAAATTCCACAACTTTTACTGAAGATTGTACTTACATGTTGTAATTTATGGGAGTTCATGGGAAAAGGAAACTGCTCAGTTTGTGTGATGATCATCCTAGAGTAGCCTAAAAGCTGCTTGAACTCACTCTTTAGTACCCGCCTGGCAAACAGCAGCCTCAGGAATGTAGGACCAGAAAAGTGACTTAAAGCCATCTTTATACCACACCACCTCCCAGTTTGCACTGGGATTCCTAAGCCATAGCTGAACCTCTCTCTCTCACTCATTTCTCTCTCTATATATTTTTAAATGGGATATCTTCTCGCATTTCCTAGAGCACTTTGTTAGATATGATTGGTAGTGTCTGGAACAGAGAGGCAAAGGTGGAAAGAGTATTTATGTTAATAGCTGCTAAGTTACCTGTCCATTATATAGTAATGTCATTCAAATGTTGTAGATCTATTTCTATTAATGAATTGAAAATGAGATCATATTGTTGTTCTATATTATCTGATGATTGGACTCAGAAATATCTAATTGAATCTTTTGCTCAAATGAGCCCATATTTAATAGGTAGCACTTGTCTTCCTGATGCTGTAAGTTTGATGTGTAGGGTCTTGATTTTCCTTTGATTAACATTTTACAGTGATACTTCCTCACAACTTTTGAATTCATCGGTTACTTCCCCAAGAGATGCCTAGGAATAGGATAAGAAAAGAATTACATCATCAGTATATAATGCAATTCTGTGTTGGATGGCCAGTATTTTTATGCCTTCAACATTATTACTGTGCTCAAGTTTTTGAACATTTGGTTCTATGGATAAGGCAAAAAGTAAGGGTAAAAAGGGAGACCTTGCCTATTTCTTATAGACAAAGTACATACATTCTGAGTTATATCTATTATTCCTTACTGCAGGAGTAGGCTGTGAATACAACGTCTTTTTCTAAGAAAGTTTTTGCCCATTATACCAGGCCTGCACAACATGCGGCCCACAGATCCTCACTGTGCAGCCCGCTGGGGGATTCTAAATCCCCCGCACATGGTGCTCTGTGGGCAGCCCAGAGCTGGGAGCCCAGAGCTCTTTAAATCCCAGCCGCGGCTGGAGTCAGAGGGCTCTGGGCTGCCCGCAGAGATTCCCAGCCACATCTGGAATTTAAAGGGCTCAGGGCTCCCCGCAGCTTCAGGCACCCCAGAGCCGTTTGAATCCCGGCCACGGCTCCGGCGGCAGGGCCAGCAGGGTTTTAAAGGGCTCCCCACGGCTGCAGGCAGCCCAGAACTCTTTGAATCCCGGCCCGCCGTCGCTGATTGCCCCCTCCCTGGACCACTGCCCGCAAGTGGCCCAGGGCGGGTTACGGTACGCACGTGCTGGCAAGGCAGTAGGACCCCACCCCCTATCTAAGCACGCGCTGGTCCTTGTCCTGATACCCCTCACCTGGGACCTCTGCCCTAACTTGCCCCCCCAGGACCCACCCCCTAATCTAATGCACTGCTCCTTGTCCCACCGATGCCCCCTCCCGAAGGACCCCTGCCCCTAACTGCCCTTGGGACCCCAGCCCATCTAAGCCTCTTCTCCCTGTCCCAACTGCCCCTCCTGAGACCCCCTCCAACTTCCCCCCAGGATCCCACCCCCTACTGTCCCCTGATAACTCCTGGGACGCCAACAGCTTGCCACCATTCCACTGGGCCGCCGAGAGTTGGCGCACCACCTTACAGCACGATCCAATCACCCTCTACTACTTCCATGCCTATCCAACTGCTGCTTGTCCCCTGACTGCCCCCTGAACCTCTGACCTCATCCCAACACCATCCCCGCTCCCTGTCCTTGATTGCCCCCCAGAACCTCCACATTCCCTTCTCCAACCCCAGCCCCCTACCAAAAGCACTCAGACCAGCGTGTTGGCTTCCGTGCAGCTCCAGACACGCTTTGCTGCCGATGCTCCCCCGTGAGCCACAGCTCCCCATCCCCAGCACCTGCCTTCCAGAATTTGAACACCTCAAAAATTAGGATGGCTCAAAAGCTCAGTTTTGGGCAACTATTCCTTCATTTTCTCTCAAATCAAATATACTGATCCATTGTAACTTGCTGTAGAAAAAGTAGGATAAAATTGAGCAAGAAATGCTTATTAGGACTGGAATTGCTATTTTCAACAGCTTTTGTCTTTTTTTGTTTGTTTGTTTAAAAGGAAGAGAGTGATATTGCATTGGCAAATTCCCCATAGAAAGAAAGAGTGGACAAAAGAATAATGAAGGCACCTCAACTTTTCCTCATTTATGGAGGACAATCTTATAATAGGCATCCAGATATCCTCCAATCACACAAGCTGAAAATTGTTCCACTTTACTGCAGCTCTGTAAGTATATGAGAACCAATCCTAGCTGTGTTTTGAGCACATCCAAAATCCCTGCTGAATGACCCGCCCTGGGAGAGAGTTACTAGTGACCCAGGGCTGAGGAGGCAGGACGTGTGGGGGAGGACACTGGTGCGGGGGAGCCCAGGGCTGGGGCAGCAGCGGAGTGGGGGGAGGGCACTGGTGGGGAGGAAAGGGGGAAGCCCAGTGCTGGGGTGGCAAGGGGTATGGGTGTGTTGGGGGAGAGCCCAGTACTGTGGCAGCAGGGGGGTACAGGGGGGAGCCCAGGGCTGGGACAAGGGACAGCCAAATTTTTTTTGCTTGAGGCAGCAAAAAACCTACAGCTGGCCCTGCCGGGTTCCCTCAGCCGCCAGAGCCCCAGGCCCTTTAATTTGCTCCTGAGGGCTCCCAGCCACCGCTTCAGCTGGGACCCCCTGATTGATTTAAAATCAAGTATCACCTCCCCACCTGCAACCTTTCTTTTTGTCCCACAACAGTTTTGGTGGGGTGATGCTGGGAAGGAGGGTTTGTTTCCTCAGAGCTGGGCGGCCCTGAGGCAGGGTGTTTCTGTGGGGCCGGGAGATTTCTGCCCTGAGCTCTTTTCTTAGGAGTAATGTGGCCCTTGCCTCTTTACAAGTTGTGCAGGCCTGCATTATATCGTCCCAAGACTTACATCAAATAGCTTCACTATACCCAATCAAAGGGGTTTCCACATCTCATGCCAATAAATAAATGTTTTGTCTTATTTATATCTTAAAAATCCCTAATCTCCCTCAAACCTGCAAATTATACATTTAGTCAGCCCATATATTCATACTTTCCTGCCACTGTTAATCTTATCATCTCTCTATCCTCCCCTCTCTGCTTGGTTGTTACACATATTGTATTTTGCCTTAACATAGGTGATAAGATTTTGGGAGGGTGTCCTATTTCAGGAAGGTACTTAAGCATGTGCTTAAAGTTCGGCATGTGCGTAAGTAACTTTCAAAATTGGGCCTAAAAAAAGTCTAATCATCCAGTGTAGAAGATCCAACCAACCTTTAAGGCAGTGGTTCTCAAAAAAATTTTTTCATGGACTACTTGTCTCGGCAGATCACTTAATGATCTTTCCAAATGTTTTTTATACCATTAGCTAACTATTGTGAAGCATTTTGGATAAGCACTATATAAAAAAAACCTGTATAATAATTAACTTTTGTTGTTCTACAAATAAAAGCACACAACTCAATTTTTAATATCAGTAGTCTTACCTTTCTAATGCAATGGATGTGCCCTCTCTCGCCTGCTGCTGGGGCGGAGGGCTGTCTCTCCCTAGCAGCCCTGGTTCTGGGGAACGTTGCCTCGTTCTCTGGCCACTGCAGCCCTCCAAGTCCCAAATTCCCCCAAACCTCTCTTCTCATCCCACTGCTCCTTCCCACATACTCTCCATCCCCCCATCAAGGCCACCACCTCACCTTACATGTGTGTCCTCTCCAGTGTCCAGGCACCTAATTAGTGGAGCCACGCTGTAAGACTCTACTAATTAGGTGGATGGCCCTTCATTCTCTCGTGTGCGGCTGCCCAGGCACACACCTTAGAGGGAACTATCCACAGACCACCTGAATGGAGCTCATGTACCACAGTTTGAGAACCTCTGCTCTAAGGTACATTCAAGAAACTATGAGTAAGAACTAGGTTAAGTTCCCAGATCGAGAGGTGAGCCACAGTTTTTACATCCTTGTCTATATGCTTCATATACATGTAAGCCATTTAATTTTAAAATACTTCCAATTTAAAGGAATGTACTGTACTAAGGACTTTTTAAAAATCACATGCATTTGGATTATTTCTAATTTATTTGATGATGTGAATTATTTTTTATCTTACATCTTCCACATCATAAGCATAAGACAAAAAATTAGAAACAGTTCAAGTTCAAAAGCAATTAGAAAGAAAGTAAATCAGTAACAAACATAGGTATGATACTTTATAAACAATAATTGTAAGGATGCGTGACTTGATGCACCAGGCCAGTGCTATGCTCTCTAAAAGTGGTTTACAGTGTGAAGAATGCATTTTACAATAGCTTTTGCACAGTGGTGCTTGGGGTGCTGCCGCAGACACTTATTTTAAGTAGTAAACAACAAACACCAAATACATGGGCTCCATAGTGTCCATCATCAGCACCCCCACAATAAAAATTGTTCCAGTACCCCTGTATGCCTTTTTTCCAATGAATATGCATATGCTTTACAGTGATTTTACTAGTGATAGGAAAGAGTAATGTTAAATAGGTCTGTAACTGTTGGACTTCCAAACAAATCACCTTTGCAGTCTGCAATACATTCAGCAAATTCTGCTTCTGGAGGATAAATTATTAATGTATTTTAAATATAAGCATTTTCTGAGTGCAATAGGCTTGGTCATTTAACATGTATGAAGTCAGGCACTGTAGATTACAAGCCTGATCCAGCAGCCCTAACTCAGGAGAGTAGTTTGAGTCAGTGGAACAACTTGAATGAAGACAAGATGCAGGACTTAAAAGATACTAGCAAAATCAAGTTCCACTTTAATATCTTGTGTTTCTTTTCCTAACACTGACTTTATGGGGAATTCTCTTCTGTCAAATTGAGGTCAATGGAGTTGTGTCTTACTATGAACAGCAGGACTAGGCTCTTATTGATGGGAGGGAGACTAGGGGCCATATTCTCAGGTGACGTAAATTGGCATAGTTTCATTTATTTCAATGACTACCAGATGAGGATCTGCATGACTCTTAACAGCTTTGTATGATTTCTTACTATATACAGTCAATTTTGCTAAGATGACCACAAAAAGTGAATAGTTGTAACTTGTATGACCCGACAGCTTTTCTGGTTTCTTAATGGTTTTAATAAATTGAACCTCTTTCATTTACCTGGCCAAATATTTATTGTGATATAAACCCTAAAATAATCTGACACACAAAAGTCAAACTTCTAAAATTTAAATTAAGATGTTGCTACCCATTCTTTGTGCAAATCCAAGATACACAGAACCTAAGAGGAGAGATTACGATATTTACCTTATTTGTCCTATGGACCTTCTCTCCCACACAGCTCATTAGCTGGTTTTCTATCCCTGTTATCATTGTTATTCCTCACAAAGGTAATTTGGCCTTTATCAAGCTAATGACATTAGCTAAGACTTGCACTTATGTTCTGATCCTAGATTAAACCTAACACATTCTTGAAATATCAAAGATGATTCCTTCTCTCCTCCTCCTACATTCCTTTTATAAATATACTTGCCATCTATCTGCACCATACGTTTGTTGGACGTTTGGTAGCCAGTGGAACTAATCATGTTAGTTCCATGTAAAATGTAATGCAGATGTTCTTATTAAAACTTATGAACCTGATTCTTCATTACAAAAAAATGATGTCAGAAAATGCAGCAAATCCACAACATGTCTGTCTAGCTCCCATCAGGATAAAAATGACATTAGTTATTTTTGTTATCTTAAATACAAATATGTTGAAGGAAGTAAAATGTTTTTTCCTTGAGTTCTTATCTCAGCTAAGATTTGTTTAACCCAAGGAAAGGAGTTTACAATTTTAATAGCTATAACAACTGTTTTCAGTTGTTTCCAGTTTCTTCACACAGGATATGTAATCACAAAAACATAGTTGTGGATGTTTTACTGTCCAGTGTAGCTGCTGGACTCTTAAAGGGCCTGATTGTGATTTTAACAAATTGTTCATGCTACATGAAAACTTTACAAGGAACTGTGACTGTCTTAGCCAGAACTCCTTCTGTGGCAACAAGGGGAACATATACTGAAATAGAGGCTTTGTTACTTTTTGAAAAGGAGTAACATGCACTCCCCTCACCTCTCTGCCAGATAGCTCCACTGGCAGATGATGAGAGCTAGGACAGGGTGTTGGTTCCATAGTCAGCACTATTTCTGAACCTCTTTAGTGGTGTTAGACTGAAGTAGGGCCTCTGATGTCCACCTGCATAATGGTTGTCCCTCAGACCTTCCACTCACTCCTTACTGCTCTTTCGCTCTCCCATGGTGTGCCAGCAAGATAGTGGGTCTTAGAATATGGTACAACAAAAATAAAGGTCAAAGTTTTAAAAATCAAGTCATGATTTTGGTCACGTTTGGGTGCCCAACTTTGGACATTTTTAAAGGGTTGAGAACCCACCCTTTGAAAATCCATCTGAAAATCTTGTGCCAAAGCCACAATTGCTGATGAATTGAGCATGATGTCTTTATTCCCCTTTAGGTGTTGAATAAGAGGAGATACAGCAATGAAGTCCATTCTCACTACTTCTAAGAGAAAAGTCCATGAAAACTGCATGCATCTAACACATTTAAGTTGGGTTTTTTGATGGCAACTGCTCTGACACAAAGGTGATGACATTGTCTGTCAAAGAAGAAACAAAACAAATAAATCTTTATTCTTTCTCAGGAATGTCTTCTTAGACTCTTGAGTATCTACCCCAAAGCTTGTTTGGAACACATTTTCTGTCTTGCACCCCATTCTTTGTCACTTAGACAAAAACTTTTTCATTGAATTAATTGCTACCTCTTTGAATGAATTGCTACCTGTTTCTCCCTTTTGATTTCAGATGTTTCTGGAATATTTGTTTTGTTACTCTATTTCAAAAATCAATGACCTGATAGCAAACTCTGCTTTGGTAGTATCTGAGCTTTATATAACCACACGCTACAGTAGATTTTCAAAGAAATTAGTCTGAGTCCTGTGAAACTGAACAAAGGGATTGTTACCATTAAGATTTCTTTTCCTAAGTCTTTATAGAACTCATACCTAAAACAAATAAGAATAAAAATTCCCAGAAATTTGCAGTGGGAGTCTCTCAAGACCATGTCCATGGTAGTTAGATTTGAGCAACTATAGCCTGGCCTTTGACCTTCACTTAAGACCCCTTTCCAAACAGCATCTTCCATAGCTGTTCATAGACTGTTTTGCATGTGTGCGCCACTAAAAGTATCTCCTCCATAGTCCTGCTGAGGTGGTGAGGAGATGGCCTTGCATGAGCACCCTGAACCATGAGCACCTGTCACTCATATTACAAACAAGTGCTCTGTCATTATTTATATGTGCTCACATCTCATAGCCTACCAGCACAGACAGTGTTAACATGTCATGCTATACTTCTGCAGACACACACATGTACATAAAATGGAACATAAATGATTCAGATATAGTTTCCAAACAAAGGCAGAATTTTTGTTGCTCTGATTATCTTGAAAAGAGTTTTGCGCTGAACAATATTGCATTGGCGCTCTTTACTGTACATTTGGTGTGTTATTTTATAACTGAGAAATTCACTTGGAGAGGCAATATTCTTTTGATACTACTTAACTCCTGTTTGCTGGCAGTATTTAAGAACAAATAAGATAACCAAATAGCTAATAACAAAAAGCGAATACAATATGTACAGCACAATAAGATTACTCATAGTTAACACGATGATGACACAATTAGGAGCAAGAGGACTTTTGAGATAATGAGGACTAAATGCACTAAGACCTTGTTGCTTAAAACAACAACTAGGACAACAAAATCCACAAAGAATTCCCTAGGGAATGTCAATAAGCTATATAATACATCTACCTGGCCACTAGGTGCCACTGTTTACTCACAATTAGCATGGAAAAATATAAATTCTGTAACAGCAGAAAGCTTGCGTCTTTAAGAAAGTTAACTCAGGAGCAGTTTTAAAGCTACAGTGAAAGATCTTCATCAAGCTATTTAACAGTAGTGGCCCTCAGATAAATGTTTATAGCTGCAGTCATTAAATGCAATAGCATAAATGACAATGAAATCCATGCGTGTGGATGCACCATGATGATTTAAGACGTAGGACAAGAATGTAAGCAGGCATACACCATGAAGGCTACAGCAAACATTTCCTATGGTGTGAGGTTCTTTTGCTGTTCTTCAGGTCCATTATTAATACGCTTCTAGATTTCTGTGTCTATTTGCACCTGTCTTCTTAGGGCTTTTCTGAGAGTTTGCAGAACTGGAGCAGCAAAAACCTCCCTCCAGCCTCAACACCCTGTACAAGGCTCTGTCACATTGCAGTCACTGCACTTGGAGCTGTACAGAACTTCTCTCTCCAAAGAAGTAGGGATGGGAGGAAGCACGCGGGTTCATGTGTTGGTCCTTTTTTCTCCTCTTCCCCTGCCCATATTGCAGTAGGATGAGGCATGACCTCCCAATGCGCAGGGGAGTTCCAGAAGAAAGTGGTGTAGCTCCAGATGGCTGAAATGGTCAGTAATCTCTCTGGGCCCAATGTGCTTGAAAGAGATCCTCTTTTTTTCAGTTCCTCAACTGCCTGCTCATGACAGAGCATGGCTCCTGCCATGTTCCAGACTTCCTTTCTGGGAAGCTAAACCACTACAAGGTACAGTTCTCAATACCAAGATCTCAATACCACACATGCTGCCAACATAGGTCTGAGGATATAACACAACACTCACCCTATCTATTATTTTTCAGATGACCCCATCACCTTGCTGTCTGAGATATATCTCAACTCACTTCAGTGGAGTCACACAGTGGTGAATTGAGCAAATTATGTGCCATGGCATGTCTAACATGGGCAAGACCTCATATACCCGACAGTTGGGCATCCTGGATTCTGCAGCACTTGCTGTGGTCAAGCGGAAATTCTACAACTTAGTTACATTGAAAAATGGAGGCCTGTAATGAATTGTGAAAATGAGCATTGCTATCAGAGCAGTAACTGCTGTCTTAGTTTCCTTTTAGATTTTCAAAGATGTTTGCTTTGGCTCCAAATAATGGCTCTGTAGGAGTAGTCTAGCTTACTGACATTAAATGTATTTTCAGGAGATGCTCCTAGCACATGTTCACTTTGTCTTTCAAAGTTTACCTCAAATACTTAGCGTTCTTTGAAAATTATATTGGGTGCTTTTGAATAATAAAATGTCTGAAAGAACATTTAAAATGAATTTAAAAGCTACATTTTTGTACATTTATTACTATTATTATTGCATGAAGCCAACCTTGTGTTAGATAGGTGGTTATTTTGAATTTACCAAACTGACAATAAGTTTACAACAGAGCCAGTAACCCGTCTAAGGAAGGCATTTGGAATCTAACACTTTCTTGAGTTTGTATTGAATTATAGACATTTTAAACACACTGTGTCATTTTAGGACTTAGTGTGCTGGAAGCCCTCAATCCACTTATCACAGCAGATATACTCACCCAACAGTATTGCTAAGTGTTATGTTTTCACTTCTTGGGGAAAAATATCTTCCAAATCCCTGCTGTGTTAAACCTACAATTGCTCGGAGATGGTTCTTCTATACTGCCTTTAACTAAGGGATAAATCAGGAGCAAAATATCCAGCCTGTCTGGGTAGCCACTTATGCGATCAAACTAGCTATTAGTCATTAGGTACCTTTACCCCCCCTTGCTACACCAAAGAAATTTCTTTGCCCAAACCAATTACAGAGCAAAATACTACTCACAATAAAAACTCTCTAATCTGTATTTAGTATCCCTGAATAGCAACTCCTTCCCCATGGAAACACAGGAAACACACCCATACTTTCAGCAAAGAAACAATTATTTTATAAAATGACTCTTTCTACCTTCCTGCTACCTAGCTTGAGTAAGGGCTGCAGAAATACCAGTTTGCACCAAACAGCACCTCTGTGACGATCCTCTGGAAGTACTTATTCAAAGCTGCAATACCAAACAGGGAATACAGACCTCTTCTTTATATTGATAGTGAGCTGGAATCTGGAGGACACTTTGAATCTTCCTGGCATAATGAGATAACATTCTTATTTGCCATGGGATTGGGTGGGCAAGGTTAACTGACAGCAGCCTGTGAAGGTAGAAAAACAGGTATCATAGCAGAGGTTAGCAGGTGATGGAGAATGGGAACATTTTGCAAAAATCATTCCAAAAATCAAGAGATTAACATGATTCTGGCTCTGAAACTGATTTCCTCTGCTCTTCGACAAATCACTAAAGGCCCTTGTGCCTCAGTTTCCCCATCTGTAAAATAGACAGTAAATCTGTCTGTAAGACATTTTAAGGCTTCATTGCTGCATGGCAGTAATGTGCTTTGAAGAACAAAAGTATACATAAAAGGTTCACTAAAGCATGAAGTGATTACCTGAGCTGTACTATGGGCTGGAAGTTAACCTGTTTTGTCACACAAAGCCTTGTTCTCTAGCAGTAATGGTGGCAATATTTCTCAAGTGACATTTACTTTAAGTTTGGTTAACATTATTCATATTCATACTATCTGTCTCACAAAAGGCATGCAATAAAGAGCATTAATCACCTACCCTTGAGCATCTCTCTTTCTCTTTGCCTATCTCCTTTGGGCCTACTTCTTACATTCCAACCTCCTCAGCAACTTCAATCACCTTTATTTATTTTGGGGCTCAGAGGAAGGGGAAAAAACTTGCCAGAGAAACATTTCATATTTTCTCCCCCAAATTTGGATTTTCCACCTGCAGATAAGTAAACAATACTAACATTATATTCTTCAGAGGTTCACAATGGACGATACCCAGTTCTGGACCAATGACTGGTTTGAAATCTCATGACATATCATGGCTAGAAATAAGAACTTTATTCTATGAAACAGCCAGAAATCCAATGGAATAAGGCATTTGATTCTAGTTTATGAACTACAAAAATCACAATAACAGTCTTTGCTGAAAAGCTATTTAGGTGCTGGTTTCGCAACTAGAGGAATATAAATAATAGGACCAATGCAATTATTAAAAAAACTCAAATAACCTGATTCTCCACTATCTGTACTAGCTTTACACTGAAGTAACTGCACTGATTTCCATGGAACTGCAAGGGTGTAAAATTGATGGCACACAGTGGAGGATCATGTTCTAAAACTTTTCTGGGATTCTGTTTTTGTGAAGTTTTTGAGAGAGATGAAGTTGGTGAGGTAATATATTTTATTGGACAAACTTCTGTAGGTGGAAGGGGCAAGCTTTCAACCTCCACAGAGCTCTTCTTCAGGTCAATGAAACTCTAAAGCTTCAGGTCAGTGACACACATAGAAATCCTCATATGACACTGTGGTATAGAAGCTACCCATTTGAAATGATTTGAATATTATTCAAGGTTATGTCCCTGGTGATGAATGCACCCAAACTACACATATGCTGATAAAACATTTATTTAGAGTAGTGTGGTCCCCCTGGATAGGTCTTTGGACTGGGAGTCAAAAGACCGGCTTCTGTTCATGGCTCTGCCATTGACTTGCTGCATGATCTTGAGCAAGTCATCTCACTCTTTTTTGCCTCTGTTTTGCCTTCCACTCTTCTCTCGTTAAGTTGTAAGCTTTTAACTTTTCGCTACCTCTTACTATTTGTTTGCATAGTACCTAATACATTGAAGCCCTGATCTTGGTGGGATGGTTGAAGCATCTATGTCCTACTGAAATACAAATAATATAACAGTGATTGTATATCATGTCACACTTTTATCGCATTACTCTCTATATGTATAATATGATCATTTTTAACTTTGTGCTTACTTTATTTCCAAAAGCTCATCTCTTCCTTTATTAAAATGAAATACATAAATTATCACTCGGTGAAAATGTGACCACTACAAACTTTACGCGAGTGGGTCTTTGTCCAGCTATCAGGAAGAAAAGGGATGTTGCCCCTTTAAGGGCTACCTTACAGCCGGTAGGAAGAAAAGGGAAAGTTTCCAGGGATGATCAAGAAGCAATCAGGGCCAGGTCAGAACAAGGACAGTGCATTGCCCTTTTTTCTGACTGGATGAGTGGGGAGTATTGACACCCAACAAAGCCATGGAGATGCTCTGTTTACCAGGATCAGGATGGCAGTACCCATGAAGTTAGCAAAAGGATCAGGTTCCCTTTTGACCCATTGTGGGCATAATGCTAGTTGCCCTCTTCCTTGGGGGACTGGGAAGGAATTTCCCCCTTACTATCAGATTGGCCAAGGCAAGGGTTTTTGCCTTCCCTGGTCTGGAACCAGGTGGAAGTAGCAAGGGAGTAGGTAATAATGCAGCAGTTTTATAAGTGAAGCTTGTGTTGAATGTCCAATTCAAATACTCGGAATAGAGGGGACATGATTATAGGATAAAATGGATTGGGAAAGGATTTGAAGGAAATTATCTCTTCAGGGAGCTGACCTTCCTCCTTTCCCTGTTCCTCTTTTGTGGAGCTGAAAAAGGAGCCTGGGGTTTCTATGACTGAAATTGTTGGGAGCCGACCCCCTCTCTCCTACACTGTACAGTTTGTTGCTGGGTACTCCCAGATATAATGGGTGAATAATGTTGTGTGAATAAACCACATCCATGGTCTCCTGTCTTTCTTCCAGCATGCCTGGATAAGGAGCTTCTAGTACCAGGGACATGCAAAGTCACAGTGACATTTACAAATATATTTTATACTTTTCACAAGAGAATATCTTTCTGGGGCCCCCCATGGTGACTGCCATGTTGCTGTGTGCTGCATTATCAGATTTATGTAATTCTGATGAGATAGTCCACTTGGAGAAGCCACTGAGGAAGGAATAAGACAATAGTTGAAGTTTAAAGTTATTGGTGTAAGGATAATTAGAGACTGGCAGGTATCCAGTGTCATTAAGGGAAGGTTGCCACAAGGCAGATGCAACAACTGACTGTTTCCCTTAATGTTAAAAAACATGTATCTGTCTCCTTTCAAACTGTTCTTATTTTAGCTCACATCTGCCCCATATGCCTTGAGAATCTGCTATTGGGCCTGAGAAGTGCTACTGGCTTGGTTTTTCTTTAAAGCAGATGCCATATAGTGTATATGTCAGATGGGGGCAAAATGTCTCTTTCACATTGTCATTAACAGTTTTTATCTTTAGTCTATGCATTTGACAGCTAAATGCTCCATTTTTGCTGCTTACCTAAAGGAAACACAGTGGTATTCAATAAAGAAAAAGCCACAGGAGATAGTGTTTGTAGGCAACCCACTTAATGAAATGTTTTAATATTTAAATTTAAAAAAAACAAACACTTCTCAAAGTAATCCCTCTGGCATCTCGGCCTTAAAATCCCAGCTTAGGCTGCTGCAGTGTGAAGGCTTTTACTTTTTCTTTCTGGGTGCACTAGTAACCAAAAGGAAAGAGTAAGTGGGCTGGAATTTGATAACTGTATAGTTCCTTTACCATTTTCCAAAGTCAGGCAGGGCTGATCAGGTACAATTTTACAAGCTGTGTGAAAGTCAGCTCAGGGATGCTAGTTTCTTCATTCTTCCTCCTCCTCCTCCTTCTCTCTCACCTCACCCAGGGGCTCTGCAATGATCCAGTGAAGCTCCTGCTGTTTTCATCCCTTTCATATTCTTCCTATTTTAAAGAATAACTCAGGTTATTGCTTCTGCTCTCAGACCCAGAACTTTGGCCTTTGAGAGAAGTACCATGGGCAAAGGGGTGTTACATTGTTCACCCATCCCAGGCAGTAATGTAGGACTATATTACCTATACTGTATTCATGGCCAGTGAATTTTAATTTGTCGAGGATTTTACATTCACCACTGAAAAGACATCATTCTTATTTATTTTACACTGTGGAGTGAAGTGACTACTTCCAAAATATTCATTTTGATTTTTTATAGGTTCTTATTCTGCACCCATCACCCTAGTATCTAAGAGCCTTCCAGGAATGTGATAAGCAACAAGAATCCTTGCCACTTGCGATTCTTCCCATTTTCCCCTAGGGGAAAAACTCCATCTGGACTTTTGGTAATATTTTGTTTTCTATTTGTTAACGTCTGTGGTGCTATAAGCCTCTTATTGAAAACAGGTTGAAGAAGTGTGTCTTTTACTTAGAAGAGAAAGTGCTGAGGTGTGTAGTGGTTTTTAGATCCTGTATGAGCTCGTTCCACAGACTTGGACCATCTTCTAAGAAATCTCTGTTTCCTGCACAAGCAATCTTTGCTGTTAGAGTAGATAATTCTTCTGTGCCTGAAGAACAGAGTTATTGATGCAGTTTTATCTCAGAGCTGTAGGGGTGTCAATAAGCTACTGGAATTTAAACCCACAATATATTACTAGTTCTCCTGGTGGATGAATGAAAATACTGAATAAGAGTGAACTGATCTTTGTGAAAATCTGCAAGTGATGTTCTTTCTGATGGAGGTACAGTTTCCCCACTATCATCCTTTGGTTACATCCGATCAGGAAAGACTCAGATCCATTCCAGTGCATTCTCTGTGACCCATTTCCTTCAGATGGGGTAGCAGTTTCACATGGACACAGAGAGGTCCAGGAGCATGAGAACAGATGTCTGCCTTCCATCCATTACCAGCAGAGATCATCCATCACTGCCATTAAAGCTGTTTCCTTTCCATGTCTTGGATTGAATCTAGGCTGTGCAGTGTCAAAGATACTGCCTTTCGTGGGTGTGACACAGATATGCCCAGGAAGTACCCTGGCAAGTATATTAATTGTGTGTTTAACCATCTTCTCGATATTTCATTGAAGAAGGTCAAGTATGGCATCTGCCAAAAGCTAAGAACTAATTGACTGGGGGAGTAGGTGCACTCTAGGAAATAGTCTCTGTGAATTTAAACCCTGCCTGTAACCCTATAAGAGCAGAATAAATGTCACAAGTTGTTATCCTTTACAGAGGAGAAACTCTGACAGCAGGGGTTTCTGATGAAAGGTGGATTCCAGCTTTCTAAACTGGACAAGCATTGCAAGAACTGACCATTGGGTGAGAAGTACCTTATTAGACAGAAAAATAAATTATTAATAAGTAAAGACTATAGATTGCATTTTACGTTTTTGTTTCACTTGTAACATTATGTTTCCAGTCCCTTATACTTGTTTTTTATTGGAATTTCTATTTCAAGTGTGTCCTCAATTACAGACAGCCCCCCAACCTGAAGCAAATACTCACCAGCAACCACAGAACAAAAACATTACCCAGGAACCTATCCTTGCAACAAGGTCTGATGCCAACTCTGTCCACATATCTATTCAAGTGATACAATCATAAGACCTAATCACATCAGCCACACCATCAGGGGCTCATTCTCCCGCACATCTACCAATGTGATGTATGCCATCATGTGCCAGCAATGCCCCTCTGCCATGTACATTGGTCAAACCAGACAGTCTCTATGCAAAAGAATAAATGGACACAAATCTGACAACTGCATCTGCTCTAACCCCTCAGACAGAGACCAACACCTACAAAATCTCCACCAACCATTCTCAAAACTACAATACCCACATGAGGAAATAAGGAAACAGATCAACAGAGCCAGACGTGTACCCAGAAGCTCCTACTGCAAGACAACCAAAAAGAAACCAACAGACTCCACGGCATTCAACATCAGTCCCCACAAAAACCCCGCCAATGCTCTCAGGGATCACAACCTATCCTGGACAATGTCCCACACTTTCACAGGCCTTGGGTGGCATCCATCCTCGCCACAGACAACCTGCCAACCTAAATATATTCTCAACCATAACTGCACACACGCCACATAATAAATCAGCTCAGGAACCAAACCATGCACAAACCTCGATGCCAATCTTGCCCACCATTTACACCAGCGACACCATCACAGACCTAACCAATCAGCCACCACACCGTCATTCACACTGCACATCCACCAATGTAATATACTCCATCATATGCAGACATGCCCCTCTGCTATGAATGGCCAAACTGGAACAGTCGCTAAGAAAATAAATGGACACAAATCAGATATTAGGATGGCAGTATACAAAATTAGGAGAGCACTTCAACCCCCTGGCACACTATATAGCAGACCTTTAAGTGCCATTCTGCAGCAAAAAAAAACTTTCAGGACCAGACTTCAAAGAGAAAACTTGCTGAGCTTTAGATTCATCGCTAATTTACACCATCAGCTCAGATTAAACAAAGCTGTAAATGCTTGCCAACTACAAAACAGTTCTCCTCCTTGGTTCACACCTCAACTGCTAGAACAGGGCCTCATCCTCCCTGACTGAACTAACCTCATTATCTCTAGCTTGCTTGCATATATATACCTGCCCCTGGAAATTTCCACTACATGCATCTGACGAAGTGGGTATTCACCCACGAAAGCTCATGCTCCAAAATATTTTTTAGTGTATAACGTGCCACAGGATTCTTTGCTGCTTTTACAGATCCAGACTAACACGGCTACTCTTCTGAAATCTGACATCAGGAATCATAACATTCAAAAACCAGTAGGGGAACACTTCAACCTCTCTGCCATTCAGTAACAGATTTAAAGGTGGCAATTTTGCAACAGAAAAGCTTCAAAAACAGAATCCTAGGAGAAACCGCAGAACTTGAATTAATATGCAAACTAGATACAACCAACTTAGGCTTAAATAGAGACTGGGAATGGCTGAGCCATTACACACATTGAATCTATTTCCCCATGTTAAGTATCCTCACAGCTTCATGTCAAACTGTCTTAAATGGACTATCGTGATTATCACTACAAAAGTTTTTTTGCTGACAACAGTTCATCTTAATTAATTAGCCTCTTAGAGATGGCTCGGCAACTCCCAGCTTTTCATGTTCTCTGTATGTATATATATCTCCTCACTATATGTTCCATTCAATGCATCTGATGAAGTGGGCTGTAGCCCATGAAAGCTTATGCTCAAATAAATTTGTTAGTCTCTAAGGTGCTACAAGTACTCCTGTTCTTTTTGTAACTTTCCTAGAGTCCTTTCATTCCAATGAACCTTGCATCAGAGGACCTGCTTTCAGAAGCTGGTATATATCAGACCTCATTACCAAGACTTTAAAATTCCCAAGCCCATTCTCTCACTTGATAAACATATGAAAGGGGCTGTTTGAGCTACTGGTGCAAAGAGAGAATGGCTGAGTTCTACCCAGTGGGTTAGTCACTGGCTATGACCTGGGGCAAGACACTTTATATGAACAATAGGGATAATGCCTACCTCATAGGTATTGGTTTGAGGATTGTATGTATAAATTAAACAAAAAATCTTGTTATCCTCTTCAATATAAAATATGTGCAGCAGAACAAAATGACAGTTTTCAGCAGAATGAGACTCTCTGACATTTAAAAGTATCAGAGGGGTAGCCATGTTAGTTTGGATCTGTAAAAGGAGCAGAGAATCCTGTGGCACCTTATAGACTAACAGACGTTTTGGAGCATGAGCTTTCGTGGGTGAATACCCACTTCGTCAGATGCATGCGAAGTGGGTATTCACCCACAAAAGCTCATGCTCCAAAACGTCTGTTAGTCTACAAGGTGCCACAGGATTGTCTGCTGCTTTGACATTTAAAAAATCATATATAGGATATTTTATCGTTAGGAGAAGTTTCTAATTTTAGTTCAGCTGAGGCATTTACAACTTCCCTTCCCACTTCCTTCCCATTCCCCTCTGGAGCAACAGTCAGGAACATGTGGCTCAAAATCAAGAGCAAAATGCAGACAAATGAATGGTGCCAGGACTTAAACCAAAGTCTTCCTGAACAGATTGTCTAACAGACTGGAGTGATAATCTTCAGAGCCGCCATGCTGGCTTGCAGATTGCTGTTTTAAGTGGCTTCAGTTATTATGGTGATTTGGCAGCAGTTCTTAAATTTGAGTCAGGGTTTCAGGGTCCAGCTGCACCAACTAAGCCTAATTGAATTATCCAGGATGGGGTGCATAAACAGCAGAAGAAATTCCATTGGTAAAAACTATTTTTGAAGTTTAAGACATGACTAGCTAAAAGCCAATTGATGGGAGGTAACTAGTTAAACCAACACATTTACCTCTGATTAATTTGGCAAGAGGAAAGCACTTCTCCAACCAAAAAAAAACAAACTGTTTCACAGATACAAGGACCTGTTTTAAAACTAGACTGGCTATCTTTAATTTCTACAGTATTTCAAACTTAGAAACATTAAAAAAATAATTATGGTGGAATGTGAAGCTCATACAGTGTCTGATTAGTGAAGGAATTAGTATTGGTGAGGCATACAGTCATTAAGTGGTAAACCTGCTTTCACTGAGAAGCAGACTGGAGGACATAAGGTATCATAAAACAAAGCAGAAAAAGACAGCATTAAAAGTCTCTAGAGCACAGGGTACTCACCTCTGCAAAAACAACATGGTGAGTAGTAGCAGGAGGAAGCAGAGTTCAACCCAGTACCTAAAATTTGTCTAGAGAATGACACAATCCATATTATTACTTCCTTTTAAGAATGCTTAGAATGGGGATGAAAGATCATGGGCTAAATTCTTCTCTCACATGCACATCTCCTGCTAAGGTCAAAGGGAGTTGCATATGGGCATTTGAGGGTAAAAATTGTTTCACTGAATGTAGAATCATAGCAAGTGAATGTGAACCCATCCTTAACCCAGTATCCATTTCTGACAGCAGTATATGCCCACAAATAATAGATTCTGCAGGTTTGAGCCCACAATCAATTGCAGAGGCAAGACTTAGTAATTAGATGCCTATGTGCCTGACTTGCTAATGAACAGAAGTAGTTAAATATCTAGCTATGAATATATGTGACCAGAGTCTGAATGAGATCTCCCCTGAGATCTAGTGATGAACTGGGGAAAAGACAGGCCTACTCTGCCTAGGTGTTCAGTGGACAGAGTTACCAATTTTGGCTAGTTTTGGGGGTAAACTTACACCAGGTTAAAAAAATTGTTATCCTTATTGTATAAGCTGCAGAACTGTACTTAGCATGTCCTGACTGAGGGAGTCACCCTTGGTGAACCTCACTTGCTAAGTAGGGATGCTAAATCCTAGTGAAAGACAAAGAGGTTCTTACCTGGGGGTGTGGATTCAGCCTAAAGAGTCCTAGACACCATTTAACCCTCCCCCTCCAGTGTTTAAAGGCCAAGCTGATCAGATTCAATTGAGAGTCCTTGTTTCTGTTCAGTGCTATGTGGTAGAAGCTCAAGATGTGGTATCACAGGAGTGGCAGTGAGCAGCAACCTGCAGCAGTGACAGCAGCAGTAGAGCTGAGTGGCAGCAGATATAACAGTGGCAGGGGTGGCAGTGAGCAGCCAGCGGCAGCAGAGAAAACAGTAACAGCAGTGACAGAGTACAGTGGCTGTGGCAGCAAGAAGTGGCAGTTATTATAAATAATTCCTTACATGAAAATCCATTACAAGTTTACAATTCAACATTACAGTGGATCAGAAAGTGAATACAGGCCAATGATGTGATGCATTCTGGGGTGTATTAACAGGAGTATTGTATGTAAGATGGGATGTAATTGTCCCGCCCTTCTCAGCACTGGTGAAGTTTCTGCTGGAATATTGAGTTCAATTCTGCACATCTCACTTTAAGAAATGTAGAAAAATTGGAGAGCCCAGAGAAGAGCAACAAAAATGATTAAAAGGTTTTGAAAACCCAATCTATGAGGAAAGGTTAAAAAAACTGGGCATGTTTAGCTTCGATTAAAGAAGATCAAGAGGGGGAACTAGATAATAGTCTTCAAATATGTTAAGGGCTGTTAGAACGAGGACTGTGATCAATTGTCCTCCATGTCTCCTGAAGGTGGACAAGAAGTAATTGACTTAATCTGCAGCCAGGCAGATTTAGGTAAGATATTAGGAAAATCTTTCTAATTAAAAGGCTAGTAAAGCACGGGAGAAGGCATCAAAGAGAGGTTGTGGAATCTCCACCATTGGATGTTTTTTAAGAACAGGTTAGACCAGACGTTGGCAAACTATGGCCCACAGGCTACATCCAGCCCATGGGACCGTCCTGCTGGCCCCTGAACTCTCAGCCGGGAAGCCTAGTCCCTGGCATGTCCCCCGCTGTCTCCCCACCCCCTCAGCCATGCAGGCCACGCTCTGGCCTGCCACTCCTGCTGGGCAGCGTGGGGAGTACAGCTGGCTCTGGCTGGGTGTTACAGCTGCGAGCTCCTGCTACTGGTAAGGGAGTTGGGAGTGGGGGGTTGGGTAAGGGAGCAAGAGGTCCTGGGGGGCAGTCAGGGAGGAGGGGGCAATTGGATGGGGGGTCAGAGGATAGGGAACAAGGAGGGTTGGGATCGGGAGTCCTCGGGATCCTCTCAGGGGGTGGGGAAGTGGATAGGGGTTGGGAGGGCAGTCAGGGGACAGAGAGAAGGGAGGGTTGGATAAGGGGGTGGGATCCTGGGGGACAGTTGGAGTGGGAAGGCCTGGGAGTGGGTAGTCAGGGGACAAGGAGCAGAGGGCAGTTGGATAGGTGGTGGGAGTTCCAGAGGGGCTGTCAGGGAGTGGGGGCATAGATGGGGTCAGGGCAGACAGGGGACAGGGAGCAAGTGGGCTGGATAGGGGGCAGGGGTCTCGGGAGAGGGCATTAGGGGACAAGGAGCAGGGGGGATTGGAAGGGTTGGAGATTCTGAGGGGGGCAGTCACGGGGTGGGAGAGGGTGGATAGGGGGTGGAGGCCAGGCTGTTTGGGGAGGCACAGCCTTCCCTACCCAGCCCTCCATTCAGTTGCACAACCCCAATATGGCCCTGAGGCCAAAAAGTTTGCCCATCCCTGGGTTAGGTAAGCACCCTGGAGGGACGGGCCAATTTGTTTACCTGCCACCTCCACAGGTTCAGCCAATCACAGCTCCCACTGGCCACAGTTCGCCGTCCCAGGCCAATAGGGGCTGTGGGAAGCAGCGTGAGTGAGGTATGTGCTGGCTGCAGCTTACCCTGGTGAGCCACATGCCAAAGGTTGCTGACTCTGGTCTAGGTATACTTGGTCATGCCTCAACACAAGAGGCTGGACTTGATGGCTTTGCAAGGTCCCTTTAAGACCTATATATCTATTGTTCAATATTGTTCCAATAATCATGATTTTTTCCATCTTTGTCAATCTATTTATATGCCATATTTGAATTGGATAGAAATCTTCCACTAGCCAGAGCACACACACGAAGCCCGCTATAGCAATTAATTGGACATTTAAGAATAAGGGATGCCAGCAAGCTAGTGTGCCAGTTAACCACAGAAAGTATATCTTTGCACAGAAATACCACTGACTTGAGAGTTGCATGAAAGTGTCTAATGGCCAGATTTGATGCTTTGTGTTTTAGAGAGCTGTGGGATTCCTTTTGTTTTGCAAAAAACCATAAAAACCCCACCTGCTCAGCCCTTAAAGGAGCTAATAAACTCACTGGTATTTTTTATTATAATGGTAATGTTAGCCCGGTGACAACGTAATAAAATCACTAACTAAATATACTCCATATCTTCTGCCACTTACTGGTCTATATATAAGCAAAATCCTATCTGCTCTTATCCAAGGCAACATACTCATTGGAGGGATGAAATATCTTTGCAGGAGGGACCATATTTTTCTATGTAAGTACAGTACTGTAGCAAAATGAGGCCCTGATCCTGACTTGGAAATTTGGTTGTCATCATTATATAAATCATTATTACTAATAATAGGAACAAGTGTTGACAGACTGACTGTGGTAAATGGAGGACAAGTTATTCTACCAATAAGGGGGCAGGGTATAATTACATACTCTGGAAAACACTCCAGCTTTCCTCAAAATGTGAAATCTATATTTTTCAAATGTATTTCACAAAACAAATGGGTGAAAATTTGCACAAAGATAAGAATGTGGACTCTGTATTAATGTACAAGAAAACAGATGAGAACAGGGGAAATACTAAAGAGCTAATATAGAACTCAAAACATCTGTTTTGGACTTCAAATACATAGAAACACTGAAACCTCTGAGTCAGGAAAAGCAAAGAAATAAGAGGGCCTAATCCTCCTTTAATGTGTACATAGGTGTCAATCTACAGCACTTGTTGAAATCAGGGGGCACACCAGTCAAAACCCAATGTAAAAAAGATTAGATCAAGCCCTGGTGTCCAGAAGAATATAGCAGGGTGTTAGTTTGCTTAACATATGACAGCTTTAGAGCCAACTCCAAATCTGCCATCACTACTCTCCATGGAAAGTTAAAAGTAGCTAGATGTTTCTGGAAGAACATTTTACGTAGCTTACGTCTCTGGCTTATACCTTCAGAGGAGAAAATACAGCATGTCATAATGCCATTTATTGTTGCACTATTTACATTATCTAATCAGAGTTTGCTATAATAATTGCAGATAAGGGTCCTGATCCTAATTCCTTTCAAGTTAATGGGCTGTCTGCCATTTACTTCTATGGGAACAGGGTGAGACTTAAAATTATACACAAATTTATCAATCAAATATTAACAAATATATCACATTAATCAGAAGAGGCAAGAATGCGATAAAGTTGTGTAAACTGTTTTCAAGAGGAGTTAGGCAGCCATTTGCTGGGGAAATATTCTGGAATGGTTTTCTAGATACTCTGGACACACTACACATTCTCCTTCGTTCTATTCTAATCCGCTTATATTTTCCAATTTTCTTTTATTTATTTTTACATAAAGTCACTACTATGTTTTAGACTGTGTTTTAATCCTGGTAGATTGTGAGAAGATGTACTTGTTCCACATTGACATCTATGAGTTCTGCATTATTTTATCAGAGACATTAGTAAAATGTTTATCCATTGAACTCACTGAAGGAAGGGTTTAGATTGGTCAACAGATTTGGATAAAATAAAATGATATCTCAGAATTTCATACCAACTCTAGCTGCGAACAGTACTTAAAACACAGACCAGTCTATGAATCCCTCTTGATTAATTTACCTGAAAAGCTCTTGTGCACATTGCTCCAGGGAAAGTAGTATAAAACTCTGAGTCTGTTACCTTTATGCATTTTTTAAATATCTATAGATTGTTTTGTGCACAGGTATAAAGTGCTACAAGAACTGAAAGTACCTTGATGAGTGAAGCCTGCATGTATTTGTGTCTGTTGGTAAGAAAGACTGAAACCAGTAATAAAGACATGGAAACTTGTTCACAGTATCAGCCTCACTGCAAAACCTCTCTTTTTAAAGGTAGAATCAAGTATAAACTCTTGCTTCTGATTTTTTTTCTCCTCAATCCATTCTACTTTTTTAAAAAAATTATGTTCAAAAATAATTTTAAATGGGATGAGGGTACCCTCACACCGAAGAAAGCTGCTGCCTGTCACCTCTAATTACGCTTCTCAAAGAGCTTAATAAATAGTCCACTGTAAACTTTTCTGTTGTAACTGATGAGCTCTATGTATTCTGAGTCGCAGATGGTTTCAATCAAGCACATTCTTTTTTTCTGAGCTGAAAACCTCAGCAATGAAACGGTGGTGGAAAAGGTATAGGGAAACATGGAGTTCTGCATCAATATTAAAAATAGCTCAAGGCCAACTTTGCATTCAGATGAAGTCAATAGAAGCCATGTGCAAGCAGAATTTGGCCCTAAAAATATTTCTCTTGGCAATACGAATGAATATGTCTCTCATTTTTCTTTTATTTGTATAGCTTGTTTCCATTCCAGAAATGCCTCATGCATCTGCATCAAATGAATTTGTAAGTTATTGTAAAGTGCACCATGAAGAAAAAAAATTTGTTATTCTTTTCTCTTATCTTTCAGTCACTTCAGGGGCAACCTAACCATGTGTGGCCGTGACCTCTTATGATAGCTACATTCCATTGGAGCAATACAACTTTCTAACCTTAAAAGTCAGACCTGTGTGTTCAGGAGACAGCTTTCTCAGTGACTGGGCCACAAATCTGCAACTCATTCCGTGAAGGGAACAGGATGAACATGAACCTCAAACTATAATGTGAAACCCACTTCTTCAACCCAGCCTTCCTGTAATACCACAAAATCAAAACAACATGAATAAAAAACTGAACAATGCCCAGTCCCTAATGACTAAAGTTGTTCTTATTAATGCACAGAGAACTAGGGGAGGGATAGCTCAGTGGTTTGAGCATTGGCCTGCTAAACCTAGTGTTGTAAGTTCAAACCTTGAGGGGGCCATTTAGGGAATGGGGGAAAAAAATATAACAGTGTCTGGGGATTTGCCTTGCTTTGAGCAGGGGTTGGCAAACTCTGCCACATGCAGCTCCCACTGGCCATGGTTTGCTGTCCCAGGCCAATGGTGGAAGCAGTGCGGGCTGAGAGATGTGCTGGCCACGGCTTCCTACATTGGCCTAGGACAGCAAACCATGGTCAGTGGGAGTTGCAGTCCACCGAACCTGCTGCTGTGGCAGGTAAACAAACTAGCCTGGCCTGCCAGGGTATTTATCCTGGCAAGTTGCATGCCAGAGGTTGCTGACCCCTGGATTAGATGGTCTCCTGAGGTCCCTTCCAACTCTGGTATTCTATAAACTGTACTTGACGGTTAAATTATTTTCAGTTTTACTTTATGTCCACAGGAAAAAGAGCCTACTATAAACTTCAGCCTGTCACTGTGCTGTGACGTGTGTGTATAATCCAAAAAAATTGCCCTCTAAAATGGAGGATGAACTTTGGTCTCTGCAATTATATCCACATTCTCACATAACAATAACTGTTGTTCCACACTCCAAATGGAAGGAGGAGAGAGAACTATCACTTGGTGTGCACACTTCATAGCTTTGGAAGATGCTTTAAGAGAAGCTAGATCAATGATGGGCAACCTGTAGCCTGTGGGTCGCATGCAGCCCAGCAGGGTATTCTACTGGCGGGCTGCTAGACAGTTTGTTTATATTTGCATGGCCGTTCACAGCTCCCAGTGGCCACAGTTCACGGGAAGTTGGGTGGGCCACAGGGACGTGCTGGCTGCCTCTTCCCGCAGCTCTCATTGGCTAGGAACGGTGAATCATGGCCACTGGGAACTGCGGGTGGCTGTGCAAATGTAAACAACCTGTTTCGTGTCCCACCAGCGGATTTCTCTGATGGCCTGTGGGCCGCAAGTTGCCCACCTCTGAGCTAGATAAACAGATAGATCACAGGTTACCAAACTGTAGACCATACAGTATTTCTTCTCATTTGAATGAAACAGAAAATATGGGTGAAGAAGATAAAATGAAGAACAAAAGTAATTTTAGTAAATGCCAGTTTTTTCATATTATATTAAAGACATCTAAAATATCAATATTAATCTTGTTATTTTTCAATGTAATTGTGTAATTTCTGGAGTGAAGTTATAAGATCATAAATTACTTGGCAGGGGGCTTATATGATCACCGAGATGAGAGAAAGTGTCCATAAGACAAACTTTCAATCAAGACATGTTCCATACTGAGTCATTAGGGGACTGTGAGAATAGACAGATGGCTTCAGACCATCAGTCCCCGGATCCCCAGTCAGGCTGCATGAGAGTACCTCTGTGGATAAGCAAAATTAATGTTCCTCACATGCATAACTATCTAGAACTCTATGCAGTTCCGTGAAAAAGGGCTGAGCTAATCCTCAAGAAGATGCCTTAAGAAAACAGGGCACTTTCCATCAGTGACACAGCTCCCGAATAGATATCTCCCTAGAAGATTTTCTGTTATCCACACTGGTAACCCCTAATTTGGGGGAATATGGTGGCTGGAAAGAGTGTCCATCCTGGTTTCAGATCACTATCTCTTTCCACTAAACTATCTAGACCATTTTACACTTCTTCCCCTCTGGCTCACCTTAAGTGGGTAGAGAGGAGAAACTTACCAGAGATAGATGTTATACACTGAATAGAAGCACTATGCAAAAACCAAGGGGCCAAGCTGGATTCTCACCTGCAGTTCTACCCAAGTTCTTATACCAGAATCATCACTGTAGTATCAGAGTTCCTCTCAAGAGATAGTAACCAAAATCATCTCCAGAACTCAGTTTGGCCAGCAGCAGAATCCACTCTGGGGTGCATAGAGCTTGTATTTTTACCCCAGTACATTATACCTCTCTACAGGGTATCTTTTATGTGTAACCCTTCTTGGAGTTTGTCAGCTCCTGGAATTCTCTAGACTGAGTCTCCTGGGCGTCCTACTCTATGTACTACAACAATAATGGCTACCAGAGCCCTCTTAAATCATTTCGCATCACGACTTGAGTCAAGAGTAGGGACAGGATAGACTAGAAAGTTCTGCAGAGGCCAATAGGGAGGCTTCTTCATGGGATGACTGGACAAGCAGTTTGTAGGTTCAGTATTGAGTCAGGACTGCTCAGACCCTCAGTGGGCGTGAAAGGACTCAGAGTGAGACAAAGAGACTAGGTTAAATTTCAGTTTTGATCTTTGAGTTTGGGAGCTGAGAGAAGCAGAGCAACTCAGGAAGTTTTTGATTAAATCCCTCTCCTAACAAAGAGTATCTTTGAGAGATCTGTGCATGGGTGAGGCAGTTCCAACATCATGGAAACCTGCATCCAGAGTGGCAGAGAACCAGCTATTGAGAGCCAGCCGCGATGTCCATGGGACCCCAAACCAGGGAGCCATTGAGGCTGATAGGAGCCAGAAGAAGAATCTTCCTCACCCAAGGGTGAAGAGAATAAGGAAACTCTTTTTGTTTAAGCCAGCCAATGTTCACAGCACTGTAGAACTCATCGCAAGACTCAACCTCAGCATATGGTCTGCCTGGGAAGGGAGCTGGAAAGATTTTTGAGTTTTGACAAATAAGGCATTTATTGAGGTGTCAATGTTTAGTACATATCAATTAACCCTATCCCTTTCCTTCCCTAGCTATTACTTCCCTGCTCCTAAAAAAGTCCCCTTGTTAAATTGTTATTTTTGGGTGTGTAATTTCTTTTCTGGGGTTTATATTGATGCACTGCATTGTTTCTTGTGTACTGAGTTTAAGTTCTAACATTATTCATTCCCCCCGGGGTGGCATCTCTAGTGTCTTGGGCACAGTAAGGAGTGACCTTGGATGGAGGCACCAGGCATCACAAAAAAGAAGCCAAGACTCAACACATGAAGAGAGGGGAGAAGCCATTCCAAGAAGAAAGAATAAAGGAGGAAGCTTGAGTCATTAGTTGGGGAAAGAACTACCTATGCTGCATACTTTTGCATTTTGGTAGGCAGTTACACATTCATGGTTGTCACTGTACCCACTCACACAGTGTGGAATTTATTCAGTCATGCAGAATATCTTTTGCATGTGTTTAACCAGCCTTGGAATGCCTGTGTGGTGGTGTGGGAAGAGAGTCCTGCTGCACAGAAAATAGACTTTTTTTCTCAACATTTCATGTGAAAGCAGCAGTGGAATTAAAATAAATGATCTTTCCAAATTTAGTAGAAGGGTTGTCAGACATATTCAATCCACCTGGGCTTTGTCCATTGCTAAGGAGGTAATTTATTATTTAAATGTGTGGATATTAAATAAAATATGTTTCAAACCTAAAAGATATTGTCTTTCATGTACTAACTGTTCATGAGATATGTCAGTGTTTTGTGCAGTACCTAGAACTTTCAACTATGTTTATTTTTTTTACGTGTAAGTACAGTTATAGGCATCTCGAATGCAAATATGTGTATATGACTTCATGCAGAGATCCAGTAACAAAGACACAGTTAACCAAAAAAGTAGATTAAGGCAAATTATTAATTCCAAGAGCAGACACTTTACTATGCACAGTAGTGATGGATACCATGTTAAGCATTTGGAAATAGAAATGGAAATCTAATAGTCTAGCAGTTTCTATGGAAATTTAAGATTTAAAGGTGAATCTTTAAATATTTAACTTATCTTTTTCATCTTAAAGCTTTTTCTCTCTAATGCATTTCCTTCTACATGAGATACAGTGACTATTCTTTTGAAGATTGAACATTGTGAGGCTTTTTTATTCCTGTAAAATTAACCAATAACTCACTGTTACCTTTGAAATAGCATCTTGAACAGTAGTAATAGTTTCCACTATCCTTATTTATAGCTTATTTGGATGGTAAGAAAGTGCATGGGATAATAAAGTACTTATTTCAGATAAGGAGTAGATATATTTCAGACTGAGATTATGTCTCAGTTAACGGCTACTGCATGATTTTTATTGCTTAAAGTAGATGATTTTTGAGCTATTTTGTAATATTAATGTGTATTGTAGTATTAAATATACATTTTCAGCTCCATGCTCTTACCAGTAAAATTACCTGAGTGCAGGTTCTTTCTTATTAATCTGTTACACCAATAACAATCATTTCTTACAGTTTATCGAGGTAACTAATCTAATTAATAACTTAAAACGCAGTTATATGTTCAGAAAAGAACGCAGCTGAAGCAATGAAGACAGGACTTAGAGAAAAATGTGGTTATAAAGGAAGGTTTCTGTCAGAAATTCTGGAAACTCTTTACATTTCTTAATTATTCTCTGGAAAAAGGAGATCCAGTGTACGTTTCTGTATATTTTTATTATTGTACATGCTGCAGTTCATAACAGTGAGGAGCACATGAGGCCAGAGCAGAAAGAAGGGTAATAAACACAAATGAAAGGTGCCTGGTGTTACCATGCTATACTGCACTGAACTATCATGAAACCTTTTATAAAGACAAACTTCCCCTCAAGTGCAGTAATACAGTCAGAGAGGAAAACAAAACAAACTTTATTTTACATACTTAATACCAGGAGAATATCAAAAGGAGTTTTGACACTGTTCATAACAGATAAAAACCTTCCACAGGGGAACTTTCTTCTTTAGTGCTGAAGCAGAGTAGAATTGGAAAGCAATGTGAGGAGCAATGGGCAAAGCCAAACGAAATCAGGTTTCAGGAAAGAGTACTTTGTTCTTTCAATTACGGTGGCATCACTACTTTCTTGAACTCTTATTTTTGCATGCTCTTTCCCTCACTAAAGCAGATGAAGTTGTTTGTGCTTTTGGTACTTTGCTGCTTTAGCAAGTTGTTATTGGTTGGTTCACTAATGCAGAGGTGGTTTATTTGGTTCTCTTTATTATCTGTTAGATAATGTTTGTGACCTCTGAGTCACTGCACATTCGAGGTTTCTTCTGAAGCCTGTATCATCATATAATTAAAGGGTTTTACAAACACCTCCATAATTTAGCTAGTCTAAGACCCATGATCTTTAGGCCACTTGTTGAAAATGAATGTTGTACTGTTGTTCCCTCCTTTCTCTTAACTTTTGAATACTTGTTTGAGCTTTCAGCTATATCCCATCAATAGCAGCACCTAGTGCAGAACTCAGTTACTTGGTAATATGCTGTACCATGGTAAGCAGTATCATCCTATTATCTCCCTATTTAGAAAGTTGAACTGCCTCCCAGTTAAGATATGGGTTAATTTAAAGATGGCCCACAAATCCGTACTGCTGTTAACAAGATACCTCTCAACATTTGGTAGATTAGCCTTACTGAAAACCTGCAACAGGAAATACTGTAATGGAGGTCAGCGGCCAGTAATGGGGGTCAGTAGCAGTCCTGAGTTTTATCAACTGTTTCCTGGAAACTGTATTAACTGGTAACAGAGTAGTTCAGATCTTTGTAGACTTGTGATTTTACCATGCACTTGCTACCCATAAACACAATTTTCAGTAGTAGTTTTTGTAGGTATTGATAGTGTCAGGTTAATTCTTTCTGTTGTGCTAAGCCCGTCCTAAAAATGTTTCCATATCCACCTACTCAGCCACTCCACCTAGAGGAAATAAGGAAATATTTTTTTTATAACCTTGCTAGCATAATCCCATCTAAATTACTTGACATTAGTTTCTAATTCTGCAAAAGACAAAACTAAACACAAGTGTGCTCTGACCTAAATTAATTTATGTTCAAAGTAGTCCTATATCCTGAGTAACTCTAATGAAGTCAATGGAGTTACAATGGATTTACATCAGTGTAACTGAGAAAAAAAATTGGCTGATATGGCCTACAATCTAATCAAATTAAACAGAAAATGGTAAATGTATAAAAAAATAATTTGTGTATTCTTTCTTTCTCGCTCATTCTTTCTAATCTCTCAGTAGTGTCCCTCATTCACAATTTCTCCAATCATCATCTCGTAATGTAAAATTCGAATAAAGACAAAAAGATGTAAATCATATTGTTTTCTCTAAATTACTAAATGTGCTTTGTGTTTGACTATTTCATATTTCACTATATCAGAATAATAATTAACTCCTAATCATCTAGTATCTCTTGTATCTATCTAATAAAGACTATTTTATTTCCACTTGAATTTACCATACAACATTTGTGTCTCTTACAGATTTTGGTGTGCTGCTTTATAAAAAGTGTCCTAATATAAGTGGGTTTAGCATTTTGTTTTTGAGGGCTAGTTAACACAGGAGATTGTAATATGCTACAGAACCTCCAGAACACCAGTTGAAATGGACTAGCAGTGATTATCTGACAGCTGTTCAGAGCTGTACATGAAATGAGTTGATGGTTGCAGTTATGGACATGTGTTCCCATAGTTAAGAACCACTATTACAAGTGGCATTGCACATTAATGGTGCAGTGTGGAAAAATGTGATGTGTCATTTTCTTTACTTCTATAATCATTTTGTAGACAGATAGTGAATTTTAGATTCCAAAAAGTCAGTTTTATAATCTTTTTGTTTGTTTGTAATGCTTCAGTCCTATTCAGTCTTACCTATGTTTTGAAGAAAGTGAAGAATATAGACTTCTCTTTTGGACTACAATGTATTATAGATTAAGTAGTCATCTAAAGTTCAGGAATCTATCAGAACAGGTATCATATATCCTTTATGTACCATATTACATAAAATACAAAAGTGAACTCTTATTCTAGTATATGCAGTATATATTATTCTGCATACAATACATGCCAACACTACATTTGAAAACACAAAAATCCCTTTAATAAAGAATCAGGAACAGATATTTTGCTGTTTAGTAAAAAAAATATATGAATGGTGGATTTTATTTCTCAATACTTGACCAAGTTTTAACATCTACTTACACACATCTACACTTATATAGCACATGTATATATTTTTTTATTTTAAGGGATATTACCCAAATGGTGCAGATGAGGGTTGAGAGAAGAATATGAAGATATAGCTCAAGCTGATTTTTAGAGGAATCCTACAGGAGCAGAACAAGATAAGCAAAAGCAGTGAATAGATACACCGTACCATATTCAGATATGAGGCTATTAACTACTAATATTTAGTAATATCTTCAGGGTGATTTGTTAAAAAGAAGCCCT
The DNA here is from genome assembly GCF_003597395.2 of Chelonoidis abingdonii. Lineage (NCBI taxonomy): Eukaryota > Metazoa > Chordata > Testudines > Testudinidae > Chelonoidis > Chelonoidis abingdonii. The sequence continues at coordinate 302,318,048 of NC_133769.1, read as the reverse complement.
CAACTATTTGCCATCAGACATCAGTTCTCTAGGATATCTGTGAGCATCATTTCCTTAGTAACTCCCCGAGGATAGTAGTGACACTGACAAATTATGCTTTTGGCAGGCAATGGTGATGATTGAGGTGGTGGTGGGGTTTCTGACTATTTATCATGTTACAACCCTTTTTGAAAATGATAAGTTATTGTTTTCAGCTTCCTAAACCCAATACTTTAAGTTAAAACATTAGCTTTGCTCTAATAAATGGCTGCTTTAAACTATTGATTGTTATTCTGCAACCAGCATTTATCACAACTGTACTATTGTTTTTCTACTACATGGTAATTTGTTCCCAAGGCATTTTACTTTTGTATACAGAAAGGCTAAAATCAAAAACAGCCAACACCCAAAAATTCTAGAGATCCACACTTTTCTTGATAGTTCATTTTTTCCCCCAGAGGAAAAAAATAGGATCTTAAAATATTGTAATTAGAAAACCAAAACTTTTAAAATAATTAAATATTCAAGATACTACATAAGAGAAGAAGAATACAGTCAAAGAAGCTCTTCTAATGTACACCTGCTGAGGTTCTAGCCCAAAGAGTTTTCCATTTGCATATATCAAAACAAATAGGTAAACGTCCCTTGTGACATGTAAAAGAGCATAGAATAACTATTAGTAAATGTGTCACAACCATGGCTTCTGTGACAATAATATGGCATTTTTACTCCCCCCGTGCAAAAAAAAAAAATTCATGGTCTTTATCAGCTGGCTACAGACGAAGACTCTTCCACAGTTTTTACAAATGTAGCTTTATGTATGTTCAGATAAGAGCAATATATTTTAATAACTTCTAACATAGTTATACTAGAAAATGGTTATAAACATATACATTGTAAAATAAAGGATATTTATTTCACTCTTCCCATAGCTTCCCATGACAAACCATTTACTATTCATTTGAATGTGCACCATGTTGTTTCCTTTTTCAAACTAAAATTTTGACCCATTTACCTTGACAAAACTATGGATTGTCCCATTTTTGACCTTGACAATTGGTCATAATATAATATAAAAAGTGTATGAAACATTTATGTTGGAGTTTTAACCCATTCTCACAAAGGCTGTGTTGTATTTTCACATTCCATCTTTTGTTGGCTGAGTCAGAAGCGATTTTCTTCTAATGTAGCCCACAGTAGTTCTAGGTCCCTTTCCAGTTCATATTTAGCTTCATGGCACAACATAACATCATCAACATAAAGTGTGTTCCATGGAGCATTCCCCCTGATCTCCTATGTTGTGGTGTCAATCACAAATCGAAATGGGCTTAAGGTTTATCCCTCATGTAGACCTTCACTTTCAGGCCTGGTCTACACTACATGTTTAAACCGATTTTAGCAGTGTTAAACCAATTTAATGGCTCATTCGTCCATACTACAAGGCCCTTTATGTCGATATAAAGGGCCCTTTAAATTGGTTTCTGTACTCCACCCCAATGAGAGGAGTAGTGCTAAAATCGGTATTACCATATCGGATTAGGGTTAGTGTGGCAGCAAATCGATGGTATTGGCCTCCAGGCGGTATCCCATACTGCACCACTGTGACTGCTCTGGACAGCAATCTGAACTCGGATGCAGTGGCCAGGTAAACAGGAAAAGCCCTGCGAACTTTTGAATTACATTTCCTGTTTGCCCAGTGTGGAGCTCTGATCAGCAAGGGTGGCAATGCAGTCCCAAATCAAAAAGAGCTCCTGCAGGGACCGTATGGGAGATACTGGATCTGATCATTGTATGGGGAGACAAATCTGTTCTATCAGAGCTCCATTACAGAAAACGAAATGCCAAAGTGTTTGAAAAAAATCTCCAGGCTACAACAGTGTTGAGTGACAAGCGTAACGGAAAGCCAAAGAATCAAATGTACTCTCATGGGTACTGAGGACTCCAGCTATCCCACAGTCCACAGCAGTCTCCGAAAAGTATTTGCATTCTTGGCTGAGCTCCCAGTGCCTGTAGGTTCAAACCCATTGTCCGGCATGGTTCAGGGAATAGCTCGTCAATTTACTCTCTCCCCCCACCACGTGAAAGAAAAGGGAAAGAAATAGTTTCTTGACTTTTTTCAATGTCACCCTGTGTCTACTGAATGCTAGTGACGCGATGCTGCAGCAGTGAAGAGCAGTATCCGCTCTTCTCCCCTCCCCAGCGCAGACCGTACAATATGAGTGCTATCTGTCGTCACCATCAGCCCTTGAGTGCTCCTGGCTGGCCTCAGGTGAGGCCGGCCGGGGGCGCCTGGGTAAAAATAGGAATGATTTCTGGTCATTTCCAGTAGATAGTACAGAACGTCTGGTAACCGCCCTCATCATAGCAACTGGGGGTTGAGATCCATCAACCCCCTTCCTTTCATGTGTAAAGAAAAGATTCTGTACTGCCTGGACTATCATAGCACCGAGATACTGGACTCCTCTCCCCCGCACTGCTTAATGTTCTGCCTGGACTGTCACAGCAGCGGGAGGCTGTATCTCCCTCATTTTATCTCACTAACAAGTCACTGTTTCTTATTCCTGCATTCTTTATAATTTCACGACACAAATGGTGGGGACACTGCCACAGTAGTCCAGGAAGGTTGGGGAGGAGGGAAGCAATGGGTGGAGTTGTTGCAGGGGTAACCCCCATGAATGGCATGCAGTTCGTCATTTCTGCCAGATCTGCACGGAGCAGCTGTGCTGTCTGATACACTGTTTCTCTAGTACACTTGCCCTATATTCTAGGCAGGACTGACTCTATTTATAGATACCATAAAGGAGAGATTGACTCAGGGAGTCACTCCCATTTTTGCCTTTGCGCCCCCAGCCAATCTCAGCCAGGGGGCACCCATGATAGCAGCAGACAGTACAGAACAACAGATAACCGTCATCTTATTGCCAATTTACAATGGCAGCAGACGGTACAGAACAACTGATAACCATCTGTGCTATCATGCAAAAGCAAATGAATTCTGCCGTGTAGCACTGCAGTAACGCCTCTATCAGTGGCATCCAGTACACATACAGTGACAATAAAAAAAAAAGCTGAATGGGCTCCATGATTGCCATGCTATGGCATCTGCCAGGGCAATCCAGGGGAAAAGGGCGCGAAATGATTGTTTGCCGTTGTTTTCCCGGAGGAAGGAATGACTGACGACATTTACCCAGAACCACCTGCAACAATGATTTTTGCCCCATCAGGCACTGGAATCTCAACCCAAAATTCCAAGGGGCGGGGGAGACTGTGGGAACTATGGGATAGCTACGGAATAGCTACCCACAGTGCAACGCTCCAGAAATCGACGCTAGCCTCGGACCATGGACGCACACCACTGAATTAAGGTGCTTAGTGTGGCCACATGCACTCGACTTTATACAATATGTTTTACAAAACCAGTTTATGTAAAATCGGACTAATCCCATAGTGTAGACGTACCCTCAGTGAACGACTCACTGTACCGGCAGTTGCTTCTCCCTACTATTCTGCTACCCTAATACATATCCATAATAGTTTGAACATATGTCTCTGGCAGATTGCATGACTGCAGATACCACCATAGCAATTCTTTTTCAATAATTTGCCTGCAGGAATATTTTCTTATGGTAGACAGTGGGGGAAGGGAACCCATGACACGGACCTGTAATGCTCACACTAGAACTCCTTTCTGACACAGTTAGTCTCATTGACTTCATTGTAACAAGTCTTAGCTGAAATTCAGTCTTGTATAGAGGGGTACATGGATTACTAATGTCCTACTAGCACTTAATGTAAATGTTGCATAGCGCCTTGTCCATGCCAGAGTACAACAGTGAAACTAAGTAAGGATTGTTTTTGTTAGGAAATAATCCCGGGAGTAGGCCTTTATTTTACATGAAGACAAACTGTCATTAACTATTCAGATATAACAACTCTAAGATTTCAACAATTTAGCGCTATTTCACTCTGACACATAGAACATTACTCAGAATAACTATTGTTCTTCTCTCCTTTGTTCGTATTAATACACAGTCATTCAGAATGATATTGAACCTCAGTCAGGAACATCTTTTGAGCTGATGCTAATTTAAAATGATGCAATTTAGAGTTGAGGTGAATCTGTGTTGACTTGCAAAATGCAGTTCACTGAAAACATCACATGAAAATGCCCCGAGGTTGATGTGCTTTTTCTTTGAGGAATGTTGGACATTATTTTCTCTGACAATGGAGACTAACTGGCTGGTTAAGATAACAAGCACAACAATCATTACAGGTAAAAATATGTGCCAGGTTTTAAGTTTTTTAAAGTAACACAACATTTGAAATATATATATATACACAAAAGTCAGCTTATGCTGTTTGCTGTACACCTTGTGATTCATAAAAACAAGATTATTTTAACACCAGCTATTCCAAATATTAGATTTGCCTTTACAGACCTGTTTCTCTCAATCTGAAATCCTCTCTATCTGGGATCCATTCCCATTTAGTATATGGGACAGGCAGAGTAGTCAAGACCTTGAGGTTGAGAATCAGTGTCCTAGAATGTGGTCATATTCCTGCACTGGTTGAGGGAAAGCTGGTTACCACCATGTTTGGAAACCAGTATGAAGAAAATTTATTATGCACGGATGATAAGCATCTCAAGAAAATCTGGAGTGAAGTTGGAAAGAATAATAATTTTACTCTGTCTATATGTGTGTGTGTGTGTGTGTGTGTGTGTATGCAGACACAGGGAAGAACACTGATATTCTGTCACTTGAAGTTGTGAAAGATCATCCAAAAGTCATAGAATGAATGTGCTGCTGGACCTCATGGTATTCTACGGAAGTGCTCAAAAGTTTATTGGAATTAGTGAGCATTTACCTGCATCAACTGTTCTTAAAATTGCAGGCATCAGGCAAAGTATCAGCACAATAGAAAGATGGCATCATGTGTCCCCGTAGAAGACCAAAGTATCTTATATCAAGTGTGACAACTACGGGACGATCTTACTGTTATTAGTTCCTGGAAAGATCTTTGTTCATGTTCTGCTTGGTTATGTAGCCATTCTTTAACACACCCGTAATTGTCCACAGCAATCAGATTTCATAGTTGGGCAGTCAATATTAAATACTGTCCTTACACATTGGCTTCCGACTGAGCTGCACTAAGAATTTAACTGCCCACCTCATGTGGCATATATCGCCATAACTCACTTATGGGATGCAAAAATGTCTTTGCAGTGAAACAAAGTTCAGTGGACACTCTTACAGACTCAAAGCATCTAATGGCATTCCATACGCTCTGTCAGTACTTAATCCTGAGTAAAAAGGGGTTTAACTTTGTGAAAAATGTCAATTCACATAGTTCTGGGCTTCCTTCAATCTCTCTTTATAGTAAAAACTGGTGTTACACGCTCTTTGACCATGTTACCAGAATAGACAAAAACACCCCAGGACACCATGATCTCAAGTTCTCCTTCAACGCATGAAGAGGTGCACACCATGACCATATCTTGTGCTGCCTGTGGAGCCACCCCAGAGTTTCATGGATTCTCAGGATTCAGCCAGATCTGTGAAAATCACTGCATTATTCCTGGCAAGACAATATCGGCCATGGTGTCTTTGGCTGACACAATGGTCCTTAATAGACAGTGCACTCTTGGTGTTGATGATGATTTATGTGTATGAATACAAATAATAGTCTTCAGAAAGGCATTTTAAAAATAGAAATTGCTTAGAGATTAACATCACAAGAAACAACTATATATAGCAAAGAGATGTGAAAGAAGAAAAGAAAAAGAGAAATTTAAGGTAACGTATGAATACCAGAGTACTACAAATATATATCAGATTCTATGACAACTCTAGAGAAGTGAAAAAGTCTCAAGTCCTTCACACATTCTGACCCCAAGTTTTCCTGATTCACAGACATATTTGTTATATATAAAAATCAGTGTGTGATAGCAATATTGTATTGCTGGTGGATCAGACAGCTTCAAGGAAGTAAACAGAGATTTCACAGCAGAAAAGAATAAATAGTGAACCAGAAAATGCTGAGTTATCTGGCCAGCTTTGAAGCCAGAAACTATCCCTTCGTGATTTCCCTCTTAAAACAAGGTTTGTGTACTATTTGAGGATATAATTGTAGTAGTGGTAGGGTGAGGGAGAAGTGCTGTTCCAAGTCAGATGGATGGTGTTCACATTTTTGTGTTTGCACAGTAGCCAACAAGTAGGCATGGAATGCTCCCTCCCACTATACTGGCTTTGCTGTATAGGTAATGAAGAAGTTGGGGGCATAGCCCCATTTACTCTCTGTTTGCATTTAAACATATTACTCCCCAAGAGGAGGCACATGGTCCGGAGTGCACAGGAACCAGAGTGACTAATATTATAAGTGAGCCTTATACAGCTGCACAAGGGGAGGGGAAGTTTTTTTTGCTTCTCTACTCCTGCATGGCTATGTAGGGACTCCTAAAAAACTGGGCCTACAAGAGTAGACTGGAATGCAGATTGGCAGCTCATCTTGCTTCACCAAATTCATTTAATAGCAGTACTTGTTAAACAGTCAAAACCAAAGGGTTTTAACAACACTCTCTTGGCTTGGCCTCTGTGTTGTGCATCATAACCTTCCCCAGGGCCTGAAAAAACAGAAGGAAAGCACTTTTCAGATGCACTTGTTGTCAAGAAGTTTGGAGTTGATACAAGGTTTTTACTTTATATGGAAGGAGTAATAGTATTTCCACAGTGACATCTAAGATGTTTCCACTTGCACAATAGTTTTGAGTGTCTCTAAGTGCATTAGAAAGTATACCTGACCTATCTACATAGCTCAGAAGGCATGGAGCTTCAGAGGCTCCCAAAGATCATACTCCTTCATGTCATTTTTTTTCTTTAAGCTATTGTTACCAAAAATGAATTTAAAGATCACCATGGTTTTAGTTTGTTAAGTGATCTTTATATAGCATTGCAATACATTTTTCATGGCTGCGTAAGCATAACCCATTTGTCCGAAATATGAAGTGTGGATCATGGCATTTGTTTAGTCGTTATATAATTGCCTACTTTTCAATGCTACAATTAAATAGTATTTTTAAAACCGATATAGCTCTGTTTTCTTGACCTGCCTCTTTGATATTCTTTGACGTATCTTGTTTCCAAATGTCAGTGACCCTTTTTCTAGCATTAATAATTTTAGCTCTATACTGATGGAAACTTTTGCAAGCTGCATGAAAGAAAGCTCTTGGGTCCTGACACAAAGCCTAGGTCAGTTAAAAGACCCCCATTGATTTATGGGCTTTGGATTATGTCATTTGTTGAACAAAATGTACAAATGTGAATGCACAAAATGGGAAGGCAAGGAATGGACTAGTCGTGCAAGATGACAAAGAATAAGTACAATACACATGTACTAGCAAATCATCATTCAAGTTGTTTAGGGATGGAAGGAGAACCCAGTAGGCTCACTCAAACCCCATCTTTTTCTATTTACTGGACCAAGATTGTCAAAAGTAACTAGTGATTATGGACTCCCAATCTGAGACTTTGTAAAAGGGCTGATTTTCAGAGGATGTGTGCTTAACACTTTCTACTCATCAGTCCCACAAGTTGGGCTCCCAATTATCAAAATACCCAATCCCAAGCCACTTTTGAAAATCTTGGCTGCACTGTCCAATATCTCTAAATCATCTCAAGTGATTGCTTGTCAAGTGATTGCATTCCTTTTATCAAATTATTTATGCATGCATTTTAATATCATGTTATCAAAAGAAATAAAGAAGACTTTAAAAATAGAGATGGTGGGCGTAGTTGAATGAGCATAAGGATGGGACCCAGGAATTCCGGGTTCTAGCCCTAAATCCACCAGTGACTCAGTCTGTGATCTTGGGCAGATCACTCAACTTCTGTGTCACAATCTCCCCATGCATAATATGGGGATTATATGCACCTGAAGTAACAGTTCCTACACAATGAAGAACATTCGGTCGTGCATATTATATATGCATATAATATATAATGGTACCATTAACATTGTTTATTTTAGAGTCTGTTAACCCATCCAAAAGTTATTAATATCTCAGATTTTAGCAATAATTTTAGCTTCTGTGGCCCAAAGGATAACTATGGATACAAGGTTGTAATCAATGTGACAGGTTCTCACTGTACAAGTTAAAAATATGAATCACATGCTAGGACAAAGTATCAATACACCAAGAGATTAACATAGCAAAATGAGGAACGCAGACTCACAATGAAAAGATTGAAAAGAATTAGAACAAGTGAAAGAGTATATCTATCTAAGCAAATTGATACTTAGAAGATGAAGAGATAATCAAGTGGAAACTGAATAACATTATTTTTAGTTTTTTGATATCTGTACACTGCCTGTGGTAGCATGGAGCTGAAATATGATCATTGTGCAGAAAGTTAGAGCTGGTCAGTGAGAAAGTAAAAGGTGAACTGTGATACATGGGAAAATATATTACTGGTATCACCAAGAGAGCTAGGAAAACAGACAGACGGATAAGAACAAATCAGTGCCAAGGATGTAATGAGGACTGTGCTGATCCATGTGTAAACAAAGGTGATGGGCATTTGTAGATAAGCTTTTTAAAAATGTGTCTTGACTTTACCTGCAGAGTTTAAATGGAGAAATCATAATAGAAACAATAATGGAATTCACCCCCAGGAAATTTTATGATTCTTTTAAACAAATAAAAAAATATATAAAATTGTGAATTTAAAAGCATAAAATGGCAGTTGTATTCAAGTGCACAAATGGTGCTGGAAACTGCATTTAACTCAAGCTGGTAATAACATCACCCATTTCAAATTTTGATTTCTTTATCAAAAAATTGAAACTTCAAAAAGGATGATGAAAGCTGTTATCAAAAATTGAGATGGGAAGGGGCTTGACATGTCTGAAGGTTGTTTCATATTGAAAATTAAGACAGATTCTGAATATTTTGACTTTTTTGAAATTACATACATTTGTAAATATAAACACCTTTTTTAAATGGCCTATTTTTTTTACTATTACTTTAAGCATCTCTACTTTTAAATCATTTTTATTTTAAAAAACTGACTAGATTTCAAGTTGCCCTTATTTCTGTAGAAGATAATTTTTTTCCAGTTGTACAAAAACCAATGGTTTTGTTTAATAGATATTTATATATTTCCTTTGCTTTTATATTCCATATGTTTTTACTTCCTGAGTTTTGAACGTAACAAATCCAAATACATAACGAAATACCAATCAAATCTTCACATTTCCTCTGCTTTCCTACTGAACTATTAACTCACTTTGTTTTGGTCAAAACTGGACTGAAGTTCACTTACAAAGTTTACAAACCTTTGCAAAACCTTCAGACAGATCTGAGTTTTGAATCTGCAATGCAAACTTAACCCAAGTGAGTTTTCTGTGACTATTATGTATCATTTAAATATTTTGCATAATTCTGTTTTCTGATGTTTTTCTTGGTAGTTTTCATTGTTAAAGGATGCTATTTGTACCGACTTTTACTTTTCATTTGGTCCTGCTTAAGTTTCTGTCCCCAAATGGTTCCTAAACTCTCCAATGCAGAAGACTTAGTACAAGTTTGATGAAAAAAATATTGAGAATTCATACATTATTTCTTTTTCATTTGGGCTGCTTACTACCCCCGCATAGATCTCCCCGCAGCTAGAGAAAAGATGGATCTCTACAGAATGAAAATGCACTCACCCTTCATTGGCACTCATAGCCACTTACGAGGGGATCTTAGCAAGCCATCTCCCAAGGTTAATAAAATAACTTCTGCAAAGCACCTGAATTTCCAATTCAATCAATATAAAGTTGCTCCTAAAACCTCTCTCATGTGCAGCACACACACGTGACAAATATCCCTGGATCCAGCCAAATTCAATTGTTTTCTAATAAATGTTATATTAAATATATCAAAACCCTTTCAGAAAAATATACTCCCTGACTGATGTAGCTGTGAAGTGCCCTTTCTCAGAAAGCTCTGAGATCAGTCTGTCAGTGATTGAATCTTACACTGTTTGATTGAGGTTTCCTTCCTTCCTTTTTCCCCCCCTGCCATGCCTAAGACATGGAAGTTTGGGACTTTCTTTGACCTGTTTATAAATAACCTAGATCGCTGCCCTGCAGTCTGCTCTTCTCTCTTTATCAACATTTAATGGAAAAGAGAGAAGTGGAAAATGCATGCTGTTAGCTATTATCTTTACAAATGACTTGCTAGCCTTTTATTTGTCTTCTCATGCTTCAAACACTCAAAGGACATTTTCAGAATTTCGCTAGATGAAGGTTCAATCCTGAAATGACTTGACAAGCTGTATCTTCCTTAAGAGATTTTGACACGATATTAAGCCATAGTTACAAGCCAATACTTGAATGGGAAGCCCTGGGGAAATCTTTCAGAACTGGAACACAACATTTACAGCAGGAGGCAGGTGTCTGCATCAGTGAAGCAAACAACAATATGATATATTTAGTATAGAAAATGGAAGCAAAACTACTGTTTCTTTACCACTGGGGACAATGGAAGAGGTTAGCTGAGAAAAAAAAACACATCCTTTTCAGCCCTGGAGAATGTTAATTTACTGACAGAATGAAATATAGTCTCATCACGGCAGGTGCAGCAAGTGCCAGGTGCTGTTCACAATATTGTCTTTGAATTTATGAGTTTCCTTACCAGTGAGAGGATGTGAAGCAGCTGTCCTGGCCATGTGGAGAGAAAGCAAAGAGCTTTTAATTAGCAATAAGAGGGCTTTTAATTTCTTTTAGGAGCCTTCTTGCCTTGCACTCATATCAGTATCTCAGCAGAAGCTTTGTGTAACTCCAAAAACACAAAGAAAAATCAGGAAAATGATGTGTTACAGCAGATTTAGAGCACAAGTTGAAACAGGGGCTGGGTATAAAAGCTTAAGGAACTCTTGGCAAGTTTGATTTTCAAATTAAGAAACAAAATTTGCAGCTGAGTTACTACACAAAGATTAAAAAATGTTATTCAAATCCAAAATGGAAAGAGGTTCACATCAAATTATATAATAGTATTAAATGCACCAGGTTTATAAAATGGTTGCAGTACAATAGAGCCTGCATAAACCTCGGGACTAATGTAAACTCTAATGCAAATCAAATTCAGAGGTTTACCTCTAGGTCAGTCAGCCTAAATCAGTGAAACTGTCACATTGAGGGGTTCAGAATAAGATGTTAAATCACATCAGAACTTCTTAACTCTCTGTATTTAGCCTAGTATTTAGCAGTTCACTCATATGCAGAAGACCTGTATAAGGGTCTATGCACCACTTAAGTTTTGCTTTTACTGTGTTTTGAGGTAGTGCATAAACCTTGTATATATGTCTTTCACATAGTGAATCTAGCCCATGGTGAATGGTCCCCAAATAGAAAAACCTATCTCATCTTATTATGAAACACAGAATTTAAGAACACATAATCTGAGTCTGCTTTCACTGACATCAATGGTAAAATTCCTACCTATTTAATTTGTAGCAGGACCCTTCTTCCTCCTTGAAAGTATTATTTTACCAGGAAGGTTTATCACTATGTTGAATTTAAGGACATTATGTGTAAATCAGAATGTTTACCAAACTGGTAGTTTTCCATCAAAACATGACATTTCAATTTTGTGTCTGTTTTGGTGTGAAATCAGTTTTTCTCAGAAGAAAATTTTGAAACTCAAATGTCCACCATTTTGAAGACTTTTGGTCCAAAAAAAAAAGAGTATGGTATATATTGTGAATTATACCTGTAGGCCATACACCGTTTGTTTCTAGGCTGAGGCACAAAAACCAAAGATTTACAGAGTGTCCAAACAACAAAGTTGTATTGAGCAAAGTTCAAACAACATTTGAACATGGTGTCCCCCTGCTAGTCAGGGAGAGACCCAGGCTGCAGATTACATAGAAGTTATATACCTTTTAGGAGTGCATGCTACCTTGTGGATCGGAAGCCTTAGCCAACAAACAAGCCATTTTCTAATCTTTAGCTTATTACAACAAATCATTGTCCTCATGCTGGCTAGTGCACAGTCCAGCTGTTACCTTGCATACTAGAATTTTTCCTTAATTATGCTGTTGCAGCTATTTTCCTATCCTCTTTCCTGTTTCCAGTTTTATCTTTCTTTAATGCTGCCCTTGGGAGCCTTGTACGTGATGTGCTCCCTTTTAGTTAATGATGGATACAAAATAGGGGAACTTACAAAATGGAGTCGCTCATGCTAATTACCCTTAACATATGAAAGAAGAAGGTGCCTTTTAACTAAATGGTACCTAAAAATATACACGATATACATTGCTAAAATCAGACCTGGTATGCTTACATGCTAATAAGCAGAACTAAGCCCCAAAATGTTTAAATTAAACTTTCTAGGCCCAGTTTTGCATCTGTACATCTTGAAAACTCACTTAGACCCTGATTTGTAAAGTTATTTAGGCATTGCTAAGGTCAATGACACAAGGTCTAACTGGTATAGAAGTCTAAATCTCATTTTCAAAAGAAATTTAGGTTCCAAAATTGCACCGACAATGAATAGGATTTAGACTCCTAAATTCCTTAATCTCTTCTGAAAATAAGATTTAGGCTTCTATATCAGTTAGATATTGTGATGCTGAACACAGTGACACTTAAATGCCTTTAAAAATCTGGTCCTGCAACCATATTAGGATCCTAATTCAAAACCCACTCAAATCAACCAGAGTCTGTCCATTGACTTCAGATGCTTTGGATCAGGCTTTATTTGATATCTGAGGGAAGGAAAGTTTGTACTATCTTTCTATCTATCATATTTATTCAGCACCATCCAAGGTCCCATATGCATCTGCGCAAGGACTCCTGTTTGATTTCTTGACCTGCATGCACCCCATCGTGCTCCAGCGTAGGTCTTCAGTGATGAAAAGGGCTTTGCAATTCATGAATTAATTTCTCCCAGGGAGTACAATGATTGGGATTAGGAGGGAATCTCTAGGCATCCTGTGTCACCTTGAGCACTGGGCAGAGATAGCCACAATATAGCCCTTATGGTTTTGTAGGTGTTACTCTTATGTAAAGGTCTATAATATCCCCTTTGGTTTTCAATTCTTTCTGTCCAAATGTGCCTACGGTTCTTCAAAATAGCCTCAGCTGAACACCTTGTGACTCTCTACCCAAGCCTAGCATGACAGCCTCACCTGGGAGAAATCAATCAGATAAAGATGTCAAAGTTAGGAATTGGGACTCTGTGAATCAAAATTTGTCATCTGGGTTGCTCCTCTCCTGCAGCAATACAACTTTGCACTCCCCCTTAATCGCAGCAGAGCGTAAAGTTACAAAGCAGTCCCAGATTATTTAGATTATGTAAAATGAGAGATGCCACGAGGAATTGCAGGATAACGTAAACCTAGGTAAATGGGCAACTCAATGGCATATAAAATTCAATATAAGCATGAGCAATGCCTGCAGGTAGGAAGGAATCACAGAAACCATCCATGCACTGCACATATATGGGTTCTGAATTGGATGTATTCTCTTAGGGCAAAAATGTGTTAGGTGCCATCAGATCAAAGAGCTCACTTGCAATATAGACTGCAGCCTGACACAAAATCCTGACAAAATGGCAGACCATCAGACAAGTTTCTGGGTGGTAATTGCTATGTTTCTGCATTGTGCTGGTGTCCGTAGTCTTCTAATTTTATGGCAGTAATACTGTAGTACTAAAGTACCAATTAGTGGTAGGGAATGTGTTATGTGAATATCAATATGTTTTCTAAGCCAAAATCTGCATCAGTTTTTCATAATTAAATTTAAATACTGTGTGTGCCAACAGCGAAATCCATTTGTTGTATAACTGTCCGTTTCAATTCTTCTGCTGTAGTTTTCTGAGGCTCAGTTAATTTTAGTGATTGTAGTTCAAGCTGCAGTAATCTAAGGCAGAGGTGAAATCCAGGTTAGAGAATTCTGAGTGGCAAAACATTCTGTACAACTCTAAAATTAAGGAATCTCCTCATGACTGTAAAGGAATAAGTTAACTGTGAGTTTTGGGGCACTATTTACTGTCCTATTTCATAGGGAGAGATTAAATATAATTTATTGTTTTTTAAGTCTTTTTTATTGGCCTTTGCCTATACAGTCACTAATTCTTGAGTTAAAGTCATTTATCTGGTAGTCTCTGGCATTTTGACCTGTGCTGATTTCTAGTTGTTAAATTTTCTCTCAGAAGGCCTAAAGGTGATTTCAGTGGAAAAATGAATAAAAGGTTAATTCCTTCAGGCTATGTAGGATCTGCACTGTGCTTTCTTGTCTGTCTTGTACTTCTTTTGGTAAACATGCAAACATTTATTACAGGGATCGGTCACCTTTGGCATGCGGCCCGCCAGGGTAAGCCCCGTGGTGGGCCGGGCCGGTTTGTTTACATGCTACGTCCTCAAGATCGGCTGATCGCAGCTCTCACTAGCCGCTGTTCACTGTCACAAGCCAATGTGGGTTGTGGGAAGGGCAGCAGGCACATCTGTCTGCTCATGCCGCCTCCTGCAGCCCCCATTGGCCTGGAACAGCAAACCGTGGCAAGTGGGAGATGCAATTGACCAAACCTGCAGACGCAGCTGGTAAACAAACTAGGGGGCTTACCCTGGCGAGCCATGTTCCAAAGGTTGCCAATCCCTGATTTATTATAACGTGTATATCAATAAAATAAGGAAATCATTTATAGATAATTATGATTATTGTAGGGACTGGTATAGAGATCTACTGCCCTACCATTGCAGATAGTGCTAAACTGTGCCTTGAAGACACACTCTGCATCCTGGGGCTTCCTAGTTGTGCTGATGGATGGCAATGCACCAATTTAAGACTTGCATCTCCTGGATGGTTTATGGAAGGATGTGAGGGGGAAGGTGCAACAGATTAGTATCCCATACAGTCCCTGAGCATAGGACTGTGATACTAGCCAGGTTTTATATAGCCATGAAAAGGATCAGGGCAGAGGGGGGTTCTTATGTCCTCTTCCCTTGGCTGTCACATAAGGGCTATTTTATTATTTGTATTGGCATTAAAATAACACCTAGAGCCCACACCAAGTTCAGAGACCCATCATGTAGGTCACTTTACAATCACAGGCCCTGCTCCAGAGAGCATAGTCTAAGTTGATGGGAATGACAAAGCACAGGAGGGAAAACAGAGGGACAGGGAGAATAAGTGACTTGTTCAAGGTCGCATGGCAGTTCAGTGGCAGTACTAGAGCTGACACCCAAGATATCCAGAACACTACCTATTGGACCGTGCTGTCTGTCTAGTCACAATCTAGTTATTTCTCTTTTTCAGAAAATAACTAAATTCACCTCAAATTTTATACACTCATCACACAGTGTAATTCGCCAATAATCTGTTTATATTTTGACATAATGGTAAACACAAAGTAATTTGGGAGAATGGATGCTAGAATATAAAGGTCACTGATTTTAAAATAGCCCAGGTTGGTGAACAGTGACAGATATTACTACTTGACAGCCACTCCTAGTGAAACTGTTTAATGAGCTCAATCCAGGTTCTAGCAGATTTCTTTTTGTTTGGGTCACAAGAAGCTCAGCCTTATTCAGCACTCACTGACACCCACGATGTGAAAAAGCATAGAGATTAACACTGAGTGGATATGAAGAGTACACTACACCCTACCGGGGTTCCCAACCCTCCCCGTTTCACTGAGAGTCTCCTCGAATTGGGCTTTATATCCTGGAGGCTACTGAAACCAAACCAGAAGATTTTAGGCTGCTAAAAGTCTGATGCCACAGCAGGGCTAAGGCAGAGAGGCTCCCTGCTTGCCCTGGCCCAGCACTGCTCCTGGAAGCAGCCAGCATGTTCCTGCAGCCCATGGGAGGGACAGAGAGGGTGTCCGCATGCTGCCACTGCCCCTAGTGCCATCTCCACAGTTCTCATTGGCCACATCCCTACCTCCACCACTCCACACCGGGGGATATTAAGGACAACTACGGCTTCACATACACTGACTTGTGAAAGCCAAAGTTATTGTATGTGTAGCTAAAATGGACATGAATGTCTACTGCTATGATGAGATTTATGAGGATGATTTGTGGCATTTAGCTAAATCACACATGTATAAGGCTAATCAGATTCTATATCTATAGTGACATAGAGAAGGAATAAGGGTGAAATTTACATAGAGTCATAGATTTTATGGTCAGAAAGGACCATTATGATCATCTAGTCTGACCTCCTGCACAATGCTGGCCACCGAATCTCACCCCCCCCCACTCCTGTAATAAACCCCTAAACTATGGCTGAGTTATTGAAGTCCTCAAATCATGGTTTAAAGACTTCAAGGTGCAGAGAATCTTCCAGCAAGTGACCCGTGCCCCATGCTGCAGAGGAAGGCAAAAAAAACCCAGGGCCTCTGCCAATCTGCCCTTCCCGACCCCAGATATGGTGATCAGCTAAACTCTGAGAATGTGGGCAAGACTCACCAGGCAGACACCCAGGAAAGAATTCTCTGAGTAACTCAGATCCCACCCCATCTAATATCCCATCACAGGCCATTAGACATATTTACCGTTAATAGTCAAAGATCAATTAATTGTCAAAATTAGGCTGTCCCATCATACCACCCCCCCGATACATTTATCAACCTTAGTCTTGAAGCCAGATATGTCGTTTGACCCCACTGCCCCCCTTGGAAGGCTGTTCCAGACCTTCATTCCTTTGATGGTTAGAAACCTTTGTCTAATTTCAAGTCTAAACTTCCTGATGGCCAGTTTATGTCCATTTGTTCTTGTGTCCACATTAGTACTGAGCTTAAATAATTCCTTTCTATCCTTGGTATTTATCCCTCTGATATATTTATACAGAGCAATCTTATCTCCCTATATGGGAGAGAGTTAGATCTGTGTGGAAGACCAGCAGACGCTCTATGCAACATTTAAATTCTGTCTAAGCTCTGAAAAATTCAATGCAACAGACACACAACTGAATCTGATGAGTAGAGTTTGTTGAATAATATTCATCAAATAATTGATTTTTTTTCAGAATACTTCCTCTAAAAAAAATCTTCATCGATTTTTTCCCATTATTTGACCACTTTGTAAAGCTCAATTGATAATGCACATGCACACACAGCCACAATGAATTTGTCAAAAATGTCGTTAAACTATTTTTGAATAGTTTTGTTATTGATTATTTGCCCAGTTCTGTGTGTAATCCTGCATACACTCTCATGCACTGCATTCATTCAAATGGAAGACAAACTCCCCTTTTTACTAAAGACAAGATCTTACAAGCTGCTCAGCATTTTTTGGAGGTCCTGTGCACCTCAACTCTTAATGACTTCTGTGGCAGCTCAGGGCACTCAGCAGAGGTGGGTAAAAGTTTTCAGTTTTTTTGGTCAGTAAATGCAGTTTTACGTTGACCAAAACATTTAGCAAATTTGGATCAAATTCACTGATTTATTCAGTAAAAAACTCAGTGTTTAGTTTCAGCAACTTCTAAATAAAACATTTCTATTTTTTTTATTCAAAACATCTGTTTGTTTTGAATTTACTGCATTTTTATTTTTTTAAAGGTTAACCCTCCCCATCAAACCAAACATTTCATTTCACGTTGAACAAAATATTTCATTTGACCCCAAACAATTTTTCCCCCTATTTTTCAGTTTGGCAGCCAAACAAACAAACAAAAAAAATCAGTTATTCACACAGCTCTGGCACTCAACACCTTGTAGAACTAAGCACTAAAGAACCTAGGGACTGATTTAACTTTCATGAACTCAATGGGCCTTATATCAGCCCTTTTAATATACATCAGTATCAATAAATATATGAAGTCAAATGCAATTGTGTCAAAGGCAATTACCGTAAACATTGGAAATGCCAATTTACGATATTATCTATCTGAGATTGGGAAGGAAGAAAAGTCATTTATTTGGAGATTCCTTTAAAAAAAGAGAGAGAAAGAGAGTAAGAGAATGCAGCAGTAAGATACATTATTATCTGAATTAAATATCAGTTGTTGTTTGTTATTTGGATGTTGTCCCTCAGGCAAAATGAGTAAGCTTTAGGAATTCCAGCTGCACTATATATTCAGTCTTTCAGAACCAATACCCTGTTATGAGCATACACTTTAATATTATTGCGGCAAAATGCTACCCCCACGTAGATTTCCCCATCTTATTTTTTTCTTCAAATTAATTCTGTTCCAACCAGATTTTTCCAAATCTTTCTATGCCAGTGAAATAAAAACACTCATTAAAACTATGCTCTGACAAGAAGTGTTGCCAAATCAAGCGAGCTATTTACATGGGATCATGCCAGTTTCATAGTTATCCAGATACAAGTGGGGATACTGTGGGTTGGTAAGAGCAATATAAATGTGGGTCCTTTCCTTGCAAATTATAAAATAATAGGTGCAAACTTCCCACATTTTAGAAGATTTTAGAAACAACTTTTAATTTAAAAAATAAACAATAAAACAAAACTAAAAAGATACCAAAACACAATTTATTGACACTTACAATAACTTGCCAGTGTCAAATTATACTCGATTACTCCACCACCTAATCTTCAAGCAAATCCCTTTGTTTCAAAAGATCTCATGCCATTCTCATCAGGCACAAAAACAAAAATACAAAAAACAAAAAAAAACCCATGAAAGTATTCAAATACAAATGACAGCATTGGTTTCCTCCATTTTGGTTCTCCCTCATTCATCCTCATCCCAAATCAGTCCATCCTTCTCTGGCCTATCATCTGTGTCCTGTCCCCCAAAATCCCATCAGTGTTTGAACCCCAACCATTTCTCTGCTTCTCTGCACCCCAATAATCCAACAATCTCTTCTCTTGATTCCATGCTTTCTGCCCTCCCAATTATACTCACATGAATATCCAACCAATTACCTGTCCCAATTCATCCTCTGCTCTCTCTCTAGCCCCTAAATACATGTTTCTCCAGGCAATCCAGTTCATTCAAATGGAAATGGATTCTGATTGGCTGATGTATAATATGCTAACTGCAAAATTGGATAGGATTGTTCTTTGTTATTCCTCAAATTCATTAAATCTTGACTATTCCTTTTCAGTGGTAAATATTTAAAGCACAGCCCAGAATATAATGTCTGTTTGTGTGTGTGCTCACATGTGTATGTATGATGTAACTAGATCATAATTAAGCAGTTAAAAACAATCTCAGTGTGATATCAATTACTGGAGACAAATATGGATTAAGGAAATATGTCTACCAAGGAGTTAAAAAAACGGTATTTTCATTGATCTGGAAGTGTATGTGAATTTAAGTAGTTATCCTAGTATACTAACAAAAGAGTTGTATGATCCAGTTTTAAAGTTAATGATTTCCATGGGAAAATAATTTAAACTTTGTAGTGCAGATTAAGTTATTGGTCTTTCTTGCATGTGATAAACTGATGCTTTCTAAGTTTATAGCCAAAGGCATGCTCAAAGTAGCAGGTGTACAATTCTAGAATTAGGCAGTTTTCCAGTAGGCAATTGTTTCAATTGCCTAAAGATATTTTGTTACAATATGTTTATGTATTTCTCCTTCTTAATATTTACTCTGATAAGAGTTTCAGAGCTATGTGTAATTATTCTCTGTGGAAATAATCAAGATAATTAATATACAGTGCTTCTCTAAAAGTATGTATGTAACTGATGCATTGAAAAATACTTCCCTAGTATGTTGTTGATGGTTTCAGATACAAATTACATATATCAGGCCAAGTTCTGACTGCACTGAAATCCTTGGGACTTTTGCCATTGACTTAAATGGAAACAGGATGAAATCTAAGAAAAGCATCTGTATGATATATTACAGAAAAAAAATATGAATACCTATGTGACATTCCCCAAAGGCACAATGTGGACAGTTGAACAGCTGTGTCCTCTCAACACTCCAAGCTGGGATGCCTTTCACACTGCTTTGCTGTGAGAACATTCACTCCTGGCCTGTTCACACAAAGCTCTAGCATGAAAAATCACTCCCAGATGAATGATATGCATGCTTCTAGACAGCCATTCCTGAATTATATTACAGAATGACACCAGAAAATCATCAATGCTAGACTGATCCCCAGAAATGTGCATCTTGTACCACACAGCTCTTTCCTTCTGTGCAGTACAAGCTCATACAAAAGTCTGTCATTTCATTTACAGAAAATGATATGCACAAACCCTGTTATCTGAAATGGAGGTTCCAGACACTTGACATATTTTTAAAAATAATAACATTGTACACAGTTGATTAAACAGCTTCTTTTTTAGGATTCAAATTCCTGTTTTCCCCTTGGAGTGTCTGGACCCTGATCGTCTCTTTACACTCTCCCTTTGTTTTGTATTCTCGTATAACGTGTTTCTCCCTGTGCTGGAGAAAAAAAAGTCCATATTTTTTCCGCTAACTGAAACACTGCAGTAAACAAACATCGTACTGCTTAGGAACTGAATGTTTCCTCCAAGAACTTTATATTAACTGTTTACATCAGTGAAGTTACCTGCATACGTAGGCTTTTGCAGAATAGGGACCAAGGTAAATCAACACAAAATAACATTTTTTTTTCTCTGAGAAACAAAGTAAAAATTTACTTCTGAGCCATCCATTCTAAAGGGGGTAGCTTTGGCCAATGAGGGCTGCAAAAGAAATGGCATCATATCACTTGCACCACGAAATTGCAGCCATGTGACCAATTCCTTTTGAAATTGGGGTAACACCAAAAAAAAAAAGCTGCCTCCAAATATATATTGGGAATCCAGATCATAAGAAAACATGTGACTAGTGTTTCTCTCTCTCTCTTTCTGTCTCACACATACAAAATCAAATTATTGTGTTGTTCATGGAAGGAGCTTCAAGTCAAAAAAGGAAAATTTGGATTATTTTCCCTTTCAAGCCACATATTTCACACTTCGCTGATAAAAGTGTAACTGAGAAGTATGGGTTTACAGCATAAATACATTGAAGTATTCGTATAGTGATAACAGAAACCATAGTGACTATAAACTCTATGAATGAACAATAGATTCACAATAATTCAAAATTCTCATATTTTATTTATATTGTGGTAGCACCTAGGAACCCCAATCATAGACCAAGTAGAATGTCATAGCCAAGAAAGTGAAATAAAAACAGCAACAGGGTATTGTGAGGTGTGGTGTGGGTAATTGTTATTTTAAAAACTGTTCTTCAAGTCCTTGAGATCAAGCACTATATTGGGCTAGATTTCTTTTGTTATATTATCTGCTACTGTAGACCAGTGGACTAGCTTGCCATTATTATATTCATTGCTTTGTATTATATCAGGAGTTGGCAACCTCAGGCATGCGGCTCACCAGGGTAAGCACCCTGGCAGGCTGGGCCAGTTTGTTTACCTGATGCGTCAGCAGATTCAGTTGACCGCTGCTCCCACTGGCCATGGTTCGCCGTCCAAGGCCAATGGGGGCTGCGGGAAGTGGTGCAGGCCAAGGGATATGCTGGCTGCGGATTCCCACCACCCCCATTGGTCTGGGATGGTGAACTACGGCCAGTGGGAGCCGCGATTGGCTGAACCTGCTGACACGGCAGATAAAGAAACTGGCCCAGCCTGCCAGGGTGCTTACCCTCGCGAACCGCATGCCAGAGGTTGCCGACTCCTGTATTATAGTCTGCTTTGCATTATATTCAGCAGTAATGCAAGAAACCTACATACCTGTATCCTGTAAGGGGGGGGGGGAGGAGGGATAGCTCAGTGGTTTGAGCATTGGCTTGCAAACCCAGGATTGTGAGCTCAGTCCTTGAGGGGGCCACCTAGGGACTTGGGGCAAAAATCAGTACTTGGTCTGCTAGTGAAGGCAGGGGGCTGGACTCAATGACCTTTCAAAGTCCCTTCCAGTTCTAGTAGATAGGTATATCTCCTATTATCATATTAGCTTCAGCAAGTTAGTATAAGGCTTGAGACCTATAAACTTTGAAGAGCCAGAGAGCCCAATGGAAACCCCCAAGCATTTTGGGAGTTGAAAATAAAGGGTTTAAAGGGAAGTTCTGATCACACGTACATGACTGAACTACAGAAGTGTCCTGGAAACAAACTGACATACATAACTGGTACATGAGATACATCTATGGCTAGCCCACTTCCTTGCCTATATATCTTTTCTTATAAGTTTCTTATGGGTTTGATTATTTGTTTTATTATAATAGGTTTATAGGTTGTATTAGAGTATATTTTGGCTGTAATGCAGAAGACCTACAGGCCACATCCTGTATGTTGAGCTAAGGCAAAGTTAACATACATATGTTTGGGACCTTTCACCTAGATAGTGGGTAATGAGCTAAAGCATAAGGTCCATATGTGGCTGTAACCTTTAACATAGAGGATGCAGTGAAGTAGGCTGGCATAGGGGGCTTCCTAAGTTCATACTCTTTTAAACTTAACAGGTGCAGCACAACTCAGAACTTGGAAAGAACAGAAATAGAGGGTTAGGACAGAAATAGCAAACGTGATACCTGATCACAAAAGGGCCATGATAACGAATGGATGTATATGATAATAAGTTGAGATCATTGATAAACTAACCTAGAGAAAAAATAGACACTCCAACATTACCAATAAGGAAAAGGAGGAAAATCTCCTAATTGAATATGCATTGAACATAATGGCATCAGCGAAATATATTATAAAAGTGGCATTGCAACCTAGGGGTGGTAGGAGAAGGAGATATAGTCCTTGGCAGGTGACAGAAGGATGGCCACTAGTGATGATGGAGAAGGTAATGAGGAAGATGATGGCTAATATTTCAGGTTGTGCTACAAGAGATGGTGTGAGTGTATGGATGTGCAGATGTACATTCTGTAGTATCTCTATCTGTCTTACTGAGTTGGGAGCTGTGCTAAATGTATTAATAAACTATATTTGTAAATACGAGTTCCTATCATGTGAGTGTTGCAACAGTGCATATCGGGGTCCCCAAATATATAATTTGAATAATACTGGGCCTGATCTAGGGACAAGAACCTGTCAACCCTCAAAATAATAACTGAGGATTCTTAAGAAATCAATATAATTAATACATAAGCTATAGATCAGGCAACAGGTGCAATATTGATTTTTTACTAACAGACTTTTGTTTGTTCCCAATAAGTGTTCAAAGCTGCCAACTTATATTTTCTTATACAATTTCACCACATTATCTAAACTAAGACCCTGAGGCATGTGTATTACATAAATACCTATTACTGTTTGCCTTCAGATAGTGTATTTAATTTTATCTATTTTTGTTTCGTAAAACCAGAAGATACATTTGTTTCCTGAGTTATTAAATCTGAACAGGTTTCCAATTCTTAAAGCTGAGCAGCATACATATGAGATCATCATTCATTCTTTGGGGAATTTATAGTGCTGCTATACATCTCCACCTGTGATAAGATTGTAAATACTCTAAAAGACTGTATTTATATTGTGTAGATCCACCTCAGACATCTTAGTTCCAGTTTTCCTCAGATCACAACAAGAAATAAGTACTTTATAATACGACAAGGAATCATGGAAAGGGTGGTAAGGATTACAACATTCATACCTTCAGCTGTATGTATAGTCTTCACTGTTCATCATGTTCTATAGATTTTTTTTCTTATTCTTTTTCTTATTCTTGTTGCTTCCTTTTCCCTTTCTCTTGTTTTCTGCTGTATTTTGCATATTTACCTCTCTCTCTCATTGTGTTTATCAACCCTTGCCTTGATTACTGCTATCTCCTCCGTTCTACCTCTTCATCATATTGACCATATCCAGATATTTTCATTTCCCTTTACTGCATTTTTCTCACTTTCTGTATCAGGAGTCGGCAACCTTTCAGAAGTGGTGTGCCAAATCTTCATTTATTCACTCTAATTTAAGGTTTCACGTGCCAGTAATACATTTTAACGTTTTTAGAAGTTCTCTTTCTGTAAGTTTATAATATATAACCAAACTATTGCTGTATGTAAAGTAAATAAGGTTTTTAAAATATTTAAGAAGCTTCATTTAAAATTAAATTAAAATGCAGAGCCCCCCAGACCGGTGGCCAGGACCCGGGCAGTGTGAGTGCCACTGAAAATCAGTTTGCATGCTGCCTTCAGAATGTGTGCCATAGGTTGTCTACCCCTGTATTAGACAGTGGGTGATAGAAGGAAAATTCTTCAAATTCTTCCATCCTTCTACCAGTAACTCCTCCATTTTGCTGGGGTACATCTTAATCTAACCACTTTCAAAAGTGCTGCTATCATCAAGGCACTGAGAAACTGAAAAACAAAGCTGTTGATGCAAGGGAAATGTCAAGCTAATTTTCTTGGAACTGATTGGACGTCACCCTATGATATCTCTTCAGTTCATCCTCCCAACTACTCCATGTAGATGTTGAATAATTAAGGGGAGAATGGTGAGCTGTGGGGGTCTTTGAAAGAGAGGGGTTTCAAGTGGGAAAAAAGGTTTCCCATAACCTTTTTGGTCCAGTCAGAGAGGAAGAACCTGAAACATTTCACAGCATTTCCAGGCACCTCTGGAAAGCCAGTTGCTACAGAAAAGTCTACCAAAATAAAGGTAGGCATACTTCCCATGTTTATGGACAAGAAGAACCAATCTGTCAGAGAAAAAGTGCAGTCTCTGCAACATGCTTTGTTCTAAATCATGACATTATGGGACCATTTGCTACTAGCTTCTAATTTTTGCTTGGAAAAGGGTGCTTAGACACTGGCAGCAATTTTCAAAACTCGTCAGCCAGCACCTGCCTTTCATTTGTATATAATTTAGTTGGATTATAAATTCTTTGGGCAGTGGCATTGTCTTCATACTTCTCTGTAAGTTGTATCACACTTTTGGCATAAATAAATAAAAAATAACGGCTAATTAATCTCATTATTTTTTTCCTCTCTCTAATCATTGCTTCTTTTTATACTCATCTTTTTTTCTTTATTTTCTTTCTCTACCTCTTCTAATGTCTATAGATCCTTGTTTTTAAGTATTTTTTAATTGAGATGTTTTTATAATAATACACGTTTACTAAGCAATGACCAAGCTACTAGTAAGAGAAAATGTATCATCTTTAAGTATGTACTAAAATAACACAAACTTCCCATTCAGAATAAATGCACAGCTGCTCATCATTCATAAGAACATCACCACCAAACAGCAATTTTTAAAATAAAAGGAGTTAACCATTTAGGAGAAATTCGTCATCATACTGTACAATCCAATTTTATTGAGCACTTCTCATAAGGATCAGCTGATAATCATCAGTTTCAGGAAAACCTGTATCTGTTACATTTTTTTTTTTATTTGATTGCTTTACTTATATGGATTTCTGGTTGTAAGGCTCATGACTGAATGCATTTAAAAACTAAGAGACATCAGCACTGGATATGCACTTCTACCTTTTAAAGACAAACAAACATGTTTACTCATAACCAGATGGAGACTCTGCAGAGCATTGAAATGATGCACTAAACAAACACTACACAAGAAGAGAGTTTTGGGAAAGTATTTCTGTATTCAGCAGGGTCCCAGTCCCGAACGTCTCAGAAACACAAGCCAAAAATCTTGTGCATCTGGCAGTCTAATAATAAGCAGAGCCAGAAGCAGGAAAAGGATGGGAAGACCCCAGTAGCAGAGCAGGCTTAGAAACACTGGACACAGTAGGTAATCATTTTGTGAAGCTGGACAACCCAGCTCACAGAAAAAGAATTTTTCAATGGCAAAAGCCAGTATCATGAGCTAGAAATCCAGCAACAATATTTTTGAAAACTATTGCACGAAAAGAAAGCAGGTGCTCAATTCAGCAGCACTGAGGCCCAGAAAGAAGAGATTTTGTTCAATAGCTATAAGGCCATGGAAAAGAAAATAATTATAGTTGTATCAGTTTTGATTTGTGTAGGTAAACAAGATGCTAACTTCCAAATATCTTCCTGTCCCTATGGGGAAAAACGAATGCATGTGTCACAGGTCTGTTCCAGAGCTCCTAAAAGATGTACTTCTATTGCAGGAAAATTTCAGAGTTTACAGTATATAATCTTATTTTTAAAATCTGAAGTATTTAATGAAGTTAAGGGAAGTCTGGAGACTATCCATGGAGTATATAAATAACTGAAATATACAGATGATTGTAAAAAGCATGACAATTGACTTAAACATTTGGAACATCAAGTTTGACACTCAGTGATGGGAATTGCCTTTGTGATGTACAATTTTGCTGCATATAACACATCTTTCTCTCTTCAATAGAAAAAAAAATGTTTTGTTTTTCTTGCAGCCGCACAAACCTGGCAGGAGCCCTAGACCAGGGCATCCAATTTAACAAATATTACTCTCAACTCCCTGAGAAACAAAATGTATGCATGAATAGATTCTGATGATACACTGAGTACAGTGAACTTTGCTTACCCTATTAACTCACTGGAAACACCCACTTGGCTGGAATGGGAGTGCTATTTCACAGTTATGTATTGACAACAGATTTACATAAACACAGGCTTAGAGACTCACTCACTGAAAAATAAAGAACCAACAATTCTGAAGCTACTACTCGCAAGAAATTTTTCCACCAACAGGTATGCACCCAGACCTGGGACACAGTGAAATTGATGAGGAGCTAAGAGGATTAGCCATTATAAGAACACTGGGACCAGAAATAAACAATTAGGGGAATGAACCTAAAACTACAGAGAATGAGGAGAAAATCTTTGTAATACCAACCAGAAAAATAAAAAAAATGTATTTAGTTACTCACACAATGGAGTATGAACTGATGGCTGAATTTCACTTTGCAACTTGTACAGTTTAATTCCACATACTAGAAAAGCCACGGAGTGACCTGATTTTTCACAAGTGCAGAGCCCTTAGAGCTCTCCATTAAACTTTAATGGCTATTGTGAGAGCTCTTAAAATCAGGCCATTTGTGTAGATGCCTAGATATGGATTTTCTTGCTTAATTTACAGACCCAACTCCAAATATTTTTACCTATGCCCCTAGAATATCTCTAAGCTATTTCTTCAAAAAGTCCTATGAACGAGTAGCAAAACATTTCTCATAGCTAGTACTATTCCTGCATTATTGTTCACCTCCAACCAATCTCTAAATAACCTTCCCAGGCTCTTCTAGTATTAATAACTCACTTATTAATTATTATTAGTTTATATTTATACTTACAGAGACGACTAGAGAACAGAATCTTATTTGATTCTTTCAGCTGCCAAAGGAATCCAAAAAGAGTTCCAAAATATCCAAAAATGTCAAAGTTTGGACTATAACAATGTATTTTATAGTTGAAAAGGAATAAGTTCAAGCATTTCCTACCATTGTGGTTGCTAACTTACAAGCTTTACTATTTTTTTTAATGTATTTTGTATTTCTTCCATTCTCTCTTTTACCATTTGTTAATAACTTATCTTGGGGTTTTTAATTATTATCCTACTTCTCTCTCCACCCTCCACCATTCTTAAATGGTATTACAGAAAATGACTCATATGGGTTACCATGATACTTGTTCTCTGTTAAGTAAATTATACTGAAAAGGAGACAAAAAGCAACACAATAGTTCATAGCAATGTTTCCTTTTTGTTCCATTTAGGAAAGCTGATGAGAGTAGTTGACTACGGGTATCGAAATGTAAACCATCCACAAAGTTTGAAATTATTTAAAAATTACCCTGACCTGTTTGGTCATTTTAAATTAGTGCTTATTATTCACTTATTTCCAAAAACCAGAGCTATGCAAAATATTCAAATAGAACCTCAAAGTCTCTCAACTGAAGTTGTAGGTTTGAAGTTGGAAGCAAGTGCAAACCTTAGGTAAGTTTGAGGAACAAGGACAGAGGTTGGTCATATTGTTTTGAAGCTTATTTTTCCCAAACTGACCTCTGTCCCAACCTTCCACCCTACAGGAAAAACCTCCAGGATCAATTTAAAGGCAGTTAAGGTACATAAGGGGAGAAATGGCTGTGAGGTTTCCCTTTGAATGAACTTGAAACTCAAAGGGAACCTTCAAGGCTTCATTTGTTGCTGATCCTTGTGAACCAACCATGGAATTTAGTCCATGAACCATTTTCAATAACCAAACACTGCAGAGTTTATATAGACTTACAAATGCTGCATTGTTGGACTAAATAAATTTTAAATTGGATTATAAAGTAAGATATAATTTAAAATGTCTTTATACTATGCACCATC
Organism: Chelonoidis abingdonii; assembly: GCF_003597395.2. Lineage (NCBI taxonomy): Eukaryota > Metazoa > Chordata > Testudines > Testudinidae > Chelonoidis > Chelonoidis abingdonii. The sequence goes on along the minus strand of NC_133769.1, from coordinate 302,289,913 downwards.
ACAAACTTTTAAAATCAAGCATATTTTGATGCATGTTGTCTGACACTATTACCTTCCTCTCCATAGTTTAGACTCTGAGATATCGTACTTTAGCACAGTTTACCCAAGTGAGTGAAACAGTTGCAACATCGGGATATTAAACATATAGAAAGTGTCTATCCAATCTCTTGGCACACAACATTTGGAATGAGGTGCATGTGGGTATTTAACAGTGTGATACCAGTGAATGTTAATTTGAATTATTATAATTAATCCTTATTCATCATAATTAAAATTTTACCCATATTGTGTCCGTAAGAACTGTGAAGTTTGTCTGTCCTGTCATTAAAAGTTTCTGTATTTTATCTCCAAAATATTGGTTACCTTTGCTTTAATATACTCTCAGTTTAGGTCTCCACTTTCATGAATCATCGAAATGCAGGGCTGGAAGGGACCTCAAGAGGTCATCTAGTCCAGCCCCCTGTGCTGAGGCAGGAACAACTACACTGTAAGCATCTCTCACAGGTGTTAGTTCAACCTGTTCTGATGGGTTCCCACAGGGCGCCATGTGGAACTGGGGTACCACTGAACCCTCTAACACACCAGCCTGGCCTCCCTCTCACACTGTGCTGCTGTGACAAGTTGCAAAGCCTTCCAAGCTTGCACTTTCACAAGCATTCACACAGGTAGGGACATACCCAGCTGCAGTTACATAGCGGCTTTCTAACCACCAGCCTCCCAGCCTAGGACCCCAGAGAAGTAATACCCTGCCGTGGTCAAATCTGGCCAGTATATAGCATAACACCGGGTTCGTCACTCCCCCAATTTGAAGAGGACCCTGAGCAGTTGTGGTAACCAAGCTGAGGTTTTCCCAAGACACTTTCGTTAAATGCACATGAATAAAAAATGCAAACTAAGCTTAATATACCAGATAGATTGGATATAAATAGCAAACCCTCACCCTAAGTGATGATACAAGCAGATTGCAGATTCTTAAGGGGAAAGTTATACCGGCTTACTGCTTGGAATCCGCAGGTGTTCCATTCACAAGCTAAAAATACCTTTAGCCTGGGTTCAGCACTTCTCCCAGTTCAGCCTTTGTTCCTCAGGTGTTTCCAGAAGTTTCTTTGGGTGGGGAGTCAGTGAAGACTGACTGATGTCACTCCCCGCCTCAAATAGCCTGTGCATATGGTGGGAACCATTTGTTTCAAAGCTTGGTTTCCACACCAGTCAGTGGAAAAACACTGATATCCCAAGATGGAAACCAGTACCAGGTGACCTTGTCACATGTCCCTGTAGTGTTACAGCATCTATGGCCTGGTCAACACTACGCATTTAAACTGAATTTAGCAGCATTAAACCTATTGAACCTTGCACCCATCCACACAACGAGGCCCTTTATATCGATATAAAGGGCTCTTTAAACTGGTTTCTTTACTCCTCCCCGAAGAGAGGAGTAGCGCTGAAATCGATATTGCCATGTAGGATTAGGGTTAGTTTGGCTGCAAATCGACGGTATTGGCCTCTGGGCGGTATCCCACAGTGCAACATTGTGACCACTCTGGAAAGCAATCTGAACTAGGATGCAATGGCCAGGTAGACAGGAAAAGCCCCGCAAACTTTTGAATTTCATTTCCTGTTTGCCCAGCGTGGAGCTCTGATCAGCACGGGTGGCGATGCAGTCCCAAATCCAAAAAGAGCTCCAGCATGGACCGTACGGGAGATGCTGGATCTGATCGCTGTATGGGGAGACAAATCTGTTCTATCAGAGCGCCATTACAGAAGACTAAATGCCAAAGCATTTGAAAAAATCTCCAGGCTATGATACAGAGTCCACAGCAGGGACTCAGCACAATGCTACGTGACAAGCGTAATGGAAAGCCAAAGAATCAAATAGACACTCATGGAGGGAGGGAGCGGGGACTGAGGTCTCCAGCTATCCCACAGTCCTGGCATTTGCATTCTTGGCTGAGCTCCCAATGCCTGTAGGGTCAAAAACATTATCCCTGGTGGTTCAGGATATATCTCATCAATTTATCTCCCCTCCTCCCATGAAAGAAAAGGGAAAAAAATCATTTCTTGCCATTTTTCAATGTCACCGTATGTCTACTGCATGCTACTGGTAGACACAGTGCTGCAGCGCTGAACAGCAGCATCCTCTCCTTTTCCTTTCCTGATGGCAGACGGCACAAAATGGTGGAAAACCCTCATCATCATGTGAGTGCTCCTGGCTGGCCTCAGTGAGGTCGGCCGGGGGCGCCTGGGTAAAAATGGGAATGACTCCTTGTCATTCCTGGCAGACGGTATGAAATGCTTGGTAAATGTCCTCATCGTAGCAGCTGGAGCCTGAGCTCCATCAGCTCCCCTCCCCCCTTTCGTGTCTAAAGAAAAGATTCTGTACTCCCTGGACTATCATAGCAGCAGGAGGCTGCGCTCCTCTCCCCCACATCTTTTAATGTCCTGCCAGGACTATCATAGCAGCTGGAGGCTGCCTCCCCCTCATTTTATCTCGCTAAAAAGCTAGAGTTTCTTATTCCTACATTCTTTATTACTTCATCACACAAATGAGGGGACATTGCAACGGTAGCCCAGGAAAGTTGAGGGAGGAAGGAAACAATGGGTGGGGTTGTTGCAGGGGCACCCTCTAGAATGACATGCAGCTCATCATTTCTGCGGGATCTCTGGGGCTCTGACACAGAGCGGCTGCGCCCTCTGGCTCTCTTGTAGACTTGCCCCATATTCTAGGCAGGACTGACTCTATTTTTAGACAAAACATAAAGAAGAGAATGACCTGGGGAGTCATTCCCATTTTTGTCCATGTGCCCCCGGCCAACCTCAGCGAGGACAGCCAGGAGCACCCATGACAGCAGCAGATGATACAAAATGATTGATAACTGTCATTGCCAATTTCCAATTGCAAATGGTACAAACAATAATTGTATCTAAATATCACTGTGAAGAATATGGGGTGCAGTATCACACCTGTTCTTAACTCCCTCCCACTGAACAGGATTCCACAATCGTCCTTGGAAGCCTATTTCAGAGATTAACTACCCCACCTTTTTCCCTAATATCTAACCCAGGGGTAGGCAACCTATGGCACATGTGCCAAAGATGGCATGCAAGCTGATTTTCAGTGGCATTCACACTGCCTGGGTCCTGGTCACCGGTCCGGGGGGCTCTGCATTTTAATTTAATTCTAAATGAAGCTTCTTAAATATTTTAAAAACTGTATTTACTTTACATACAACAATAGTTTAGTTATATACTATAGGCTTATAGAAAGAGACTTTCTACAAATGTTAAAATGTATTACTGGCACGCAAAACCTTAAATGAGAGTAAATAAATGAAGACTCAGCACAACACTTCTGAAAGGTTGCCAATCCCTGATCTAACCTAAATCTCCCTTATTACTTCTTGTCCAATCTTCAGTAGACACTAGGTCACCATCCTGTTGATAACATTTTACATATTTGAAGACTTATCAGGTGCCCCTTTCAACTTCTTTTCTCAAGACCAAACATTCCCATTTTGTAATTGTTTCCTCGTACATCAGATTTACTGAAACTTTTTATTATTTTTTTGCTCTCCTCTGGACTGTCTCCAATTTATCTACATTTTTCTTAAAGTCTCACACCCAGAACTGGACCTATAATCCAGCTGATGCCTTGCCAGTGCTGAGTAAAGTGCTTTGAGCAGGAGATTGGCCTAGATGACCTCCAGAGGTCTCTTCTAACTCTAATGTTCTATAATTCTATGATTACTTCCCGTGTCTTACACATGACATTCCTGTAATACACCCCAGAACATTAGTTTTTTTTACAACTGTGTCACACTATCGACTCATATTCAGTTTGTGATCCACTATAACCCCCAGCTCCTTTTCAGCCAATTACTCCCCACTTGTAGTTCTTCATTTGGCTTTTCCTTCCTAAGTGAAGTATTTTGAATTTGTCTTTACTGAATGTCATTGTGAGGGGTTCAATCACAGAGACACAGTCTATAGAATGAGAACAGTTGCATAGTCTTAACCTTACATGAATAAACACATGAAAAAGTCTTGATGAGTGAATGTATGATTGGTGTTTCCCATTTTTCCACTGATTCATGACCAAAAAGGGTTGGTTTAACTCACTGAAATGTCTCAAAACATTCAGATCTGCTGAATGACTATTTGGCTATTCATTTTTGTATGTATTGTCTTTCCAAGCCATACATTACTGGAATGAGGAATTTTTTTTATTTCCATAAAGATGACCTAATCAAACCCCATTGGATAATATCGGCCATTTAATAAGGAGTGTACATTTTTTTTATTGGTCAAGAAACTCTTGAGGAAAAACAGCCAGGACACAGACTTCATAAAGTGAAGGAAAAGAAGAAACAACTGCTTCTGGCTTTGTCTGTTGACCTCTGGCCAAGCGTAAACTCCATGTCTGACAAAGAATGGTGTGCTTTTTCCACTCTCACAGGTGGCCACTGAAGTTCAGGGGTCCAGCAATGTGCAACATCAAAAATATGACATCTTCATGAGAGTAAATTCTAGACAGCCAGCACGTCTATTAATATTAATAAATCAGAAAACCACCAGAGACATTATGCAACCATATAATAGTTTGCTGAAGCTGAATGAAGCCACAGAGTCACAACAGCCACACTGCATAACAGTCAACCTTTTTATTGTGTTTTCCGAGTTTTTATAGGTAGCATTCTTGAACTTGTTTTTTTCTAATTCCAGTAGGTGCAATAAGTGAACAGAAACAATGTTCCATTGCTTATGAATTAATAACCAACACAAAGCAAATTTGAATATTCCAATTTAACTGTTTCTAAGTGATCCATGCACCATAAAGTATTCACAGAAGAAATTCAAGAATAATTTAAAATAATGAACATTTTGGGGAATTTTAAAATTCATGAATAGAAAAAGAGGCAAAAAATAATTAAATACGTTTTTCATTAAGAATGATATGTTCAGCTCTAGTTAACAATAAAACAGCATGAAAAGGCCTTTTCAGAATAAAAGGCTTGCTTTTTGTATTTTATTAAAGTCGGCACCCTCAACACCTCCCACCCTCCCATCCCTAAGCAAATACAGTAATAATGTTTACTAAATATTCATTCTACCATGTTAATTAAGTCAGATCTATTAGATAGTGGAATTGTCTTCCAAGGAAAGTAGTACAAGCTGTATCAATTAAAGTGTTTAAAACTAAACTAGCTAAAACATTTGCAAGTGTACCGCAGGGAATAAATCCTGCACTGGCAAGATCTTGGAATCACAGAATAATGTAAATGTAGGGCTAGAAGTTACCTAAAGGGGTCGACTAGTCCTTACCCTTACTTATGCTGAGGCGGGATTAAGTATATTTATATAATATCTGACACATTTCTCTAACCATTCTTAAAATCTTCCAGTGACAGGGATCCCACAACCTCCCTAGTAAACTAATCCAGTGCTTAGCTATTTTTACAGTTAGAAAGTTTTCCTAATTTCTAACCTAAATCTTCCTTTCTGCAAACTAAGTTGATTGATTCTTGTCCTACTTCAGTGGATATGGAGAGCAACGGATCAACATCCTCTTTATGACAACTTTTTATATATTAGAAGGCTAGTTATAATGACCCTCCCCACATACACACATACTTCTCATCGCTAAACTAAAAAATGCACAGTTCTTTCAACCTTTCATCATAGGACATATTTTCTAAACTTCTTATCAATTTTGTTCTGCTCCTCTACACTATCTTCAGTTTGTTCACATCTTTGTTAAAGTACGATGCCCAGAACTAGACACAGAACTCCTGTGAAGGCCTCACCAGTGCCAGGTACAGAGGAACAATTACTCAAGTCCAATATACAACACTCCTGTTAATACATCCCTGAAAGACATTTTCATTTTCCATTACAGCATCAACCTGTTGACTCATATTCATTTTGTGATTCACTGTAAGCTTGTATCCTTTTCTGCAGTACTGCTACCTAGCCAATCATTCTCCATTTATTATTAATGCATTTGATTTTTCCCTCTTAATACTTTGCACTTGTCTTTATTGTCTTTATTTCTGATTTCAGACTAATTTTCCAACTTATCAAGATCATTTCTGGATTCTTATCTTGCACTCCAAAGTGCTTGCAATCCTTCCCACTTTGGTTTCATCAGCAAATTTTATAAGCATACTCTCCACTACATCATCTAACTCATTAATGAAAATATTGAATACTATTGTCTTAAGATAGAACCCTGAAAGTCCTCACTTCATATCTCCTCCCAGTTTGATAGCAAACCATTGATAACTACTCTGTGAGTACAAGCTTTCAGCCAGTTTTGCCCCCACTTTATAATAATTTAATCTAGACCATCTTTCCTCAGTTTGGTAATGATGTCATTCAGGACTACATTAGAACTCCAGATACATCATGTCTCCTGCATTCCCCCCTCCCCTATTCACTAGGCTGGTTACCCTGTCAAAGAAGGAAATTAGATTGATTGGGCATGATTTCTTCTTGACAAATTCATGTTGGCTATTACTTATCATCTTATTATCTTCCAGGTTCGAACAAATTTATTAAGTATTTGTTCTAATATCTTTTCAGGTGTCAAAGTTAGTCTAATTGGTTTATAACTCTCTGGTTGTCCCTTTTCCCCTTTCAGAAGAAAAGTACTATATTTGACCTTTGCAAGTCATCTGGAATCTTACTGGTCTTGATCTTGAAAATAATTGCTAATGGTTCAGAGATTGCTTTAAACCGGTGGTCGGCAACCTCTGGCACGCTGCTTACCTGGATAAGCACAGTGGTGGGCAGGACCAGTTTGTCTACCTTCTGCGTTGGCAGGTTCAACTGATTGCAGCTCCCATTGACCGCGGATTGCCTTCCCAGGGCAATGAGGGTGGCGGGAACCTGTGGCCAGTATGTCCCTCAGCCCGTGACGCTTCCCGCCGGCCCCATTGGCCTGGGACAGTGAACTGTGGCAAGTGGGAGCAGCGATCAGCTGAACCTGCTGACGCGGCAGGTAAACAAACTGGCCAGGCCTGCAGGGTGCTTACCCTGGTGACCCACGTGCCAAAGGTTGCCAACTCCTGCTTTAAACTAAATGACCCAGTAAGGTTTATTTATCTCTGTTTACTGTGATCCTAAGACTGATAATATTTGGTGCCTGAGAAATTAACCAAAAAAAAAGTGGAAATAGTATAAAAAACACTTTGTGCAACATTTCATGAACCCCCAACCAATGTATTTTTTGGCTTAAACGTAGTGTATGTTCCCCAGTCTAGTATAAATGTTCAATTGTTACTTTAGATAGGATAAATATCTGGAGGTCAAAGGAGGAATTGCTGTAAGACACAGTTCTAGATGCATGTGTTTTCTATTATTACTGAGTTGTTGCTAAATGATAAAAGGAGGCATTTAGAGAGTCACTGAAATAAGATCCAAACAATTTCCATTTTTTTCCTGTGGTTCTTTCATCACAAACCTCCCAGGGTTGAGAGGTACCTGCTGTGCACAATTTTTTTTCATTCCATTTCTACTTAAAATTTCAAAACCCTTGAGTTCTCTGTCCTTTTCTCTAGCCACTAGAACACATTAAATTCCACAGTCTGCTGAACATTCATGGAATATCAGTATTTGGCATTGCTATACTGTCAAATATTGGCAATGTCAAATACGTCCTTTTGGCCATCTGCAGACTGTGTTCACTTTGTGAATTGGGAATATGTTATACAGCTTTACTCTTGTGAAATTGATTAGTTAAGGGGTTCTACATCTTAATTATTTAAAATAAAAGTTATGTTTCTATGGATGTCGATTTCAAAACTAAATCATATTTGCTCTGGTGCATACAGACACACAGGCAGGTTTGTGACAACAACAGATTCAGACACAAATATATGCAATAAACTCCTTTTCAGAATGCCTTAGCTACATGATTGTGTATTTATCTATCCAGTCTATACTTACCATGGTAGTTCATGGAAATGATAATACCAGGATATAACAGCTTTAAAATATTACTGTACTTCTCAGTTTTGAAGCTAGCTATAATATATTTTAACTATAGAAAGAGTCTTTCCCATAATACCTCATATGTGACAAAAGAATGCTTATAAGAAAAGAAAAGATTTGTGGGAAAGATAATGAAAGTAAAAGTCTAGTGCATCTCTTTTGTGCTCATCGACCCAGCTATAAAATTGGTAAAACCAGGTCAACAGAGGAAAAACAAACTCTCCATCTGCATTAAGTTACTGTAGGTTTATGAAGCAGAAAATATATTTGTATTCATATGCTTGAAAGAAGTATTTTGTCATTAAAAATTAAAAAATGAAAACGTGCTCTTATTCCTCCATATAACACTGTCTTTGTGTAACCCAAATTATCTATGCTTGTTGATTATGTATGAATATTGTAAACAGGCTTATTTTTTAAAAGGAAGCTTAGCTCTGAGGCTCTGAGTAACATTTTTAAAAGCACCTAAGTAAGCTTTATTGACTTTACCCAATGTCACATATCAAGAAGTTGTGACAATAGTAACTACAAGTAAAAATCTTTCATGCAAAGGATGCATATGTCCAGTTTGTGTAGGTACCAAATATAGCCTAGTAAATAAAGTGCCAATAGAAGATTATTATTTTAAGTTGTTTCTGAAGAGCGGAACAGAAATTATTAAGTCATTTAAACTCTTCAATGAAGAGAAAACAAAACCTGAAAGACTATTCTTGTGGCTGGTAGTTTCTGGACACATAAGACGTATTGCTTTTAATATGATTCTAAGTTATGAACTCAATCTACACTGACATCGTGAGTGGGAAAACTTAAGAACCCAGACGTATGTACTGAACGATCACCCTTTTTTTCTCTTCCACTATACCCACAAACCTTTCCTTCAATAAATCATGATGTGGGTGAGTGAAAGCTAAAAATAACCTAGAGTTTCAAGTAGAAATACATATGGTACTGATTTAATACAATTGAAGTCAAGGGGAAATTTTCCACTGGTCTTAATAAGGAAGCTCAAACCTCCAGAGAACAAAAATCCTGAAACTGAAATTTCTTAAATAAAAAGCATGCTCCTGCTCCTCATGTGAATCAGAATTTGAGGGTGCAGCCTGACTAACAAATTTAAAACTCTGAAAACCAGGAAATATTTACTTCCCTTTTGTAGGATGGGTGGCTGGCCTGAGTCAGGGAGGGAGGGAGGCAGACTTGAGTGGGTGAGGAGCATGACTGGAGAGGCAAAGTCAAATTAGTAGTAGACTCCTCCCAACTTCTTTACAGTCTCACTGGAGGGCAAGTTGTGGTGTGTCCCTGCCCTTCTTCATCCTTTGCCAGAGCTGGCTGGGTCTCCAGGTCCTCTCCCATCCCCAATCCCTGCTTACTGCAAGCTGGGCTCTGCAAGTCCAGCAGCCTCTCTTGGCAGCCAGAAATTATGTGCTGGGAAACGGGAGATTCTGCAAAAATTTTGCATTGCAAAGTGGTGCAGAATTCCCCCAGAAGTACCTTTTTTCTGCATTTCCTAGTTTTTGGAAGTTTGCATTTTGCTGAACACAGTGTTCAGAAGACAACAATGGGTAACCTCAACGGTGCATTAGTGAAGTTCTTGTCATCAATGCTTAGGTTCTCCTTTAAAAACAAAGTACAATTTTTTGAGGCAGCATTTCCTAATGGACTGGACACAGGGCTAGGATCCAGGGGTTCTAACCTTAACCCTCTGCTGGATCCAACTAAATGGATTTGGACAAATCACCCAAATTGTGATTTCAGTTTGTCAACGTATAAATTATAGATGTTTCTTACCTACTTCACAGGAGGTGTTTGAAGATTAAAGATGTCTTTCTGAAGTTTTGAAAAAAATGTAACATGCTATATTATTGATGAGTATAATTGTCGAGGTTTAAGAACCCAATACCAGGTAGGGAAAGCATCATTTTATATTCAAAGTGGGGAAGAGACTTATTTGTTACTTTCCAAACTGTTCCCCTACCCCATAAACACACACGTGTGTGTTTGAACTACCTTTTCTTTTCCCTGGTCTCTATCATGGATAAACAACCTTCTGCATAACTTGCAGTCTTAGCTGCAGCAGTCTCTTAGAGGTCGCTCTGACAGCCAATGATTATTCATGATGCTGAATGCTCTAACTTGCCTAAGGACATCTTTCCACCTACTTTGCCTCAGCGGAAGAAAATATCAGGAATGCGGTCAAAAACTGGCTCTTATAGTCATTTAAAGATATCTCTCAGACCCATTTAGAAAGAGACTTCATCTGTGGTAACTTCACTATTTTCACTTACAACACTAGTCTATGTAGACGGTGATTTGGAAATGGAAGTTCTACCACATTATAAGGAACAGCAGCTGGGGAACCCCACAAAAATACTACTCAACCCTCTGATTATCATTAGCTGCTTAACCATCAAATTCCACAACAATGTGGTCCAAGTAGCATTTGATGCTAGAAGGGCTCAAGTGACTGTTGGTTTGTGACTTCTTTGTACTCTACTATTTCAGCCTCTCTAAAATATTTATTGGATATTTCATGTAAATGATACATCTTCAATCATTCTCTGCATGTATAATCACAGAACTGTAGGACTGTAAGGGACCTGGAGAGGTCTTCAATCCAGTCCCCTGCACTTAAGGCAGGAATAAGTATTATTTAGAGCAGGGGTCGGCAACCTCTGGAACGCGGTTCACCAAGTTAGCACCCTGGCGGGCCAGACCAGCTTGTTTACCTGCCCCGTCCATAGGTTTGGCCGATCACCGCTCCCACTGCCCACTGTTCGCTGCTCCGGGCCAATGGGGGCGGTGGGAAGCCACGGCCAGCACATCTCTCATCCCGTGCTGCTTCCCGCAGCCCATATTGTCTTGGAGTAGCTAACTGCAACCAGTGGGAGCCGCGATTGGCTGAACCTGCGGAAGAGGCAGGTAAACAAACTGTCCAACCTGCCAGGGTGCTTACCCTGGTGAGCCACGTGCCAGAGGTTGCCGACCCCTAATTTAGAGCATCCCTGACAGGTGTTTGTCTAACTCACTCTTAATCTCCAATGATGGAGATTCCACAACCTCCCTAGGCAATTTGTTCCAGTGCTTAATTACCCTTACAGTTAGAACGTTTTTCCTAATGTGCAACCTAAACTTCCCTTGCTGCAGGTTAAGCCCATTGCTCCTTGGCTTGTCCTCAGAGGTTAAAGAGAATATTTTTTTCTCTCTCTCCTCCTTGTAACAACCTTTTGTGTACATGAAATTGTTATCAAGTCTCCTTTCAGTCTTCTCTTCTCCAGACTAAATAAACCCATTTTTTTTCAATTTTCCCTCACAGTTTATGTTTTCTAGACCTTTACTCCTTTTTTGTTGCTCTTCTTTGGACTTTCTCCAATTTGTCAATATCTTTCCGGAAATGTGGAGCCCAGAACTGGACACAGTACTCCAGTTGAGGACTAATCAGTGAAACGTAAAGCAGAATAATTACTTCTCATCTCTTGCTTACAAACTCCTGCTTTCTTTTTTTTTATTTTCAACAGTGTTAACGCTGACTCATATTTAGATTCTAGTTTACTATGACCCCCTGATCTCTTTCCACCATACTCCTTCCTAAGCAGTCGTTTCCCATTTTGTATGTGTGCAACTGATTTGTTCCTTCCTAAATAGAGTACTTTGCATTTGTCCTTACTGAATTTCATCCTATTTACTTCAGACCATTTCTCCAATTTGTCCAGCTCATTTTGAATTTTAATCCTACCCTCCAAAGCACTTGCAACCCTTCCCAGATTGGTATCATCCTCAAACTTTATAAGTGTACTCTCTATTCCATTATCTAAATTAATGATGAAGGTATTGAACAGAACCGGACCCAGAACAGATCCTTGCAGGACTCCATCAATATGTCTTTCCAGCTTGACTGTGAACTACTGATAACTACTCTCTGGAAATGGTTTTCCAACCAGTTAAGCCCCCACCTTAAAGTAGCTGCATCTAGTGTTGCATGGTTTTTGTTCATTTCATGTTCAATATAATCCCTATGTTTATCAAAATGTTCTGTGCACTTTTAGCTGTTTGTTATTACATTTACTGTTATTAGTACATGTTAGACAGGTTACCCCATTTTCCAAAATGGAGTTCAGGTGTCCATCATGGCATCTGAGACAAAAGATAACTCAGATTCCATATTGTGGAAGCTTCTTTATGGAACTTTGGCAGCAAAGAAGCCAATGGACATTTGGAATTAGTTCCAACTGGGTCCTGTGGAGGTATTTACCTCAGTACTTTGGTGTGTGTGTCTTTAAAAAATTAAATTAGTCTGAGCACCCGTTGTTCGGGGGCTGTCCATTATAGAGACCATCAAGGTACAGTCATTTTGTGTGGCATCAGATCTTCGGATCAAGACTACCAGACCAGGCAATTGGATCAAGATCACCAGCAGCTGTAAAGACATTAAAGACTGTTAACATCTAGTCACTTACCTTAAACATTGTGGTGTTCCTGACTTCCAACAGCTCACCTTTGGGACCAGTTGCCAGGATTCTGAGAGCTCTCACCTTCAGCTTACAGATCCCATGAGCCCGTGGATCACCTGTGAAGACAAATGCATCTTAACATCATTCCTGCTTGTGAAGAAAACCTAAAGAAAGTAAAGTATCTTGGGATATTCTTTTGTTCTCTTTTGTTTAGTTGTTGCCATTGTTCCCATTTGCTGGGGCCTGATTTTTATACTCAGCTTGGTTAAACCAGAACTTACTTGTTATTTGGTTATAGTTCATGATTTTTCCCTGTTCTGATTGTTACTTACCTTAAATAAATCTGTTTTGGAAAAATCCTCTATATCTCTTTTGTTCACTACACCACACAAGGAAGGTGGGAGGCACACCAACTTCCATCTAACCCCAGGTGATAGATCCTGAAGGGTGAAAAGACAGTGTTGCTGAAACCAAAATTGTAGCTGGCCTATTTACTTTGAGCTTCAGGTTACCATAGATTGTATTTCCCTTGTTTGTTTATGAGAATGTCATGAAAGACACTATCAAAAACCTTTCTTAAATCAAGATATATCACATCCAGTGTTTCCCCCCAATCCACAAGACTTGTTATCCTGTCAAAGAAAGCTATGAGGTTGGTTTGACACAATTTGTTCTTCACAAATCTATGCTGACTTTTACTTATAACATTATTATCTTCTAGGAGTCTACAAATTGATTGCTTAATTATCTGCTTCATTATCTTTCTGAGTACTGAAGTTAAATTGACTGGTCTGTAATTCCCTGGGTTGTCCTTATTCCCTTTTTTTATAGATTTGGCACTCTATTTGTCCTTTTCCAGTACTCTGGAATTTCTCTCCTGTCTTTATGGTGATCAGATGTCCTGATTTTATAGGGACAGTCCTGATCTTTGGGTCTTTTTCTTATATAGGCTCCTATTACCCCCACCCCATCCCGATTTTTCACACTTGCTGTCTGGTCACCCTACCTATCTTCCATGACTTTTTGAAGACAATCGCTAGTGGCTCTGATATCTCCTCAGTCTGCTCCTTGAGTAGTCTATGATGTATTTCATCAGGTCCTTGTGACTTGAAGACCTCTATCTTGGTTAAGTACTTTTAACTTGTTCTTTCCCTCCTTTAGCCTCTGATCCTACCTCATTTTCACTATCATTCATTATCAGATGTCCAATTGCTGCTAAACTTTTTGGTGAAACCTGAAACAAAGAATTCATTTAGCACATCTGCCATTTCCATATATTCTCTTATCTATATAATTCTGAGATTAAGGGGATGATTCTGGACTGATTTCAGAAGCAATGCCACTGAAGTCAATGGAATTACACCTATGTAAAATCTATATAAGTGATATCAAAATTAAGCCTTAGCTGTTTTCTCTTCTCTACATGCCATTATTCATTACAACATACATATACATGTGGTAACTACAAAACAGTCAATATTTGCCAACAGGTAACACACAGAGTCACAAAATACTCAGTTTTGAACTATGCTCAGTATAGGAAATCACTGTGGGGATTATTTGGAACTATCTGATACTGTTAGTGATTATTGACTTTGGATAGCAAAGATTGTATATAAGGATATAAAATTCACCTAGCCCTATGCACATTTTATCTTGTTTTCCTCATGATCAACTGAAACATTCAGCAATTGAGGAACCAAAGTGACACCTTGTGTAATCACTGTGATGGGCAAGGCCAGATGGCTACAGTAAAGTACTGAGGAACAGGTATGTTAGACCCAGGCTAAACAAATCCCTAGTACCATGGTAACCAAATGGCAGTTGCTCCAGGTTAATTAAGGCACTTGGGGTCAATTAAGATCTTTCTAGAAGGCAATGGAGATAGCTACATTGATTAGAACACCTGCAGCCAATCAAGGCAGGCTAATCAGGGCACCTGGGTTTAAAAAGGAGCTCGCTCCAGTCAGGTGGGGGAGGAGCCAGAGGAGAGGAAGTGTGTGTGAGGAGCTGGGAGCAAGAGGCGCAAGGAGCTGAGACTGAGAGGGTGTGCTGCTGGAGGATTGAGGATAAAGAAGGTGTTTGGAGGAGGCCTTGGGGAAGTAGCCCAGGGAGTTGTAGCTGTCATGCAGCTGTTACAGGAGGCACTATAGACAGCTGCAATCCACAGGGCCCTGGGCTGAAACCCGGAGTAGAGGGCGGGCCAAGGTTCCCCCCAAACCTCACAACTCCTGAACAGACACAGGAGGAGTTGACCCAGACTGTGGGTTCCACCAGAGGGGAACATCACTGAGGTGAGCAAATCTGCCAATAAACGCAGGACCCACCAAGGTAAAGGAGGAACTTTGTCACATCACATGCAACTTCAATGATATCAGTAAAGCTGAACCTGTGTGTACCAGATCTGAATGTGGTTTGTGGCATTTTCTCACACTGAATTAGGAAGCTTTATAGGAATATTTAATGCTACTCCCAGCAATAGCTAGATAAATGTAATCTAAAAAAAAACAATGTAAATTCTGATTGCCTTTTGCTATTCACTGGTTACTATGTCTCAAATATTTTGCACATATTTTCAAATATGAATTGCAGCTGTTACTGCTGTGCACCTAGTGGGCAATACAAAAGATAGAGTAAATTATCAATATTTCTAATATGACCTTAGAGGGCAATGAGACACAGCAAATAGGAAAAAAAGAAAATTGTGGAGCTCTCAAATAACTTATAACTGGATGATAAAGCTTTAGGTTCTAAACACAAAGCATAAAATATGCTGTATAAAACAACTAATAGTGCTACAGTACTATAAATTTATATTAATATGAGATGACTCAAGCTTTCCTGTTATAGACTCATTGTGTCTCCTGTCAAGGTGAAATTATTCCCTGCAGTTGTATTATCAAGTGCTTTGTTCAGTGCTACTTCAAAATAACACAAGTAATAGGGCTTCCATCATTTCTCTTGGGAATTTTTTTCCATTAGAGACTTTTTTCCATTATTCAGCCTAATTTTTCTCTTGATCAGCCATTTATGACTTTATTATTATTTGTTACTTTTATATCACCACTAATATGAATGGAATTTTATGATTTAGATGTGATCCCTGCCCCAAAGAGTTAACAGTCAATGTGTAAATGTATGAATGAAAGCACAAATAATTGGAGGGAGGTATGAGATGAAAGTACAAACGTTACAATCATGACAACTCCCTAATGTTCACCCAATCATCTGTAGCCCACTATTACTTCCTGGGTCAAAAGTAGCATCCTAATTTAGACTGCTGATGTTAAGCCTGGGACAAAGATTTGTATACGTTCTTGAACTCTACACATTACAAATTCTACTATTGATCTACAAGTAAGGATGATCCCGTATAAAATAATATTTCATTCATACTGGTTCTCACATAGTTTACATTGCAGGGTCCTTACCAAAACAGGCTTCTGCTGGAGATGTGGGTTTCCTGGAGAACCATTGGATCATATGTTTTGGAACTTGTCCAAGATACAGTCATTTTGGCTAACAGTAGACAGGAGGAGTAATATAATAATGAATATCTCCTTAAATATTAATTCCCAGAATTGTATTTTGGGATAGACCCCATCATTTTAGAAACTCTCCCACTCACAGAGAGCTTGATTCTCAAGAGCAGTATCCAAGTGACTCTTATATAGATGAGCAGATTGTGGCCAAGAATAGAAGCTTGGTGAGGGCTGTAGGAAGGGAGGATTCAAAGTGTTCCAATGGACCCATGATAGGGCCAATAATGGGCCCCATTTGTTTGTTTGTTTTTTTACATCTCTCTCTTTTCTTCCATTGGGGTCTTAGCTTTTTTTCCTTTTCATGCCCTGTTTGGGCCTCCACTTAGTTCCTGAGATAATGTGTTTTGGGCCCAGCTTAATGCCATGGAGAGTGTTTGGGGCACTACTTCCTGCTCTAGATGGTGAGTTAGAAGATATGCTTAGTGCCCCTAATGGACAATTGACACAAATGTTATATTCAGGTCTCATTTCATACATTATAGATTTAATTGATATCCATACCAAAACAAGGAAGTGTACTAGGGAGTTTATTTTAGAGGAAGCTAAAAAAAAAAGATGTTTAGACGTGGCTGGTTGCACGGGACTAAGCTATGACAATGGAGTTAGTGTGGCTGTGGCGTACACATCAAATTCTGCAGGTCTTTCATCCCATGTGCTGCACAATCACTGAATTCTCTTGGAGAAGCTGCTGCAATGGTTGAGCCACAAGTTCTATTTTTTGGAACTGTTCAAAACTTTGTATACCCTGTTTCTACTGGTCATTGGGATGTGTTGAAAAGCATATTAGCATTACATTAAAATGCCAAAGCACAAACAGATGGTCAGCAATTGTAAAGGTAATCCACTATAAAAAGAGATTGAGGGTATTCTTGACACTTTAGATGAGTGCAAAGCTTTGCACAATCTCACAACAGAATGTATGTTGTAAGATGATAACTTGCAAACAAATATTTCAGAGTTTTCATTTTTTGTTTTGGCCAAATGAGGTATATTGTCTTATAAAAAATTAACACTGTGAGTGAAAAAAATTGCAGAGCCCTGATCTTGACTTTCAAATAGCTCTCTGTTAACTTGGTGGCCTTTGAGACACTTTATTGAAATTACCATCTTCTGGGTTTGTTTAGTATAAAGATACTGATGCTTCACTGGCAGAAATATTTGGAATATCCAAGCAGTTCAAAGAGAAACAATCTTGAAAGAGGAACGTAATGCTTGATGAACTTACAAAGGTATAAAGATCATCACATCCTGAAAATGTCTCAGAATGAGAGATTTTCAACATGATTTTAGACACAATATTAATACACTTGGATAATAGAATGTGTATATATGCTGGATTTGGAGAAAGGTGAGCTGTTTTGATAGTTCAGAAATGAAAATTCCCAGCAGCAAAGACCTAAAGGGACATTTAATCTCTGAGAGTTTTGAGAATGAGATTGAACTTATCAATTTTTGCCAGTTTTTAAGAATGACTTGGAAAAAAGGTGGCCTGTTGATCTCCTTAGTTATGTTCACAAAAGGTCATTAGATCCAAGTTTCCCTAACACAGAACCAGCACTGGATATTTCTGCTGTCTTCCTGTAATCATGGCTGCTAATGAAAGGCATTTCATCAAGTTAAAACTAATCAATACCCTGTTGAAGAATGTCCACAGGGCAGGAAACGTTAAGTGATCTGGCAGATTTTTTTTCTATAGAGAACTCTAAAGCAATGCAAATAGATTGAGATGAGCTAGTTAATTAGATTGCTTCAGAAAAGGCTAGGAAGGTACCTTTGTAAAAGTACTCAGTGGTGATTGTGTTTTGTTTTGTGAAGGCAGAGGGAGCTCCAGATTTGTGTCTTTGAACCAGGCCCAGAACACCCTTGACAAGGCACTGAACTTGGCCTAGCAACTTGACTGCCCTGGCGGCTAGCAAGTGCTTCTTGGCTCCTTGGAGCTAAGATCAAGCGTAGTATCTTTGTATCACCTTTCTTTAATATTTTCTAATAAACTTTTAAATCTGTTCTTATCAGTTTAATATTTTCTGATGGACGTCTGCAAACCACTGTCCTGAAGATGGAATCTCCTGCAGCTATTTTTTAAAAAATTGATGCTGCTCTACAGATCTATGCTTCTGCTGAAACTAATTTGCATATAGATGCTGCTGATCTGCATATTCACTGCACTACTGAAACTTTGAAAGAAATTTCTCTTTCTTCTTTTTCAGCTACATCCTCATCAACCACAGCTGTTCCTGTGTGCTCCTCATCCCAGAAAACCCAACGGAAGCCTGGCCCAAAGACCTGGACTACCAGCAAGGTGAAAACATCAGAAGCTGGCAGAAAAAAACCACAGCAGGCACCCCTACAGGAAGATTGAACAGCGGAAGGCCAGCTCTTCGGGACCTCACATCCAGGAGCAAGAACATCTCGACAGCTCCTCAGGAGACGGTCCCCAGAAGATCCCCATGTGCTTTCCAGGTCCAGGATGTTGAACACCACCCTGCTGCTACCGAGACAGACGACACTGGAGGAGCCCCGCCAAGGAACCAGGACCAGGATGCTGATGGACACCTTGCCGAGAAGGATGCCACCAGCAGAGCCCCTCCAAGGATCCAGGACCAGGATACTGATGGGCACCCTGCCGAAAAGAATGCCGCTGGAGGAGCCCCCCCAACGACTGAGGACCAGGATGCTGATGGCCACCTTGTCAGGAAGGACACCGCTGGACAAGCCCCCTCACCAACTGAGGACCAGGATTCTGATCACTGCCCCACCGGGATGATTGCCGCTGGAGGAGCCCCCCAGATGACCAAGGACCGGGATGCTGATCGCCGCCCCGCCAGAGGAGCCCCCCCGACGACCGAGCATCGGGATGCTGATCACCGACCTGCTGAGAAGGACACCGCCAGAGGAGCCACCCAGAGGACTGAGGACCAAGAGGCTAATCACCACCCCTCCGGGAAGGACATCGCCGGAGGAGGCCACAGAGGAACAAGGACCAGGAGGTTGATCACCACCCCTCCGGGAAGGATACCGCTGGAGGAGCCCCCCAAACGACCCAGGACCAGGATTCTGAGCGCCACTCCACCAGAAAGGATGCCGCCAGAGGAGCCCCCCAGATGATCCAGGACCGGGATGTCGAGTGCTGCTCCGCTGTTCCAGAAAGGGATGCTCCAGAAGGAACAACCTCCTTAACCCGAGACTCTGAAACCTCTTACCACCCACCTGTCCGGAGGAGGGCCACTCGAAGGGGAATGGGCTCCAGAGCCCTGCATCTCAATGCCACGCGCTGTCCTTCGGGGCAAAGAGGCATCATAGCCAGTAAGTCCAGCATACTCCCAAGAGCGACTTCATCTCCTCAAGCTTCTCCACCAGACCCAGAGGAATCCCCTGGTGAGTCTGCAAGCATAACAGGGGTCCACCCCACAGAGGGTGAGGAGGAGATGATGACCACATCTACCTCCAGTACCCACTTCCTACAGGCCTCCTCCTCTGCCCCTTCTGCCTTCCCGTCCACGGAGTCCACACCCTCGGGGCCCTCAACAAGCATGTTAGCAAGACCTACAACAAACGGATTGCTTTCCAGTGTAGCCGCTGCAATGCCCTCTTTGAGACCCAAAAGAAAAGCAAGTCTCATCACGCCACATGCAAGGGACTCCTCACGATCACGAAGGTGAACCCTGCTGACATCCTGCGGGCTCCAACCTCGAATCCCACTGATGGTCCAGATTCAGCACCCCAACCAGCATCCCCGCCGCCATGGCAGGTAAGGGGGAACCAACCACTAATTGAGGAAAGCGCAACCCCTGCCTCGAGGACCGACGATGCCACCAAAAGGACCAGCCCCATCTCCAGAATCCCCACGCTGGATCCTTCCGTGAAGGGGATCACTGCCACCTCCCAGGTCAACAAGCTCACCAGACGCCTCAGCGACCTCATACAAAACATCCGGCGTGACGCGGCCACGAGATGGTGCAGTGCTCCCCCACAGGCAACTTCATGTCGCCCTGCCATAGAAGCAACTAACACCACACCCCAGGTGACACGGCGAGACCCAGCCAACAGAGGAGTCTCCCGCAGCCCCCGGTTCCCCCGGCTGGACCCCGCCCCAGGGAGACCCAACACCTCCTCCAAGGTTACCCAACGAGCCTCCAACTGCCAAAAAACCCGTGCTCCACCGAGGATCCCTCACCCAGATACCACCTGCAGACAGCCGAATACCACCTGCAGATCTCGAACCACCCCCAGTGCTTCCAAACAGAGCCACGCCCCCACAAAGCCCAGCACCGGTGCTTCCAGAACTCCACTTCCTCCTGGAAGATCCAGTGCTGGCTCGGAGACACTGAGAGTGGCCCTCACCACCACATCAGGACCCCCGTCTCAGGACCCACCTGAACACTGCTCCCTAGGTCGAGGAACAAGAAGACCAGCACCTGAACCCATGGAGACATCGCAGCAGGAGGAACGACGGCCACGAGCAAGGGTAGCCACTCCATGGCAATCTGCCTGGGTGGGAGAACTGACAAAGGCCGAGGACTTCGAGACCTTCAACACCCTGATGGACGGACTGACTGCAGAACTCTCTGTGGAAATTGCTGCCAGAAGGGGGGAACCCTGGGAGACCTCAGAGGCCACACGCAGATTCCCCCCACCGGGCCGTAACAACACCGCCAGAGAAGGCAGGAGAGGGCACGTCGGCTGCCACTACGATCCGGCGGCTGCATCCCATATACAGAAACTATACAGGGTGAACCGGCCAAAAACCATGAGGGAGATCCTTGACAGGACCTCCTCATACTGTGCCATCCAGTCCAAGAGACTCCACTGCTACTTCAAGGACGTGTTTGACAACGAGGCCCAGACTGACTTGCGATGCCTGGAGTGCCTTCTCCCGCTGCCCCGGATCGACCTCACGGAAGATCTGGAGCGAGATTTATCCCCCCAGGAGGTGCAGGCGAGGCTGACAAAGACCAAAAACACCACCCCTGGAAAAGATGGCATCTGCTACCACCTGCTGAGGAAGTGAGACCCTGGCTGCTTGGTGCTTGCTGTCATCTTCACCAAATTCAAGCAGTTCCATCGAGTTCCTCGCTCCTGGAAAAAGTCAATGATCGTCCTCATTCACAAAAAAGGGGACTGAGACGACCCCGGCAACTGGAGGCACATCTCCCTCTGCTCCACTATCTACAAGCTGTACGCCAGCTGCCTCACAGCAAGGATCACGGACTGGTCACTTTGCGGGGGCACTGTCAGCTCAGTCCAGAAGGGCTTCATGTCGTCCAAGGGATGCTACGAGCATAACTTCCTCCTTCAGACGGCCATCCAGGAGGCCAGGAGGTCCAAGAGGCAGTGCTTCGTAGCATGGCTCGACCTGACCAATGCCTTTGGGTCCATACCCCACCATCACATCTTCGCCACCCTGGGAGAGTTCGGGATGCCGGCTACCTTCATCCAGATCCTCCGGGACCTCTACAAGGACTGCACCACTACCATCCGTGCTATGGAGGGAGAGACAGAAGCTATCCCCATCCCCATCCGCCGTGGCGTGAAACAAGGATGCCCCCACAGTCCCATCATTTTCAACCTGGCCATGGAACCGCTCATCCGAGCCATCTCCAACAGCCCGACCGGCTTCGACCTGCATGGCAAGAAAATCAGCATTCTGGCCTACACGGATGATCTGGCCCTGGTCACCGACAGCTCATAAAGCCTCCAGCAAATGCTCGACATCACTAGCCAAGCCGCCAAGTGGATGGGCCTGTGTTTCAACCCTAAAAAGTGCACCTCCCTCCACGTCGATGGTGGCACCGGGGCACTGGTCCGACCTTCACAGTTCCTTATCCAGGGCAAGTCCATGACCTCCCTTGAAGAGGGAGAGATATACCAACACCTCGGCACATCCACAGGAGTCCACGTCAGACCACTGAAGACACCATCGCAGAGATCCTGCTTACCCCCTGGCAAAAGATCAATGCCCTCAACATCTTCCTGATCCCCCGCATCTCCTTTGTCCTCAGGGGATCAGCTGTGGCCAAGGTGCCCCTGAACAAGGCCGACAGCACCATCAGACAGCAGGTGAAGAAATGGCTCCACCTTCCCCAGTGGGCGAGCATGGACATCACCTACATTTCCCACAGACAGGGTGGTGCCAATGTACCTCGGATGGGTGACCTGTGCGACGTGGTGGTGATGACCCATGCCTTCCGCCTCCTGACATGCCCGGACCCAACAGTGAGGAGCATCGCACAGGAGTCCGTACGGGGTGTGGTCAGGAAACGCATTGCCAGGGCCCCCTCCGAGCAGGACGTTGCCACTTACCTCAGCGGCTCCCTGAAGGCTGAGTTCGGAAGAGAGGGGAGAGACCTATCCTCTCTCTGGACCCGTGCCCGCAACGCCTCAAGATGCCTAGGTAAGAGGATTGGCTGCTGCTGGAAGTGGTGCAAAGAATGCCAGGAGCTGGAAATACTGGTGCCATGCATAAAGACCCCGGACCACACCATCGTCACCTCGACTGCCAGAGCCATGCTAGAAAGGTCCCTGAAAGACGCCATCCGCTTCCACTACGCCGAGAACCTCAAGCGGAAGCCGGACCAGGGCAAGGTGTTCGAGGTATCCAGCAAGTGGGACACCAGTAACCACTTCCTCCAAAGGGGCAGCTTCACCAGGTTCGCAGAGTGGCGGTTCATCCACAGGGCCCGACTCAGCTGCGTTCCCCTCAACGGAGCCATCCGCCATGACAGTCGGAACAAGCGCTGCAGGAAGTGCGGCTACGTGAATGACACCCTGCCACACGTCCTGTGTGGATGCAAGCAGCACTCCAGAGCCTGGCAGCACCGCCACATCGCCATCCAGAACCGACTAGTGAAAGCCATCCCACCGTCCCTGGGGAAGATCACCGTCGACTCCACCATCCCCGGGAAGACAGCCAACTGCGACCCAACATCGTCGTGACAGACGCAGAAAAGAAGAAGTTCCTCCTGGTAGACGTCACTGTGCCCTTCGAAAACCGGTCCCCTGCCTTCCAC
Source organism: Chelonoidis abingdonii (assembly GCF_003597395.2). NCBI lineage: Eukaryota > Metazoa > Chordata > Testudines > Testudinidae > Chelonoidis > Chelonoidis abingdonii. The sequence goes on along the minus strand of NC_133769.1, from coordinate 302,266,927 downwards.
GAGGCCCGAGCACAGAAGGAATCAAAGTATGCCCCTCTGGCTGAGACCCTGAGAGCCCATGGCTATGAAGTCCAGGTACACGCCCTGATCGTGGGAGCCCTGGGCTCATGGGACCCCCGCAATGAGCTAGTTCTGAGAACCTGTGGGGTCGGTCGACGCTACACCCGGCTCATGAGACAGCTCATGGTGTCCAATGCCATCAGGTGGTCCAGAGACATTTATATCGAACACATCACCAGACACCACCAATATCACAGTGAATAATTGAGACAGTCGACCAGGGAAATAACCCACTTCCTTCCCTGAGCGACCAAGGGATGCACCACACCCATGTATCTATCCACTCCACCAATACCGACTTGGACTCCTTATTCATTCCATGGGTGGCAAACCTGAGCCTACTTATTCACTGACACTTTAAAAACTCTTGCACCCCAATCTGGGTCTATGCCGGTTATGCGATATGTATGTATTTTTTCCATCCTTGCAAATGATATCTGTAATCTTCCGTAACCCAAGCCTGACCCCAGATGCACAGTACCTTCCCTCCCAACCTGTGTATATTCCATTTCAAACATTTATTTCAGTGGGACCTCAGACAAATCTGCAAACTTTTGTTCTAACTTTTTAAAGAACTGTTAATTAGTCCCTAGTGGTTAGAAAATGAGTTGTCACTTTCCTTTTCCCTCACTGCCCCTCCTCCATCCCTTCAGTGCCCTCCTTTCCCATTTCTTAATTTTTCTGTCCTAGTGCCCTTTTTCTGTTCTCCATTTACTTTTGAAAAATAAAATCAATAAACTATAAATAACTCAGTAAATCAAAAACAGTATCAGGCTGCATATTAGGCCGCTGTCTAGCAAACATGCAAGTTCATAACTTCATAAATATGAGTAATCCTACTGAATGCAATTGGACTTAAAGTGCTAGGCACTAGCTTCATGAAATTCTTGTGCTCCATGTGTGAAATCCTGACCCCACTGAAGTCAATGGCATAATTGACTCTGTGGCTGATGTGATTGCAGGGCCATTGACCATTATCTTTGAAAACTCATAATGAATGGGGGAGGTCCCGGACAATTGGGAAAAGGCAAATATAGTGTCCATTTTAAAAAAAGGGCAAAAGAAGAATCAGAGGAACTACAGACCAGTCAGGTTGACCTCAATCCCTGAAAAAATATGGAGCTGGTGATAAAGGAATCCATTTTGAAGCACTTGGAGGAGAGGAAGGTGATCAGGGCAAATCATGCCTGACCAACCTGATTGCTTTCTGTGATGGGATAACTGGCTCTGTGGATATGGGGAAAGTGGTGGATGTGATATTTCTTAACTTTAGCAAAGATTTTGATATGTTCTCCCACAGCATTCTTGCCAGCAAGTTAAAGAGGTATGGATTGGATGAATGGACTATAAACGGGTCGGCAACCTCTGGCACATGCCTCGCTGGGATAAGCACCGTGGCAGGCCAAGCCGGTTTGTTTACCTGCTGTATCAGCAGGTTCAGCCGACTGCGACTCCCATTGGCCGCAGTTCGCCCTCCCAGACCAGTGGGGGTGGTGGGAAGCTGGGGCCAGCATATCCCACACCCGCACCGCTTTCCGTCGCCCCCGTTAGCCTGATACAGTGAACCACAGCCAGTGGGAGCCGCAGTCGGCTGAAGCTGCTGACACGACAGGTACACAAACTGGCCTGGCCCACCAGGGTGTTTACCCTGGTGAGCCATGTGCCAGAGGTTGCTGACCCCTAGACTATAAGGTGGATAGAAACCTGGCTAGATCATTGGGATCAATGGGTAGTGATCAATGGCTTAATATCTAATTGGAATCTGGTATCAATCAGAGTTTCCCAAGGGTCAGTCCTGGGGCTGGTTTTGTTCAACATCTTCATTAATGATCTGGATGATGGGATGGATTGCACCTTCAGCAAGCTCGCGGATGACACTAAGCTGGGGGAAGAGGTAGATACGCTGGAGGGAGAGGTAGATATGCTGGAGGATAGGAGTAGGGTACAGAGTGACCTAGACAAATTGGAGGATTGGGCCAAAGAAATCTGGTGAGGTTCAACAAGGACAAGTGCAGAGTCCTGCACCTAGGCCAGAAGAATCCCATTCACTGCTACAGACTAGGGACTGAATGGCTAGGCAGCAGTTCTGCAGAAAAGGACCTAGGGGTTATGGTGGACGAGAAGCCGGATATGGCTGAAATCCATTTGCTGTGGATGTAAAATCTTAACTGCAGTTTTTGCTAAGAAATTTTCATATAGGCCCGGAGTCCACAGCTTGGCCTGGGCCATCGGGGCTAGCTAACAGAGAACAATAGATAGCTAAGAGAAAGCTGGGGTAAACAGAATACCTTGTGTGTTTCAAGTCAGTGAGCAGAATTAGCATAACTCCAAATGTAATTGGGCATCCTTATGGTGAGTTATAGACACGTGAAGCTCTGAGAAAGGCCTCATCCCTAATGCAAGGAGGAAATAGTGGTACAAAACCCCTCAGATCCCAGATAGAGTTCAGGGACAGGCCTAATATAATTGACATAAATTATGACACCCTCCCCTCACAGATGTATGGCAATTCTAGCCCACAGAAATGCAAGGGTATACTTATAAACAATTGTTATTGTTAAATACTAATTACTGATTTTTTTGCTTTAAATCTCCAGGAATGTATCTTGTGGTCAACCAGGAGAGCTACTACCTCATTCCCCCAGACCCCAAAATTAGGATTTAATTTATACACTTTAATAGACATAGATTGGGGGTAATTACCTGTGTGTCAGCAATATGTTAATTTAGGCCATGGGTGGAGCCATTATGTAATCTTTTAGACTATTGGCTTATTGTGCTTATCTTGTCTTGCAGCTAGAACCTAACCAGGGGTTTGGAAAAACCCATCCCCATCGCTTCTCTCCACCCAATGAGCACCCTATATAATCTATTCTAATTAATTGTGCTGCAGTGTCTCTGAGCCTAATAAGCAAAGTGATATTACGCTGTGCGTAATTAACTTCATGCTTGATTCTACACAGTGTCCATTTTTTATCCTTTAATACTTCTACTTGATCATTAATGAAGATCTTACTAAAACTAGGATTAATACTGATTTGTGTAGCTGGCTACCACTCTACAACTTTTAGCTTGACATACTGCTGTTTAGTCTTATCCTTTGTTTACAATTCTGCCATCTCTTTTTCAGTTCATATGAAAATGGACATATATGAGACCAAGTGTAACACGGAAGAGTTCCCAGTCTGCAAGTCTGAGTAGCACTATCTGTGTGTAGTGCTGCTTGGTAGGAATTATTTTGAGTTGTGTGTAGAGGAGGAGGCTGGCAGGAAGGAGAATAGGAGGGTGACTAAGAAAAATGTGCTATTATTTTATTATTGCTTTCAGCATTCCTTACTTTACTTTACTTACAAACAGTTACTTACTTTACAAACAGTTAGCTTTGGAGAAATGTTATATACATGAACAGATTTCAGTCCAGTGAGAGACTGCATACTGAATTATGATGGCATTAGCGGTGTATTTTCTCATAAAGGCAAGATAGACATTTAGTTGAATTGCTTCCAGTAGATAGCAAATTCCCCACGTGAAAGATTGGGAAAATCTTGTATTATAGTTTCAGGTTTATACCAGTGATGTTCTGGACTACTGATACAGGCCAACATGTAAAAACTTAGGCATCTATAGCCAAATATGAATGCTGGTTCCTAAGTAGAAGTGGTCTGATTTTCAGAAATGCTCAGCCTAGGTGATCCCAACTGCAATGAATGGGAGATGCAGGTGCTCACCCCTTCAAAATTCTTGATAATTTGCATGTGTATAAATATGCATATAGGTGCACAACATGAGATGCCTATGTTTAAAAATTGTAACTTTCAGGGTTTGATGGTATTTCAAGTCACATTCTGTTGCTTTAATTACATATTCTTAAGAGAACCCCATTAAGAGAGTCATAGTACTATAAAGCAGAATCCAAAGAAGAAGCTGAATTAATGGACATTCTGGTCAAAGTCAATCTGAACAAGAGGTAGTGTTTATACTCAGGTACGTCTTATTGTTTATTAGTAACTAATGACTTATGAGCAAATGAGTATGACCAAAGTCAACTATATGTTTAAGAGCTTGGCTGAAATGGGGCCTATATAAGGTAACTTCAGCAGAACCTTTCCATCTTTAACTCTTTGATTTTGCAATGATTGCCATGCTGTATACTCACTCCGTATCTATCTAAACTAGAATGCAGGTATCCCTCCTTTTCCTTTTTATTGTTATTATTGTATTCCAATAAAACTATTATTTTTGCAATATACCATCTGCCAAATTAATTTCCAGTGTAACTCCACTGTAAACAGTAGAGCTATACCAAGGATGAATAAAATTAATTCAATATATTTATTTTGTTTTCTATTAAAGCATTTTTCCTGGCTTTAGGCAATTTTACAAGTTGCAAATTACAATGGCTAACAATAAAAAACAAAACAAGCACACTCAGTCCCTTGTTCCTCAGACCATACAATTATCAAATGCCCAAAGTAAATGTTGAGTTTTTCAGCATGCCTATGTTTAACAAATGAATGCTCTGACTGGACCAAGGCATGTGTGTGTGTATATTCAACAGCCAAGGCAAATAGAATCTCAGGATGTAAACATAAGAATGTCCATACTAGATCAGACATATGGTCCATTTGGCCCAGTACCGTATCTTCCAACATTGGCAGGTGCCAGATGCTTCAGAGAGAATGAACAGAAAGGACAGTTATTGAGTGATAATCCCTTGCCATCCAATCTAAGCTTCTAGCAGTTTAGGGACACCTAAACCACTGGGTTGTGTTCCTGACCATATTGGCTAATAGTCATTGATGGACATGTAAGCAGGGTCTAAATGAATGCTTCCATGACAGCAAGCTGGGAGGGGGAAGAGACCTTGGATGTGTTTTATGTAACTACAGTTTGCTTCTGCTTTGCTTAGATTTGCAAGATATTCAGCTGATAGAGTGATGTTTTGCTCACTTTAATCAGTTTGGCTGGTCTTGGGTCACAAATTATGTTAGTACTGAATGCAGGGGTAGTGAAATATGGTTACCAATGTTTGTAATTATTGTGCGAGTACAGAAAAGAAGGACTGTGCTTAACCTGTCCCAAAGGAAGGAGAACTTTCAGTTTAAAGAACCTTGGTAAAACAAGGGCTCCAATTTTCTTAGCCCTGTGAAAGTAAAGTGGGGGGACAGCACCGATCTCCTTGGTCAGGAGGCTGCACACCCTCAACCAGGGTCCTCTGTAAGACTGGTTCAATCTGTTTTTCCCCACTGTTCAAATAATGGAGAAAAATAGGCTTTATTAGGAGCTGCTTTTGTTATGTTAAATGGTTCACTTTGAGCTGAAACCAGTTGTAGTGAGACTGTGTTTCTGCCCAGAGTTGAAATCACTTGTGGCAGACTGTGTTTTGGCTCAGACTGCACAGAACTAAAATCACTAAGAGACTGCCCAGCGGGACCAGCTAGCAGGTTGCCAGCAGGAGCAGTGAGCAGGTGGCCAGCAATGAGCGACCAGCAGGATGGCAGTAGAGAAGCATGATGAGTGGCCAGCAGGGTGGTGGCTGAGGAGTGATGAATGAGTAAGATGCCTCTTACCCTCTGCTTTACCCCCCAACCCAGGGTCGGAGGTAAACTCTGCAGATGCAACTCCAAACTCTGGGTCTGTACTGACCAAGGACAGCAACTGTGAGTGGGGTACAGAGAAGGGTCGGGCATGTGAAGGGGACTTTTAAGTTGCTGGACTTAAGAACCCGAGGGGAAAAGGACACTGCCCAACCTAGTTGGGGTGGGTCTTTAACTCATGGTTTATGTTTATGAACCTTGTTTGTGGTGTTTTCCCAAATTAATGCCAAGTTATTTCCCGCCTTTTATTAAAAGTTTATTTTCTACACTCAGACTCTGTGCTTGCAAGTGGGAAGTATTGCCTCTCACAGGCATGCAGGGGTGATGTGTAAATTTCTCAGGTTACTGGGTTGGGAGTCCAACTGTTTCTGTGTTGGATGGATGGAAGGAACCCCTAGATATTGAACCTGGCCCTGGCTGCTGCTGGCTCCACCTGGCAGAAAGGTTACAGATATATCCACCATGAAATTATCTAATTCTTTTTTGAACCCAGTAGTACTCCACAATATACCCTGCTAACGAGTTCCAAAGGTTGACTGTGTGTTGTATGAAGAAGTACTTCCATCTGTTTATTTAAAACCTGCTGCCTATCAATTTCATTTGGTGAAAACTGTTTCTTGTTATGTGAAGGGGTAAATAACACTTCCTTATTCTCCTCTACACATCATTTCTGATTTTATAGACCTCTATCATATCTCCCTTTAGCTGACTCTTATCTAAGATGAACACTCCCAGTCTTTTTAATCTTTCTTTATATTGAAGCTGTAACATATCCTTAATCATATTTGTTTTCTTTCTCTGTAATTTTTCCAGTTTTAATAAACGTTTTTTGAGATGGGGTAACCAGAATTTCACAAAGTATTCCAGGTATGGCGGTACCATGGATTTCTATAGTGGCATAAAGATATTTTTATCCCTTTTCTAATGGTTCCTAACATTCTCTTAGCTTTTTTGACTGACGCTGCATGTTGAGCAAATGTTTTCAGAGAACTATCCATGGTGACTCCAAGATCTTTTTGTTAGATGGTAACAGCTAATTTAGATCCCATCATTTTGTATGTATAATTGGGATTATTTTTGCTAATGTGCATTACTTTGAATTTATCAACATTGAATTTCATCTGCCATTTTGTTGCCCAGTTACCTAGTTTTGTGAGATCCCTTTGTTGCTCTTCTCTGTCAACTTTTGACTTAACTATCTTGAATAATACTGTATCATCTGAAAACTTTTCCACCTACTTTTTACTCATTTTTCCAGGTCATTTTTACATATGTTAAACAGCAGTGGTCCCAGTACAGATTCCCTCACTATTTACCTCTCTCCACTGTGAAAACTAGCCATTTATTGCTACATTTCGGTACCTGTCTTTTAAGCAGTTACTGATCCATGAGGGGACCTTCACTCTTATACCATGACTCCTTGTTTTGCTTATGTGACTTTGATTAGGGATCTTTTTGGCATGCCTGTTAATACCCTCAAAGAATTCTTATAGAATGGTCAGACATGATTTCCCATTACAAAAGCTGTGTTGACTCTTCCCCAACGTATCTTCATGTACGCATATGATAATTCCTTTCTTTACTATAGTTTCATCCAATTTGCCTGGTATTGAAATTAGGTTTACTGGCCTGTAATTGTCAGGATCACCTCTGGAGCCATTTTAAAAAATTAGTGTTACATTAGCTATCCTCTGTTCATCTGGTGCAGAGGCTTATTTAAGTTATGGTTACATACCACAATTATTAGTTTTGCAATTTCATATATGAATACCTTCAGAACTCTTGGATGAATACTGTCTGGTTCTCATGAAATATTATTATTTAATGTATCAGTTTGTTCCAAAACCATTTCTTTTAACTCCTCAGTCTGGGACAGTTCCTCAGATATGTCACCTAAAAAGAATGGCTGAAGTGTGAGGCATCTCCTTCACATCTTCTGCAGGAAAAACTGATGAAAAGAATTCATATAGCTTTTCCACAACAGTGTTGTCTTCCTTAAGAGCTCCTGTAGCACCTTGATCATATAGTGGCCCTAATGATTGTTTGGCTGGTTTCCTACTTAGATTGTACTTGCTATTAGTTTTTTTTGTCTTTTGCTAGTTGATTTTCAAATTGTTTTTTTGGCATGACTAGCTATACTTTTACAATTGACTTGCCAGAGTTTGTTTCTTTTTATTTGTCTAGGATTTGACTTCCAATTTTTAAAATATTTCTTTTTGTCTCTAACCATCTCTTTTGTTGTTGTTTAGCATTGGCAGCATCTTTTTCATTCTCTTGATTTTTTTTTTTAATTTGGGGTATACATTTAGTTTGAGCCTCTATTATGTTTTTTTTTTTTAATTCCATGTAGCTTATAGGCCCTTTTCTGTCATCTGCCACCACTGAGAACAGCTGAGCTCCATCCTCTTTGGAATCCCCCTTCAGATAGTTGAAGGCTGCTGTAAAATCCTCCTTCACTCTTATCTTCTGCAGATTAAACAAGCCCATTTCCCTCAGTCTCTCCTTGTAAGTCATGTGCCCCAGCCTCAATAGCTACTTGGAAGCTGGTATCAATTGGAGTGCCCCAGGGGTTGGTTCTGGGGCCGGTTTTGTTCAACATTTTTGTCATAAACAGATAGTTAAGGGTTAATGCCTCTTTTACCTGTAAAGAGTTAAGAAGTTCGCTGACACCTCACCAGAGGAATCAATGGGGGAACAAGATGTTTCAAAAGGAAGGAGGGAAGTTTTCCTTTGTTTTAGAGTTTCCAGTTCAGCGGGAGTGAAAAAGATCAAAAGGAAACCAGTCCCTCTGCAGAGTAGTAAGTTTTAGAAAGGGATAAATAGGTTTATGTTTATTTTCTTTGTAACTTGTCTTGTACCATTAAGGGAATTATCAAATTTGGGTATTCTTGTGTGTATTCATTTGCCCAGGAGGACATCTCCTTTGTTTTGGAATCTGTTGTCTGTAGAGTAGTCTGGTATTGCTAATCTCTCCCAGAGGGTTTTCTTTTAATACCTTTCTTTCTCTTTAATTATAAAGTCTTTCTTTTAATACTGATGATTTTTTCCTTGTTTTTAGATCCAAGGGGGTTGGATCTGGATCCACCAGGAGTTGTTGGGAGAAAGAAAGGGAGATGGTTAATTTCTCCTTGTTTTAAGATCCAAGGGGTTTGGATCTGTGTTCACTAGAAAATTGGTGAAGTTTCTCAAGGCTACTCAGGGAAGAAAAGTAGTGCTTCGGGGTGGTGGCAGCGATACCGATCTAAGCTGGTAATTAAGCTTAGAAGTGTCCATGCAGGTCCCCACATCTGTACCCTAAAGTTCAGAGTGGGGAAAGAACCTTGACAATCTTCATTAGTGATCTGGATGATGGGATGGATTGCACCCTCAAGTTCACAGATGATACTAAGATGGGGAAGAGGTAGATACTCTGGAAGGAGAGGGAGGTAAGTTGGAGGGTAGGGATATGGTCCACAGTGGCGTAGACAAATTGGACGATTGGGCCAGAGAAATCTGATGGAGGTTCAGCCAGGAGAAGTCTAGAGTCCTACACTTAGGTTGGAAGAATCTCATACACTGCTAAAGGCTTTGGACCGACTGGCTAAGCGACAGTTCTGCAGAAAAGGACCTGGGGATTACAGTGGATGAAAAGCTGGATATGAGTTAACAATGTAGTTCCCCTTTTTAAAATAAAATGCTACTTTCAGTTTCTTTGGTATTTCTGCCCCCTACAAGGATGTTACATTTAATTACATTATGGACTGTATTCCTGAGTGGTGTAGCTATATGTTGACCATATCCAGTGAAGCACTAGGAGTAAATCAAGAGTTGCCTCTCCCCTTGTGGCTTCCAGAACTAGGTGCTCTAAGAAGCAGTAATTAATGGTGTACAGATATTTTATCTCTGCATCCCATTTTGAGGTGACATGTACCCACGCAATATAGGAATATTGACATCCACCATTATTATTGGATTTTCTGTTTTTGTAGCTTCTCTAATTTTCCTGACCATTTCACAATCACCATCAACATCCCAGTTGGATGGTCAGTACTATATTAATTATATTAAAACCTGGGGACTGTTGGCTCAAGTGACTTTCCTGATTGCAGAAGAGACAGTATCATATAGGGATAAAAGCAATCTCTCAGGTAATTAGGCCCTAAAGCATTTATAGTTCAGTATGTCTAAGATTCTAAGGAATAAATATTTTACATTTTTATATTTATAAAACATTATGCAAAAATAATCAAAAGGGAATGGAAGGGGGACTCTTACAAGAAATTTCTGAAAAGATCAATGTATCTTTTATTGATAATGAAAAACTGGAGATAAATGTACCATAGTGTTTGTGGAATGTGAACATGCACAGGTAAACTTATTGAAGTCAAGCAGGAAGACAGAAATATTTCTGTATTCTAAATAACCACTGTCTTTATGGTCAACAGCTAGGATTTGCTCAGATTTTCCCAGAATTTAAAAGAGTAGCCATCATTCCCATCATGCTGACAAGAGCAAAAAAATGAGCTAGAGATCCAGACATATCACATGCAAATTCTTCTTCACTATAGGGTTTCCTTTAAAAGGCATCTGGACTTTGTCCTTGCTAATTAAGGTGAGTGAGACTTGCACATATATTCGTTTCTGAAGAGGAAATGTTATCATCAGCAACACAGCATTTATTTTCCGTCTGATAAAATATGAATCTTCCTAAATGCAAACCAAATCCCACAGTTAATCTTGGGTTTAGTTTTCATTATATTTTTTGTAATTATCCAGAATGTCTTCATTCTACCTTCCTATCCTGCCCAGAAAAAGTAGAGAGATGAGTACTATGCTATAAATCAGACTGTTTCTATTGCAATCTCACTTTACATAAACTATAAATTACTGGAAATCTCAGAGGAGAGCCTGATTTTGTGGGTTTCCCACCTTGATTTTCAGTCCAAAAGACTTTTAAAATAGGTTGAGATGAGCTAAAATAATAATTTTCTGATGACTATACCAAACAATCCAATAATCTCTTCTACCCATCATGAATTAAAAATAGTGATTGTTACTATGAATGTGCAAAAAATATATTCTGAATCAGGTGGCATTCAGATTCAGGAACCAGCACAATTCTTTGGATAATATTTACATGTCCAATTGTGAAAATAATCTGATTTGAATTTTAGACTGAGCTGTGCTCTCCTGTTTCCCTTATCCTCTCTCGTTTAGCAGCCCCCAATATCTTTGTTTCTTTAAGATTGTCCAAAGTATTGTGTTTACTATAGTCTTTGGACTAAGTACAATGATAAGTGAAAAGAACTGTGGTAAACCTTTGATATCTGGGAATCTAAAAATGGTGATGAATCTATTAGGATTAGAACTGGTTGAATTATTACTTTGTTAGAGTGTTGTTTTTTTTTTCACTGAAAGAAGCCTGTTTTCACAATTTCTTCCCCCAAACCAAAACCAACCAAACAAAAAATCTTTGTAGATAAATGATTGTTCCCTGCGGGGGTTGCCTGAATGGCTTTTGCCAATTTCACCTTCTGCACCCCCACTCTCTGTCTCTTCTGCTTCTGATCTTTTCAATTTAAGTAAAATGAATTTGAATTGGATCAATTTCACTTAAAGGTTCATTTCTGAGGATTGGATTAAAAATAAAAAGAACCTGACAAATTGGATAGTTGATCTAAATTCAACAAGCTGAAATTAAATAAAAATAAGTGCAAAGTACTTCACTTAGGAAGGAAAAATCAAAATCACAAATACAAAATAAGGAATTACAGAGTAGGTAGTAGTACCGCTAAAATGGATCTGGAGGTTAGAGTGGATCACAAATTGAATGAGAGTTAATAATGTGATACAGGTGTGAAAAAGGCTAATATCCTTCTGGGGTATATTAACAGGAGTGTTATGTCTAAGACAAAGGATGTCACTTTTCCATACCACTCAGCACTGATGAGGCCTCAGCTGGAGAACTGTGTTCAGTTATGTGCACCACAATTTATGAAAGATGCGGACCACTTGGGGAGAGTCCAGAGGAGAGAAACAAAAATGATAAAAGGTTTAGAAAACCTGACCTATGAGGAAAGGTTAAAAAATGCCATGTTTAGTTTTGAGAAAAGAAACCTAAGGGAAGATCTGATCAGTCTTCAAATCTGCTGCTTAATCTGCAGCAAGGGAGATATAGGTTAGGTTTTCCTCTGCTAATATCTTTTTTATATAAGCTCGAAAATAGGCTTCCCAGAGAGGTTGTGGGATCCTCATCACCAGTGTTTTTAAGAACAGGTTGGATAGACACCTGTCAGGGATGGTTTAAGGCAGGGATTGGCAACCTTTAGCACATGGCTTGCCAGGGTAAGCACCCTGGGGGGCCGGGCATGTTTGTTTACCTGCCGCATCCACAGGTTTAGCCAATTGCGGCTCCCACTGGCCACGGTTCACCACTCCAGGCCAATGGGAGTGGCGGGAAGCGACAACTAGCAGATCCCTTGGCCTGCGCCACTTCCCAGGGCCCCCAGTGGTCTGGAGCGGCAAACCCCGGCCAGTGGGAGCCACGATCGGCTGAATGTGGCAGATGTGGCAGGTAAATAAACTGGCCTGGCCCACCAGGGTGCTTACCCTGGCCAGCCAGGTGCCAAAGGTTGCCAATCCCTGGTCTAGGCATACTTGATCCTGCCTCAGCAAAGGTGGCTGGACTAGATGATTTCTCAAGGTCCCTTACAGACCTATATTTTTATGATTCAATGATTCCAAAAACCTTGACTTTTCACACTGGTTTGGATTTTTTTTTCCCCAGAAGTGCAACATTTTTCATGGAAAGTGATTTCCATTTCTGATCAGCTCTAGTTAGGATGTTAAGGCTATGATATTTTCTACAAAAATTCAGTATATGCCTTCACCAACTTCTCCAAATATTTCCTCCTCTGAACCACATGTCCTCTCTTTTGATTAGATTGAGCATCAGCCAGTTTGCTTTCACTTAGATACCCAGAATTAAAATAGAATACAAAAAAAAAAAATCTGAAAGCTCATAATATAATATCTAACCAACAACAAAAATTGTTTAATTATTCTATTAAAATGATCTGAATGTGGATAAAGCAGAAACAGATAAAATTTATTTAGGCTTTCTAAAGGTCCTTGACAAGATCTTTTACAAAAGCTGCTAAAAAATAAGTAATTGTGGGTGAGATGCCAGGTATTGCAGTGGATTAAAAATTGCCAAGAAAAGAGTAGGATTAACAGTTGGGTATCTCAAAAGCCAATATTGTTCAATACATTTATTAAAGGGGAACAGGGTGAGGATGATGATCAGAAGTGAGGTAGCCAAATTTGAAGATGACACAAAGTCATTTATAGCTGTCAGGACCAGAGAGAACTGTGAGAAATGTCAGAAAGAACAAACAACGCTCAGTGAAGAAGAACACAATGACAAATACAGATCATTATTGATAAATGCAGAGTAGTGCACACTGACTGAAAAAAAGACCTATTTGTGCACTTTACAAGGTTCTAAAACAACTGTATCAGCTCAGGAATGGGACCCGGGCCATCAGTGTGATCATCTTAATGAAGACTTTTGCTCAACATGCATCTGTGGTCACAAAGAACAAGATGTTAAGATGAGAAAGGAATGGGATGGAAGCTACTACAGAAATATTATAATGGTGAGGCTTCACCCCACCTCAAAAAAAATATTGCAGAATTACAGGGGATTCAGAGAATTCAGGAAAGATAATGAAAATGATCAAGGGTTGAAAAACTCTTGGCGGAAGAAAAAAGAGAAAAAAAAAAGATTCAGATTTTAGTTTGGAAAGGAGACAAATAAGAAAAGACATTGTAAAAGTCTAGAAAATAATGAATGGTTTAGAGAAGTTAGATCAGGATCGTCTGGTCTCCTTGTCTCACAACACAAGGACACAGAGGCATTCAGTTAAATATAAAGGTCCAACATTCAAAACCAATAAAACGATAGTTTCTTAAACACAGTGCATAACTGGATTTTTGGAACTCATTGCCACAAGAAACTGATGAGGCCAAGAATTTAGCAAAAGTGAAAGAAGCATTAGAGATTAATTTGGAAGAAGTGGGTATTCACCCACGAAAACTCATGTTCCAATACATCTGTTAGTCTATAAGGTGCCACAGGACTCTTTGCTGCTTAAGCATATCTAGAGTTACAATAGCTAGTGTTAACAACAGAATATGTATGGGATATTGAACCTAATGTTTCAGAATTGCAACTAATCCTTAATTATTAGAGATTATGATGAGACCTAATGTAAAGGGACCCTTTTTGTTTAAGCAGGCCAACATTCATGGCACTTCAGCACTCATTTCAAGACTACCTCAATGTACCTGTGTTTGAAAGCGGAGAATTACTTTATTTATTAGAGTTTAGTGCTTTTTAGTTAACCTTAATCCTTTTCTTCCCCAGAGATGCTGGATCAGTGTGAGTTGCAACAACAGCATCTGTTAAACTGCTCACATTCCACATACGTACGGATGAAGAAGCCAGTTAGCATTCATAATTCCAAGTGACAGAATCTTTCTACTACAAGATGTTTTATATGCTTATGTGGTCAAAGTACATGGGGACAAGCAGTCATAGTGGATATTTAATCAACTAAGCAGAAATATTTTGTAGATAAAAAATCAACCGAAAGAAAAGGAGAGAGAAGAAAGAAGTGGAGGCAAAGAATAAAGAAGCAAGTGCCCTTGTGTGTTGGCAAGATAAAACAATGGCATAGAAATCAGCAAATCAATGCTGTTGTTTTAAAGAACATTGATTCAGCCTGGGAAGTTATGGCAAAGTTCCAAGCCACTGAAAAAAGGCAACAGAGGCACTGCTGTTCTCGTCTGGCTGGAGCCGAGAGGGAAATAATTCTTTTTGCTGTGGGAGCTCGTAAGGTTTGGCAACACAGCAATATTAATAAAAACAGAGTGGTCTGACGTAAGAAAATAAAGCCTTAATCTTGCAGTTAATTCAGAGCATTTTATCAATTACCAGCCTATAATGAATTGATGCCTAAATTAGTGGTATTTCAAAACTGAGCAGTGTTAACTCTTAAACAGCAATCTGATCCTCTTTCAACAAAGTTCCCTAGCAGAACAGATTGGGCTAAGATTTCCATGGTTCCTAAATTTTAAGCCATTTGTGTTTACTGATTACTTAAATATTTACAGAATGTTCTGCCAACCTATTGCCTTCAGATAAACAGAGACTATGTTTTCAAAGCTTTGCATGCTATGTGAATATGTAAGAACTAAGAAATAAGCGTGCTTATGTGAACAGCTGTTCGAAGCATATGGCATTTTCAAAGCTGGTGCAAATATTTACACACATGTAGATGCAAGCTATTCTGCAGCTCTTTCTGCACTTCACAGAACAAAATTTTGTTACAATTTATATGAGAGAATCACATAGGAAGTTTCCAACATTCTCAAGTGAACATCAGGAAATGAAAGCATTAATTTTTAGTTTGTTTTTTAAATAGTATGTGTGTTTATAAATAAAAGCAGAGAAGCTTCTATTCTCTCTCTTTAGCTAGTGAAATACCTGTAGGACTTTGAATTAGAAAGTGGTTGCTTAGATGGATCACAATGCAATATCCATCAGGGAGTGGGGCAATGCAAATTAATACGTTAATAGGCCGTTTTGGATACTGTAAAGAGAGTTTGAAAGTCAGACTTGCAGAAGCTAGCTTTTATTTGTAGTACTAGCTGTTACATCTACCATAAACTTTTAGCAACAGGCTCATTTTGATCAAGTTTGCCGTATAAAGTATATTCCAAAGAGAATGTGACACTATATTTAGTTTCCTTCTGGTGTTCCAGCTGAATAGGGAGCCATACATGAAATTTAATAAGCCTTACTAATTGTCTGTCAGTTCTAGGTGATATAGATTCTACCCATTTTAGATATATGGCTCAACTTCACAATGGCCTCTTTGACAAAACTGAAAAGCATTTTGTTCATTAAAGTTCAACTGAGAGGATTTACACTAAGCAAAAGAAAAAAAAATAATGACCTGAACCTCCACCCATTCCATGAACCAAACCAAATCATTTATTAAGAGCAGTAATATTCTGAAAGGTGGTCTTTTAAAAATGACATTGCATTGTTCATTGTGTATTACCTCTCAGTTGTTCTATATTGAATTCTCAGCTTACAAGTAAAAAGAATATTTTTCCAACTGCCAGAATAATAAAGTCAACCTTCGATCAGAAAGTCAAGCTGGTTTCTGTGTTATCTGTGTCACTACAAAAAAATTGCGACTTAGGCATGCTTCTCAATTGCTTTAAGTCTTCTGTAGTCATTTAGAACTCATAGACTTTAAGGTCAGAAGGGCCCATTATGATCATCTAGTCTGACCTCCTGCACAATGCAGGCCACAGAATCTCACCCATTCACTTCAATAACAAACCCCTAACCTATGTCTGAGTTATTGAAGTCCTCAAATTGTGATTTGAAGACCTCAAGCTGCAGAGAATCCTCCAGCAAGTAACCCGTGCCTCATGTTGCAGAGGAAGGCGAAAAACCTCCAGGGCCTCTGCCAATCTGCCCTGGAGGAAAATTACTTCCCAACCCCAAATATGGCGATCAGTTAAACCCTGAGCATGTGGGCAAGACTCACCAGCCAGCACCCAGGAAAGAATTCTCTGTAGTAACTCAGATCCCACTCCATCTAACATCCCATCACAGACTGCAAACTTAATAAGTGTACTTCTATGCAACATCTAAGTCGTTGATGAAGATATGAACAGAGCCGGTCCAAAACAGACCCCTGCGGAACCCACTTGTTATACCTTTCCAGCAGGATTGGGAGCCATTAATAACTACTCTCTGAGTACAGTTATCCAGCAGTTGTGCATCCCTTATAGTAGCCCCTTCTAAATTGTATTTGCCTAGTTTATTGATAAGGATATCATGCGAGACGTATCAAATGCCTTACTAAAATCTAGGTATACCACATGCACCTTATCCCTTATCCACAAGACTCGTTATCCTATCAAAGAAAGCAATCAGATTGGTTGACATGATTGTTCTTTACAAAGCCATGCTGGCTATTCCCTATCACCTTACCACCTTCCAAGTGTTTTGCAGATGATTCTTTAATTACTTGCTCTGTTATCTTCCCTGGCACAGAATTAAGCTAACTGGTCTGTAGTTTCCTGGGTTGTTTTTATTTCCCTTTTTATAGATGGCATTATTTGCCTTTTCCAGTCTTCTGGAATTTCTCCCGTCTCCCATGACTTTCCAAAGATAATAGCCTGAGGCTCAGATACTTCCTCTATTAACTCCTTGAGTATTCTAGGATGTATTTCATCAGGCTTGGTGACTTGCGGACATCTAACTTTTCTAAGTGATTTTTAACTTGCTCTTTTTTATTTTATCTTTAAACCTACCCCTTCCAAAAGCATTCACTATGTTAGACATTCCTTCAGACTTCCCAGTGAAGACCGAAACAAAGAATCATTAAGCATCTCTGCCATTTCCAAGTTTCCTGATACTGTTTCTCCCTCCTCACTGAGCAATGGCCTACTCTGTCCTTGATCTTCCTCTTGCTTCTAATGTATTGATAAAAAGTCTTCTTGTTTCCCTTTATTCCCATAGCTAGTTTGAGCTCATTTTGTGCCTTTGCCTTTCTAATCTTGCCCCTGCATTCCGTGTTGTTTGCCTATATTCATCCTTTGTAATCTGACCTGTTTCCATTTTTTATATTGACTCCTTTTTATTTTGTAGGTCATGCAAGATCTCGTAGTAGCCATGGGGTCTTTTGCCACATTTTCTATCTTTCCTACCCATCGGATAGCTTGCTTTTGGGCCTTAATAGTGTCCCTTTGAAAACTGCCAACTCTCCTCAGTTGTTTTCCCTCAGTCTTGATTCCCATGGGACCTTACTATCAGCTCTCTGAGCTTACCAAATCTGCCTTCCTGAAATCCTGGTCTCTATTTTGCTGTATCCCTTCTACCTTCCTTAGAATTGCAAACTCTATGATTTCATGATCACTTTCCCAAGCTTCCTTCTACTTTCAATTTCACGAGTTCCTCCCTATTTGTTAAAATCAAGTCTAGAACAGCTTCCCCCAGTAGCTTTTTCAACCTTCTGAAATAAAAAGTTGTCTGCAATGCAGTCCAGGAACTTATTGGATAGTCTGTGCCCCGTGGTGTTATTTTCCAACATATATCTGGATAGTTGAAGTCCTCCATCACCACCAAATCTTGGGCTTTGGATGATTTTGTTAGTTGTTTAAAAAAGCCTCATCCACCTCTTCCACCTGGTTAGGTGGCCTGTAGTAGACTCCTAGCAAGACATACACTCTTGTTTTCCCCTTTTATCAAGCCAGAGACTCTCAACACTTCCGTCTCCTATGTCCATCTCCATCTCAGTCCAAGTGGTACATTTTAATATAGGCAACACCTCTCCCTTTTTCCCCTGTCTATCCTTCCTGAGCAAACATACCCATCCACACCAAATTCCAATCATGTGTATTATCCCACCAAGTTTCAGTGATGGCTTACAATGTCATAGTTGTATTTATTTATTAGCACTTCCAGTTCTTCCTGCTTATTACCCATACTTCTCGCATTTGTATATAGGCATCTAAGATACTGGTTTGATCTTGCCTCCCAGTTTTGCCCTGACCCTCCTTTCTGTCTGCCATTATAGCCCACACTCCCTCTTGTTTACGACCCATCTCCCAGGTCTTCATATTCCCACTCACCTTTCAGTATGACCCATTGTAGTCTCCCCTTTAACCAGTTCCTTATCCACCTTTCAATTTTCTATTGATCCTCATCTTTTCCAATTTAACTAATATTCCCCATGTGGAACCATATCAAATGTCTTCCTGAAATTGAGGTAAATTAGATCCACTGCATTCCTTTGTCTAAAATCTATTACCTTCTCCAAGGATATCAGGTTGGTTTGGCATGATCTCCTTTTGTAAAACCAGTTTAAAATCTTAATAGAATTTTAGAAATGAAAGGCTGAAAGACTGAAAGAGACCTCGAAAGTGCCTCAAGTTCAGCCTCCTGCATTAAAGCAGGACTAACTAAACTTAGATTATCCCTGACAGGTGTTTGTCTAACCTGATCTCAAAAGCCCCCATTGATGGCTATTCCACAAATTCCCTTGAAAGATATTCCGCTGCTATCCTTATAGTTAGAAAGTTTTTCCTAATATCTAACCTTAATCTCCTGCTGCACACTAGGCCACGTCTATACGACGCGCCATTTCGGCGCGTTAAAATCGAAAGCTCTGGGTTCGATATATCGCGTCTCGTCTAGACGGGGATATATCGAACCCAGAGCGCGCTTACATCGATTCCGGAACTCCACCAAAACAAACGGAGTTCCGGATTCGACTTTGCGAGCCGCGCACATCGATTCGGCGCGGTGAAGACGGGTGAGTAACTCGATTTTAGATATTCGATTTCAGCTACGCTATTCCCGTAGCTGAAATTGCATATCTAAAATCGAATTTCACACGTCGTGTAGATGGGGCCTAAGCCCATTACTTCTTTTCCTACTTCAGTGGATGCAGAGAACAATCTGAAGTCTTAGCCTATCTGAAGTCTGTTTTCTGGTCTCTGCTCAGTCATCTTTTCTCAAGACTAAACATGCCCAATTTTTAATTTTTCTTATTGGTCAGGTTTTCTAAACCTTTTATCATATTTTTTTATTCTCCTCTGGACTCTCTCCAGATTGTTCACAGCTTGCCTGAAGTGTGGTGCTCAGAACTGGACACAGTAATCCAGGTGAGGCCTCACTAGTGCCAAGTAGAGTGGGAGAGTTATCTCTTATATATCTCCTACCAATACACCCCAGAATACTAGGTATTTTCACAACTGCATCACATTGTTGGATCATGTACAATTTGTAATCCACTATGACCCCCAAATACTTTTATACAGTACTAGTTATACTCCATGTTCTAATTTTATATTTGATTTCTCCTTCCTAAGTACAGTTATTTGCACCTGTATTTATTTAATTTCATCTTGTTTATTTCAGACCAAATCTCCAGTTTGTCAAGATAATCTTGAATTCTAATCCTGTCTCCAAAGCACTTTCAACCCCTCCAACTTTGGTGTTAACCACTTATTTTGTAAGTATACTCTCCATTCCACTGTATCATTGTGAACTGACAGTGTTTTATACCTAGTTTGCTTTCTTACCGCAGAGGTAAGTGATTTCAAGAGATGCAAGCAGTGAGAAACCAGAATCTTAGTCATGTAGGGAAGGTTGGTTTTATGAATGTTGCACAGGTCTCAGAAACAGTAGATCTGCAGAGGAGTGCCTCAAAAGGTTGATATAAAGATATCCCTTTGATAATGCCTCTGAATTCTCATCTGAAAATTATCCTGATGAAATCTCCAAGACCTTTGTGGTTCACCTATTACTACTTTTTAATATGGCAGCAATTGAGTTCAAGATCTCTAATTTCACTTTCTTTTGCAACATTTGATGTGCTGTCTTTCATGTACTGTGGAGCAGATACTGCATTCCTCACATTGCTTTTGCTGTCAATTGTAGCAGAGAAAATAGAATCTCGAGGATATGAACTCAGAACCTGATATATAAATGAAGGTGAAACTTATTTTAACAATATTGTTTAAAATGCAGATATATGAATGCTTTTGACATCTATGAAGAGAGGTTCACATGATGTTTTAATTCTAAAATCTAAATGTAATTCAACTTTGATGGCATCAGATCCTTGGTCTATGCCTACTGGTAATCTTTCCATTTGTTTCCCTTGTCATGACTTTTACATCATTTTAGAGATTCAGTAGCAATATTAGGATTTTCTTTTTGCATTTTTCGTTTCATTAAATTTCCTGTTGTGGAAACTTTTCCTTCTATACTACATTTAAAAAGCAGATTGCAGTGAAATGTCCAATTATTCCTTTCAAGCTAGTTAGGCTTAATTTCTGTGAAAAGAACCTGATATGAAATCTCTGATTTCATGGGATTGGTTACTGCAACTGTGTTATTAATATGGGGTAAAGTCCCCCTTCTCCAGTGCAGTTTATTTGTGGGATTCCATACATATGCCTTAGTTAGCCCAAATCCAACATCAGTGGCTTCGTCCAAGTTTGCTTAGCACATACACCTGCTTATGTTCTAATTCTGGAAAATGCTCACAGCGGACCAGGAAACCAGAGATATCAAATGAAGTCTCTGAGCCTAATACACGGATGACTAACCCTTCCCCCAAGTGACAGTGGTTATTTGCTCAGATCTCACCCTTCTACAACCTTCACAACAAAGGAACATTTACCCAAAGACATGGTGCCCTTGATGTATATTTAAAAATACACCAAATCTAAAAATGTGCCAGAACAGCATCACTTCTTCCTCCTATGCTACCACAAGTCACTGAGGAAGAAAGTCACTTGTTAATGTTTTAAAATTTATTTAGCTTTTGTTATTTGTGTATTTGGTTTTTTTTTCTTTTACTAATAATTGTCTCCACTCTTTCTTCTGTTTCCACCCTTAAAGGCTTCAGAAGTAAGTCAATGTAAGGATGAGGAGAGCCTCTCTGGACCCACTTAGTTTCTCTCATCCCCTTAACTACTGAAATGACAGAGTTACCTAATTCTAATATTTTCCCCCTTCTATATACATATATAGATAGATATAGATTGGACAAAGAAAAAAGGGAAAGAGTGACCTATATTCTTTCTGGCACTCATGCAGGTGTGTAGTGGGAGGGAAATGCACATAGCACTTTCTCTTGCCACTGTGAGGGCTGCATGCGGGCCAGGCAGGACTGTAAACTTATGAATGAGCGGCTTGGGAGGAGCAGGAAAGCGGTAGAAGTATTGGCATTGTCCTCCTCTCAGCATCTGAGACAGCAGAATTAGTCCACAGAGTGACCAAGGATGTACCTATGATTCGGTGAGGATTCCTATCTCAGCTATGGGCTATCCCTAAATACACCTCTACCTCGATATAATGTGAACCAATATAACACAAATTTGGATATAACGTGGTAAAGCAGTGCTCCGTGTGTGTGTGTATGTGCGCGCGCACTCCGATGGGTCAAAGCAAGTTCACTATAACGCGGTTTCACGTATAACGTGGTAAGATTTTTTGGCTCCCAAGGACAGCGTTATATCGGGATAGAGGTGTAGCACAATCTAGTCAGTGCTTGTAATTCATAAATCCTTGTCCACGGAATCAAAGGTAAGTGCAGAACACACACAAATTATTGTAAACCATATGATTGTGGCTTTCATATTGTTACAGACACAGTGAAAGTAAAGACAAAACTTAGAGACATTTAGAGACATATCTTTGCTTATTGAATTCAATATAAGATGTTCATATATTTCAATTGGAGCAGGCCCTTCAGTTTCCAAGTACCAAAACATATGAAACATTTTCATTGGAAAGGTTTACATCAAGTCAGACGTGTAGTTAAGATTTATTCTTGAGACTTTTATAGGCAGATCATAATTTCCTAAACTCCTGCATAATACAATACCTTATTTCCAAATTAGAGTATCAAGAAATCCAGTTCACCATCCATTTTTAATTCCAAAGATGCACAAAAATGGTGCATTCAATGCATTCTATTCCACTGAAACTTGGGACGGAGTATAAATTTTGTATGCTTTATCATCCTCCAGAGTGCTTTTAAGATGTTTGCTCTGAGATAAATAATATCTCTATTGCATTTTCCAGCCTGCTTAAAATTTCTATGTTCCCTTGATTACCTTTGGAAGCTCAGGAACTGTTAGTCAGAATGGCTGTCTGGTCCAAGTGGGAGAATTGAAGTGTTTATATTTTGCTATTTGAAGCTGGCCAGGAGCATTTCTTAATATACGTTAACCTGGATAGGCGGAACAGATAGTCATTTCAGTGACGGATATTTGCTTTTCAGAACTTTCCCCCGTACACGTATGGGAACCTCTTCCTTTTACTAATAGAGTCTACTAGTTTTCTACTTTGATAACATCCCAGCTGTGTTTATGAAATGGCAGAGATGCAATGAGGACTGCCCCTACAGAGAGCTGCTGGATTGCTTTAAGCCAATGTATTAGAAATTGTAGCAATAAGAGGCAGGTGTGGAATTGCAATACCTCTTAGGGTATATACGCTGTTGAAAGAGATATATAGACCGAGATACAAATTTATTCTTGGAAAGAGGCATAAGGCATTTTTAAAACACTAATTTAAATGAAAGGGAAAAAAGAAGGAGCTTTTATCAAGTAAGTAGCTCCACTTGCAGGAACCAACCATGCATTTTTATGGCATCTCAGACAAAAGAGCTTTCTAGCTTTTCTTGTGGCTACTTCAAACTACTTGAATTGATTTTGAAAAAGGTTTTAAAAATCTTTCTATTAATTAAGCAATATTATAAAACACATGGCATTTTATTTTCTGGGAATTGAAAAGTGTTTGGCTTCTGCAATAAAGGTGTTTTGGGGAAATATAGTTAGCATTTTCAAACCATTCAAGGGCAGTGGAGGGCATATTTCATCTCTATATGAATGTCTCTAAGCAAACTGGCAATATCTTCAGAGTAAATAGAATAGTTGTTTTCTGAATTGTTAGCAGTTCACTGTGGATTGTTCTTTATTTTGTGACATTATCACATATTTTTGAGTTCTGTTGATTATCTGGCTTGGTTTATATCTATATTTGCCATTATCTCAATTATATTATGGAATCAATAAAAATGATTAAAGCAATCTAAATAAAGAAAAGTTTAAAGATTATTGCTTTTGTAAAACATCATCATAAACAAAATAACAACAAAAACAAATACCCAGTCCCCATATTATACATAGGCCCACAAGGGCAAGAGCCAGCCATAGGGCATTGTGGGGGAAGGCAAGGGGAATAGATTGGAACAAGAAGCCTGAGTGCATAAGACTGGCACTGGAAGATGGCAGGGGGATGGACAATAGGAGCTGGAGAGGGAAGAAGGTGAAACAGAGCAAGTGGTCATGAGGAAGAAATGTAATGAGAGAAGACTGTGACTGGCAGAGCAAGGACATTGGCTATGGGCTGCAATGGGTTATGGGAAACAGATCTAACAAGAAGCTCAGGTGCAGGGGGAGAATTGACACTGACTGGGGAAAGAGACTGGGACAAGGAAATGGGGGAGATAAACTCAGTGAGACTAGGTGTGAAATCTGGGAAAGGAGATTGGGACTGGAAACCTGTTGGGTTGGAGAAGGTGGTCGGGGTGAGTGTCTGGAGGCTGAGCATGGATAGAGAGACACATCATGGAGTCTGGTTGAAAACTGTGATGGGAGGGGCCAGGAGACAGAGGACAAAGAGCTGGGGTAAACTGGGGTGGGCTGGGCAACCAGTTCATGAGTGACAGAGAGGGTAAGATAGACAGTGTTAGTCTGGCACTGGGACAGAGAGTCTGGAAGACTAGGAGTAGGACTTACTGGACAGGGACACTGGGATCACAAATCTGATAAGTGGAGACTATGACTGATTAGATGAGGAAAACTGGACTTGGATGAGGCACCAGTGGTTGGATAGAAACAGAACTTGGACAGGGACAGGTCATAGGCAACGGGGAAGAAGGGGTCCTGGGTTGGAGAGGAATGATCAGTAGAGTCTATGTCTACTATAGCACTTTCTCCTCAAGAATCTGGAATGGAGCTCAAGATCCTTGAGTCTCATCATTCCTCTGTTGTCAGCAAATACAGGTGAAACCTGAAACTCATTGGCAAAGTGTCCCGGCCTCTGGTTCACGTAGGGCAGCGATCTGCAACCTTTGGCACACAGCCCATCAGGGAAACACTCTGGTGGTCTGGGACGGTTTGTTTACCTGCAGCAGCCACAGTTTCAGCTGATAGTAGCTCCCACTGGTTGTGGTTCACCGTTCCAGGCCAATGGGGACGGTGGGAAGCGGCACAGGTTAAGGGATGACACTGCAGGTAATCAAACTGTCCCGGCCTACCAATGGATTTCCCTGACAGGCCATGTGCCAAAGGTAGCAGATCCCTGATGTAGGGGATGACAGTTTAATACTGCTATTAGTTAAAAAATTAGAAAATGTGCCATGTATCTAAAGGTTCAAATCCTGCTGATGAACCATGCGAATATCAATATGATGCTACATGATAGATTGTTTTACCAGTTTACTTTTTAAAAAATCTAGGAAATGACACGTAAAAATATGTTAAAGTAATGTAATTCAGGTTGCAAAGTCAAGCACTCAGAATTTAGGAAATGGCAGAATCAAGGTTGACTGAATTTGATCCTCCCCTTGTTCATATGCATTATGATACAGTCTTTTTTTACATGATCACTTACTACTTTTTTTCCACATTTAGTGAACAGAGTGGGGCAGCTCTGGGTATGAATTAGTCTTATATAGTGCACTTATATAGTGCATTGTCTTATATAGTGCACTTATAGTGCACTGTTGTTTGCAGGATTCCTGCCTCATTTATTGCAGAAGTTGAAAGGAGTGTAGGGAACAAGGCAGGAAAATGCAAGAAGAGTAAGGATAGTCTCACAGCTTAATACAGCTCTGGAGAACTGGATTCTATCTCTGTGTCTCCCACGGTGTTACTTAAACCAGACTTTTGAGAGGTGATCACTAATTGTGTATTCTCCATGTTATGGGTCCATGATTTGAGAACCTTGATTAGATTTGCAGAAGTGCTGAGCACTTAGGGCTGTAATGGAAGTCAACGGGACCTGTTACTTGAACATATGAAGTGTTATAATGCTAAGTTCTCTGAAAAAAAATAGTCCTACATGTCTGAAATTGTGTACCCAAAATTAATGGCTACTTTTGACTTTAATCTCTGTGTGCCTCAGTTTGACATCTGTAGAAGGGGCTACTACCCCCTCACCTCACATGGGTGTTGTGATAATAAATTCATCAATATTTCTGAAGTGTTCCAATAGTATAGTAATGAGCATCACAGAATGGCTCAAGAGAAAATTAATAATTGTCTTCAGTGCAGGATTTGAACAATGCACAGTAAATAAGGCATGGGCCTACACATTGACGAACAAGAAGAAAACAAAGTATTGAATCGCTGCTCATCAAGTGAGCACTGTCCATCCTATGCACTGGATGAGGTGAGGGTCATGTGGAAATAAATAGTATGTGATCATGCATCTAAAGACTGTCATAATGCACCCACAATGGGGATAATAACATCATTGCTCTAACTCACAGGGGTGCTGTGAAGAAGAATTCATTAGTATTTGTGATCCTGTTGAGATGGGCTAATGAGACAACAAAAGATGTAATTAGAAATTAACCTACATTTGTGTGCCAAAGCCTGATAAGAAAATTGTGTTCATTGTTAACCATTACCCTTGTAGAGACATACAACACAGAGGGAAGATCAGAATGTTCATTTTAGGAGATTACTACATTTAGATATAATTCACCCAAAGACTCTTTAAAGCATATTTTGTTAAAATACTACTCATGAAATATTCTAGCTTACTAGTCAATTTGCACAAGAATAATGTGATCCCATTTAATAATATTAAACCAAACCAACAAATAGAGTTGAAAACTTCTTTTCAGTTCAGAAGTAACCTTTTGTACACCAGTCAGTAATTGCTGGCTGCCAGTAGCCTAGAGATATTCTTTCAGAGTTTGTCTGTGTCAGTTATGTAATACATTACATGTCAAATAAGCATTTTAACTTTGTTAAATCTAGACATGTCTAACCTTGTTAGTAGAAAATGCTATTAAAAAGTTGATAAATACTACAATATATGACACAAAGTACAACCTTAAAGGTATGCAGATGTCACCCATTCGTACTCATTTATTACTATGACAGTCCTGCACCTTTAATCAGGGGGGTACTTGGCTGGGTGACCAAATGAAGGGAACAGTGCTTTATGGTTGGGTGAGGGAGATGAAAACTGCTGCAAAAGGGTCAGCATGGTTGCTGACTCATCTCCTAGGAGCAGGCCGACTCTACCATTTTTGCTGCCCCAAGCAAAATAAATAAATAAAAAGTTGCTCGGACTGCTGTTGCCTGAACTGCCAAAGCAAAAAAAAATAAAAAAATAAAAATAAAAATCTGTTGGACTGTGCCACCCCAAGAATGGATCAGATGCCGCCCCTTAGCATGTGATGCCCCAGTCACGTTCTTCCTCTGCTGGTGCCTGGAGCTGGCCCTGCCTAGGAGCCAGGGTTCAAAAGGGGCAGCCCTGCCCCTGAAGCTCCCTTTTACAAGGAGGAGTCTGGAGTAGGACCCACTTTCCTTACCCTTTTAGGTGGTAGAATACCAGGTTCGGTCAAGACATGCTGTGGGCATTACACTAGCTACCTCTTTTTTAGAGGGGCTGGAAAGGAATTTTTCCCTTACCAACATATTGGCTTGTGTGCAGTTGTTTTTTTTTCACCTTTACCACAGTGGGTTCAGGAAGGGCTCTCTTTATGCATGACATGAAGGCCGTATGTCGTAACTCATTATTTAAGTGCTGGACAGATGTCCAGTGCAGGTACTCCATAGGAAAGATATACAGTGACCAGATAAATGGTTTGGAAAAGGACTTATAAAGAGGTATTCATTAAAGAAACAAATGAGGGCAGTTGGGGACTCCTATGATTGGTTAGGCAGGGAGCCAACCCCCCATTCTTATAGCCGACCTTAAACCTCCTATGGGAGGGGAGGGAAGGGGTGGATGGTAAGGCCCCTGCAATGGATTTGCTGGAGGGACCAGGATGGAAAAAGATGGGGAGCTGGTAAAAGCCCGCCGAGTAATTGCAGAATAAACATGGGGGTTACATTGTACACTTTCATCTGCCAGGTAGCCCCAGACATCTAACCATAAAGTTGCAGCCTGATTAAACACATGCCAAATGTCTGTCATCCTTCTTTCAGAATAGCCAGACAATCATAGCAACAGTGAAAGCCTCTGTCATGGGACGCAAAAGCATTAATCTCAAATGAAAGTTAATATATACTGCTGTGATAGTGTTATAACAAAAAATGGGATTTTAACTGATACTGCAGATTTTTTTCTTTTTAAACTTTATTCTGTGCAGAACACAGTAGAAGCCATTAAAAAGTCAATATTTTTCCTCCTTTACAATAGGATCACATAAGCTTAGACGAAAACTTTAGTAATTTTATAGTCTATGTTTTGGTAATTTAGGAAGTACTGACTTTTAATGTTGCTTATACAGAACACCATGCAGTACAGTGTCTGTGTGAGGCAACTGCCTATTGAAATAATAATATGATCACTCCAAAGCATGTGGAGAATGGTGAGGATTGCAAAACCATCTCCATTATTAACACTTTTGTGGATGGATTCAATGAATTTCTGCATTGCTATTTTGAACAAGCATTTTCTTAGAATTGCTGTACAAGATAAAGTGCATTTGGAGTGGAAATTCCATTCCATTTATTTATCCTGGCATATGTTGCAGTTTTCTTTCTAACAGACCTTTGGAGACAGAATATAAAAACAGCAAAGAGTTCTGTGGCATCTTATAGACTTAAAACATGTATTGGAGCATGAGCTTTCATGGGTATTCACCGACATCCGATGAAGTCGGTATTCACCCATGAAAGCTCATGCTTCAGTACGTCTGTTAGTCTATAAGGTGCCACAGGACTCTTTGCTGCTTTTACAGATCCAGACTAACATGGCTACCCCTCTGATACCAGAATATAAAGACTGCTTTGAAAACCATGGAGTAAATTTGACTTATGTAATTATCATTACAGACATGCTCTGTGATCCAGGTCTGATCATGGAAGATACAGACATGGCCAGCAGCACAGGTGCTGGCTGATCAGTGAGGGAAGCTATCCCTCTAGCTGTGCAGAATGATGTTCACTTTACAGATCTGAAAATGAAAATGAAAATGAAATAAAAAATAATGTTGGTTAATGTTTTGCTGAAATACTCTTTCGTCATATCTGACCATGAAGCCAGGGCCATTCATGGAGAACACAATTAAAAACTCAGCATTTGCCATGTTATATGAAACACAGTTATTCTAAAAGAGGGAAATTGTGCAAATATCTCAATAAAGCTTGATGTGGTTGTTGTTGGTAAATCCTGACTTTTAATGCTGACCACTGCATAATAAAGTATCAGTTCAGTCTACTTTTAAAGCATTCAGATGTATTCTGCTTTGTTGACACTGATGCTCTTTGACTGGTGCTTTGAAATTCAAACTAATGCTTTTCTTAAAACTTTAGGATGAAAAGCAATATGTTGAACTGTTCATTATGGAACTTGTGAAGAACATCAGGCAACAAAGTTTGTTTTTTTGTTTGTTTTAGTGTTCAAATTTTGAAGTCCAATCCGAAGCCACTTGCACCTTAAAAAAAATCCCCTTTTTAAAGCATCAGTCTTTAATTTTCATTGCCATGAGCAGAGAAGAGCACACTGACTGTCTTGAACAGATAAATGACAAAATGAATATTTGAACTGGAATGCTTTCCGGTGACCCAAAAATATAAAAACCATTCTCTTGGAAGATAATAGTCTGACCAGAAAACAGCATAGTACACTTAAAATACTTTATAGAACATTGAAATACAACATTAAAGGTGAGGGGGAAGAGAGAGAGAGAGAGGCTTAGGTTTAAGCCTATAGGTTTAAGCCTATAGGTTTAAAGATAATGTTTCCTGGAATTTATCCATTTAAATGTTTTCTGTATTGTTTCTTTACTGTGGATGATTGAAGTGAAAATGTCTCACACTGATTCTGGCTAACGGACACAGGAAAGTAAGCAGTTAAGTCACATAGTTTGGATATTTTGAATGATACTAATGCACCTTGGAAGGTAAAATGTTTAAAATGAACAGGTCTGATTCTCCTCATAGAAGTTTTAGACTAGTTTATCATCACTGAATTCTGATTTATACCTATGCAAGTTTCAGGAAAATTAGAACCAATATTCCTGGCCTCACTTAAAAAAATATATTTCAATATATTTGCCATTCAAAATTCTTTGGACTTCCAGTTCCATTCTGATGGAGTGTAGTACTGTTCTCAGTGGCTAAATGAAGGTGGTTAACTATTGCTCCTGTAGAATTCAGACTTGTACTTTTGGCAGCACCATCTAAATAGTAGGAAGCCAAGTGATTCTTGTGTCTTTTCATAGCCTGCTCTATTATAATATGAACTAGAATACAATAACATGGCTATTCTGGTGATTATTGCTGAGATAACAACAAAACTTAGGTACACAGAGACTTACTGAATAGCCTTGCCATCTACAGTCACAACAAAAGTCTGTACACTTTTAACCATTGTGGCAGAGAAGGACGAAATATAGTCTTAACTTTCCTGAACTTAGGGAGGTTCAGGTCAAAATCAGATCCAACTTTCACCGGCTGGCCCTTTTCTTTAAAGGTCTGAATTGGGGGAGGTTCAGATCTGAATTTTACAATTTGAGCTTCTAGAACATAACTAATGTCACTTAAGGAGCACCCGCCATTTGTCGTGCTTCCTTTCGCATGCTTGGACTTTAGTCTGCAATTTAGTCTATAAACTTTCCCATTAAGGCACTCCTCAATGCCCAAGTCCCTTCTCTAGCTATAGAGCAAAGATTTTAGTCACTGTGCCTAAATAGTCTTGGGAAGAGTTCTTTTTAGGCTTTACAGAAAGAAAGATGAGGAAAAAACCCTATCCTACCAGAATGAAAGAGTCTGCTCTTGTCAGTCAGACTGGAAGTGTTCCCTGGAGAGAAGCCAATTCATGTGTCATGAGGACTCAGATACAAGTGAGCTGCTTCTTGCCCTAAGAAGGAAAATTAAAGTTAAAACTCAAGGGGGAATACGAGAGGTAAAAAGTGCATTTGTTTTCTCTTCTGTTCTACTGGAGGTGTTGCAGACAGAGCAGTGAGGGGGAAGCAACCATTTTGGCCTCATGTAATCCATGCAGAATCATCGCATAGCCTGTACTGAGGGTCTAAAGACTGTGAGAAGGCCAAGTACAGCCAAATGAGTGATTCTGTAGACTACACAACCGACAGAAGGAGATCAAGCATAGACAGTGAAGAGTGAGGGGAAAAAAAGCTCAATCTGAAGAGAAAAGCTGCAAGATCAGAGAAAAAAGAAGAAAAAAATTCTTGTGGAAGACAGTAGTCTGGAAGGGTGCAAAATTCAACAAAGAGAAGTGAAATAGCAACTTTCGTGGGCAATCTTGGTGAACTCAGTGAAAACTGTGAATCATGGGTGGTGTATCTTGAACATTTTGAGCAATTTGTAGCCTTCAGCTCCATTGCAGATGGACAAAGAGTTTCAACCTTGCTGACAGTGATGGGTCCAAAAACACATGGACTGTTGTGTGACCACCTGTCTCCAACTGTGCTTGGAACTGGAACTGCCGCAATGCAGGTATACTTCTCTCCTACCCTATCGATGATTGCAGAATGATACTGGTTTCATCAGCAACTTTGGGGAACTGGAGAGTTGGTAGCAATTTGCTGCTGCTCTAAGGAAATATAAGAGCATTATCAATTCAGACAAACATTAAGTGATGCCTCACATGACAAATATGTTTCTGGATTATGCAATGGTGAAGCTAAAATAAATTACTGATTGTATTAGTACTTACACTCAAGATGGATGTTGAGATAGCTATTGCCTTGGAAAATTCAGAGAAGGATTCTCTGGAATTTAGTGTGAACAAAGAAATGCATCTCTTGAATTGGTAGGACTGAGGACCATGGGAACCTAAGGAATATCTGTGTGGCCATTATCCACAAACTATGCATGCTGAGCATGCCAAGTCTTTTTCAGAAAGTGCCAGTAGAACGGATGCATTGCCATGACCTGTCATATAGTTCAGCGATAGAGTAACCATCCATTCAAGAAAACATGTGAAAACTGAACCTAAGAAAAGACAGAAGTTGGAAATTCATAATGTGGAAAAAGACAAGAGCTCTAGTGACGCTGACCAAGATCTAACACTGCATGTATTATCAGAAGCTGGAGTAAGAGATGGCACCTGGATCACACTCTTGGTCGAGGGATTTCCTACAAGAATGGAGCTTGAAAACGGAGCTTCTGTCTCACTGATTTCTGCTTCTGCCAATTATCAGATGTTGTCACAAGTTCCTCTGGAAGAACCTCCATAGTTTTGAAGAAAATGGATATGGATTAAAGAATGTGAGAGTGTATTTAAGGAAGTAAAGAAACTGTTGACATCAACTGAACTTCTTACATACTTTGATGCCACTCTACAATTGCAATTGGCTTATGATGCTTCAGTGCAGTTCTTTCCCATATTTTTCTTGATGGCATGGAGGAATCAATTGACTTCGCTTCAAAAACATGAACTAGTCCTGAGGAGAACTATGTCAAATAAAGCAAAAGAAGCTCTTGGTATCATCTTCAGAGTTCGAAAGTTTTATATTTATCTGTATGGTAGATATTTCACCTTGCTGATGGATCACCAGCCGTTATTTTCAATTTTTGGACTGTAACATAGAATTCCATCGTTAGCTGTTAGTCATATGCAACAATAGGCATTGCTACTTTCATTTCATTCCTGTACTATTCAATTCCGTAAAGGGACACACCACGGCAATGCTGATGGGTTGTCCTGTCTGCCATGGCCAAGCTCCTTTGGATGAAGTGCTCTATCTCAATTTGATGAATAAGTTACTCATTACTAGCACAGACAGACATCAACAAAGAAATATCTAAAGAGAAGATGCTTTCTCTTGTGTGGGGAATGGTTTTACAAGTTACTATGCTGGATCATAAGAATACCTACTTTACACAAGTAATATCATGTCAACCTGAGTAATCTGTGAATCAAGGTTGAAATTTATGGGGAGTGTGAATGCTCATTCCAAAATCACTTCAATCTCAGATTTTGGGAGCTTTTCACAGATGCCATTTTGACATTAGTATTGATGAAAAACATAGTTCTGAGTCATGTCAGATAAACAGGGACTGACAAAGACAATAAGAGAAAGATGGAGTTATGTATCATGAGTCAGCAAATGCAGCTTGATTCTAGCCCACCTCATCTCCACACCTTGGTCGTAGGCCTCAGATTCCATGGACACATATTCACATAGACTTTGCCAGACTATTGGAAGTTTATATGTTTTCTGGTCATAGTCAATGCATATTTGAAATGGCTAGAAGTTTTCAGAATAACTTCTACTACAACTACTTAGGCCACTAGATATCTTCATACCTTATTTAGCCAATTTGGTCTACCATTACAGTGGCTGACTGACAATGGCCTCAGTTCTGTTCTGAAGAATTTCAGAGATTGCTGGTTTCATATGGAATTTGGCACATATGATCTTCTCCAAACTATCCTGCTACAAAGGGACCGTCAGAATGCTTATACAGCTTCTTAAGCATGTCATAAGCATTAACAAGTTTATTTTCAGTCAGAAATTGGACAATTCCTTGCTTGTCTACATGAATACATCACATACTACTACCCGGGAGTCACCCGCAACACTTTTCTTGAATCTATCGGCATGTACTTGATGTTGCCTTGTATGTAGCCAAATCTCGAGATGTGCAAATTGATCTACAACATGAGCCTTGTCATCATTATTTTCAAGTAGGAGACTTAGGGTACGTCTACACTGCACGATTATTTCGAATTAGCTTAAACCGATATTACAAAACAGATCTAATAAAATCGGTTTAGCGCGTCCACAGTGGGATCCCGAAATCGATTGTTTGCATAGCTGGAGTCCTCAGTACCCCCTCCCTCCCTTCATGAGCGTCCATTTGAGTCTCTGGCTTCCCGTTACGCTTGTCACACAGCGCTGTGTATCCTGGAGTTTTTTATTCAAACGCTTTGGCATTTCGTGTTCTGTAACGGAGCTGCATACAACACAGATTTGTCTCCCCCATACAGCGATCAGACCTAGTATCTCCCGTACGGTCTATGCTGGAGCTCTTTTTCGATTTCAAACTGCATCGCCAGCCGTGCTGATCAGAGCTCCACGCTGGGCAAGCAGGAAATGTAATTCAAAAGTTCGCGGGGCTTTTCCTGTTTACCTGCCCGCTGCATCCGAGTTCAGATTGCTGTCCAGAGCGGTCAGTGCTTAACTCGATATTAATGACGACGTCGTGTGAACGGATACAGCGTTAAATCGGTATATCGGCCATTAAACCGATTTAAAGTCGCAGTGTAGACCTGGCCTTAGTCTCACAACTACAGATGTGGAGTGAAATGTGTACCTGGAGAATTGTAAAATGTACTGGATCTGTGTCATTCATGGTAAAATATCTGACGGTACTTTATGGAAATGACATATGGACCAGTTGCAGCCTCAACAAGTACCAGAGTCTGGAGATGTTCCAGTAGGATTTTCTGTTTCTCTGATCAAACCTCCTCCTGTTAAAATTCGTAATTTTGGTGACTTGTTGGAAGAAATTTTGTCACCAGATCCAGTTGATTCCTTAACAATAACTGTTCCTTTTGTAGGGGAAAATGCCACACCACCATTACCATGTTATCCCAAGACAGTGCAAAAACCAGTGCTGAGCTGAACGTATAAATTGTTTAGCTAGTGAATTGCTATTCCGGAACAGAATAATCCCTTGCAATTTGACCATCTGGAGTAATCTTCATGCAATTTTTAGTAAGGTTATATAATGTTTTATGTTAGCCATGTAAACAATAATGTATATGCATATGAAGTATTTTAAAGTAGGGTGGAGGAATATGATATCCTGCCCCTTTAAATGGTTAGGCACACTGTACTCAGTGCAGCTCCTCAGTTCCATTTGTTCCTGTTTGTTGCCAGAACAATAAGGTCACTACAGCAGATAGCTGTGTTTAAATCAGCTCCTCCTGTTTCTATTTCCTTCACTGCTGGGTCCAAATATAACTCTTAGATCAATAGCTTAGGCTAGCAAGTGTTTTCAGTCTTACTTTGTCTGTGCATACTCTAGGGAAATACTGAAGTAAAGTTATTTATCTAAGGAAGCTGTTAAGTGTAAGGGTGAGCACTATGTATCTGATCCTGTTTTTGTGCTCCAGCAATTCCCATTGGAAGTAAACAGGAGTTTGGGGAGAATAGGATTGAAAGATCTGACTTCCTGTATTGGCATGCAGAAAGGAAACTAGTTAACAGCGACATGTTGCCAAAATATGGAGGAGTTCTCCAAAGATATGCGATGCTCCTTGGGTATAGCACTATACCCACCTCCACACAACCTGTTACAAAATCATTCTTCAAATACAAGGTTTCTTCCATCCTTGCAATCCTTTTCTTCCCAATTGTATGCTCTTTCCCCCATAGGCCATACTCCCCCTCACCATCCCTCCTGTGCTATTAGAGGCAGAAGTGTGAGACACAGGTGAAGATGTCTTCTGACAGTATGTATCATGGCTGCCACAATAGCAGGTGCCACCTGTGTCCTTTGACAATGGTCTGGGGAGAGCAGCCATCAGTTGAATTGCTTCATTAGAGCAGACTTACATTTTAACAAGCAGAGTGAGCCTTAAAATTTTTATGCAGGCCAGGGAAACAATTTCCTCCTATCCCATCTCCTACTCTTGATAGAACTGATTCCTTTCCATCATGCATCTTCAGATACATCTGAAGAAGTGGGGTTTTTACCAACAAAAACTTATGCCCAAATGAATCTGTTAGTGCCACCGGACTTTAAGGTGCCACCGGACTTCTCGCTGTTTTTGTGGATACAGACTAACACAGCTACCCCTCTGATACGTTCCACCATGATTGCACAACCTACCCTAAGAGACTTAAGGAGAGTTAGTGAGACGATTCCTTGGGACAAGGAAAATTAACTGGCTCATTTTGCATGTGTGTGCTGTGGCACTGCTGTGAAAGTTGAGACCAGCTGTTTGTTCCATTCAGTCCTTGCAATTGATTTTCATCTGTTTACATTTCAGTGCTATCTCTGTGTGTAAAAGTTTAGAAACTTACTTTAAACGAAAGAGAATACTGTGATTTTCAGACACGAGAAAAATGTTGTTGCTTTTTTAACAAGAGGGCCTTGCAACCCCCTGGAGCTTTTCAACAGAAATTTATTATAAAGTTCTATATCAGAAAAGTTAGTGTTGCTATTTTTCCTCCATTTGCACCACACTGATCCTCAGTATGATTAGAAGCACAAGTGCAATACAAACTAATGGAAGTCTTATAGCTAAAGCCCAACACAATACAAGAAAATGCATAACATAACCCTTTCTGTTTACTACAGGCCCAGTCCTGCCGCTTCGTTTGCCCCACATACTCATTGGTTGCAGTGGGTATTTGGAGGAAAAAAGAAATCCAGATTCAGTCTCCTCACACATCTTCCAGACCTCTTTCTTTTATTTAGAGCAACTCCATGAATGGAAAATTGTATTGTCTGTTTCTCTGCAGCCATTTCAATTTCATACTTCAGTTTGATTCTCCTCTTCTATATTCTTCTGGTGCAACTGAACTATATGCCAAGAATTTGATACACCAACAGTTATCACTTTAGAAATCAAGCATGGAGTCTTAGTTATGTTAAAAAAAAAAGATTCTGACAATGGCAATTGTTATATTTCTTGTGTCCACAGGCAGAATTTTCACTGTTGCTCATTCGTTAACATATGAACAGATGCTGTAATTCAACTATGAAAATGTGTTGACAGAAAAAAAAAGTCTCAGAATGGACATTGTGATGGGGCAAGGCCAGATGACTACAATAAAGTACTGAGAAACAGGTATGTTAGCCCCAGGCTAAACAAATCCCTAGGACCATGGTAACCAAATGGCAGTTGCTCCAGGTTAATCAAGGCACCTGGAGCCAATTAAGACCTTTCTAGAAGCAGTGGAATATAGCTACTTTAATGAAACACCTGCAGCCAATCAGGGCAGGCCTAATAAGGGCACGTGGGTTTAAAAAGGAGCTCACCCCAAGGTCAGGCAGGGAGGAGCCAGAGGAGAAGAGCGTGTATGTGTAGGGAGCTGGGAGCGGAAGGCAAGGAGCTGAGCAGTAAGAGAGTATACTGCTGAAGATTGAGGAGCACAAGCGTTTATAAGACACCAGGAGTAAGGTTCTGTGGTGGGGATAAAGAAGCTGTTTGGGAGGGAGGCATGGGAAGTAGCCCAGGGAGTTGTAGCT
Organism: Chelonoidis abingdonii; assembly: GCF_003597395.2. Classification (NCBI taxonomy): domain Eukaryota; kingdom Metazoa; phylum Chordata; order Testudines; family Testudinidae; genus Chelonoidis; species Chelonoidis abingdonii. The sequence goes on along the minus strand of NC_133769.1, from coordinate 302,230,253 downwards.
GTCATGCAGGCTGTTACAGAGTCACTAGGTAGACAGCTGTCCGATCCACAGGGCTCGTGGGCGTGGAACCGGAGTAGAGTGGCGGGCCCGGGTTCCCCCCAAACCTCCCAACTCCTGATCAGACACAGGAGGAGCTGACCCAGACTGTGGGTTCCACAAGAAGGGAAGATCACTGAGGTGAACAAATCCGCCAATAAGCGCAGGACCCACCAAGGCAGAGGAGGAACTTTGTCACAACATTTAGAAAAAAAAGTTTCAGAAGTGACAATTAAAACGTCCCTTGTAGGCAAAGGATCTTAGGTACCTTAGAATTATTAACCTGTACTAAGGTAATTAAAATGCTTAGCCTACAAAGGGCATTTTTTGTGTCGATTCAAACCTCTATGTCGATAAATCCCATATAGAGGGGATTTAGACCCTCAAAATCCTCACTCAGCTACTGCCTAACTTTTAGGTGTCTTAACTCCCTAAGCACCTAACTTTTTGCTGGTAAAGTCCCCATGACACCTAAAATCTGCCACTGGACATACATAGAGCTATCTTCTTTAAGCAACCAAACACCTAGGACTAATCCTCAAACTGTGCATTTCCCACCAATGTTACCTGTGGGATTCAATCCAGTAGGAGTGCTCAGAAGCCACCTACCAGATAATACTCCACACACAAAACAACACTATAGGAGGAATACAAGGTAGTACTCTACCCATCTTACAATTCTGAGCCCAGTCATTAGCGCACTCACCCAGCATGTGGGAGAGCAGGGTTCCATTTCCTCTTCTACCTGATGCAGAGTAGGGATCTGAGCTTGGGTCTCCCTATTCCCAGCAGAGTGTCCTAACCACTGGGCTCTCAGGTACTCATGCTCAGGGATTTCTCAAGCTCTCCTGTTAGAGTTGTTTCACTGTGTATAAATAATTAATGCATCACTGGATCTAAGGGTGGGTATACACTGCAATCACATGTGTGCTTCCCAGTGAGGGTAGACAGACATGCACTAGCTAGTCCACATTATCTCTGGCTACCCTATTATTTTTACAGACTAGCTCAAGTAGAGCGAGTGCATGTCTGTCTACCCAAGCTAGGAAATATACTGTCAACTGCAGGGTAGACATACCCTATTTTCCCGTCATGGATCAAGCCGCAAGGGTAATCATGAATCAAAGATTTTTTTAATAATAAAATCAAGACATTAACTGCCTTTGATTCATTATATATTGGAAATACCACATAAATGGCTAATAATTCAATATTACTTTGAGGTACCTGTGATGTCTTTAATATTATGAGGAACTACTAAGAGCACAGAATACATAAGCAAAGGAGATTTTCTCTGCACACTGCAGTATGTGTTATGTTCCTTAGAATGGACATTCATAGTGGAGAAGCTCTCAGGATTAGAGATAGATGAAACTTATCCTCTTAAGTTATTTACTATCTCTTTTCCTTTCTTTCCCAGCAGTGTAATAAATATATGGATGTTAAGACAGAAATTCAATAGCTTGGCTCTACAGATTCATTGTAATCAAAAGCCAAGAGTAAGTCAGGAATTGGATTGCAATATTACTCCTCTGGATTGCTCTTCATTTTGTATCATACTATTTTTGGGAGACCTATGCTACCGCAGTTCAGTTTTAAGAGTCTTACATTTGTTATTGTGCATACTGATGAGTATTAAAGAAAGTGATAAATAAATATGTTACATTTTAAGAGCAAGAAGGTGCAAAGTTGTAGAAGGAAAAAAGCATCTCATTAAAAGTAAAAAATCCCATTTTGCAGGTTTCTAAAAAAACCTAAATAAAGATTCTTACTTTGATAATTTTTGGAAAATAGAAGAGTTTCCATGAGAAAACCATCCATTTGACATAGGTCACATTTTCACTGATAAAAATAACAGTTACTTGAATGAAACTTTCTCTGACCATTATTTTCAGATTTGCATTGTATTACAGCAGCAGTCCACGAAGTACTGGCTGGTAATCCAGAGAGAAAGGGCTAATAACATGATGCTAACTCTCCTCTTTGCACCTGCTAAATTTCACAGAAAGACAGCTAGTATTACTTTCCTATGTAAGCAGTTGCTGAATTACCACAGAGAAGTTATGAAATTGCATATGGGAAAGGAGTTTCTCTGTGAAATTTTCAATGGGCAGTGAGGTGGTTCATATGTCAACATCGCTCAAGACATAGTTCACACTATTAGTGTATATATTTCAGAAGTGCCCCAAATGTGATTGATGCTGGACACTGTTGTGACTATTGGACTTACAAAATGTGCTCCTAAAGTGAGCTTAAAGGTAAAAAGTTTAGGAAACTTTATAAGATGTTACAATAATTATGAGAAATAGGTCATGTTTTTTTATTATGTTGAATGTTATAACAAGTACAGGAGAACCAGACAAAGAAGCTGGATCAGTCTAAACCAAAAGGGCCATGCTGATATAATGTAAGGACTGTTGAAATTATGTCTGGCAAAAAGAAAAGATATAGAACTGGAAGGTAATAGACTAAAATTGTGGTAACAGATATAGGCCTAATTGGTGAACAAAATCATGAGGGGGATGAACAATGCTGCTCTCTTTTCCCCTTTTTGTGTTCATTAAAAGAAAGTTAAAAAAAACATGATCAGTTTATTTCAGCTCTCTTTTCATCCCATGTTCCACCTACTCTCATTTCATCTTCCCCCAACTCAGCCCTCAAACTGCCAGCAGTGCAGCTCATCTCAGCTCATCTCTGCTCATCTACTGGATTTTCATCCTGTTTAAGGAACTTTGTTTTCACCTGTGACTGTTGAAAGTCATTACATTATCATGATATCCAATGCTCAGCCCACCAGTGGGGATATCTATTTACCAGCACCATAAAGGCATGTAAGATCCTATATTGTATTCCCTTCCCTTGTTACGTTATTTTCTGCCCCACTTTATTTTCTTCCTAGCCTATCTCATTCTCTTGGCTTTTCATCAAATCCTGAAATCAATCATATTGAATCCATATAAATCTGCTTCATCTGAAGAAAAAGGCTCCAAGCAGGTGATGGTCCTGATCAGATTGTAACCAAACAGGGTCCAAGCAGCAGGTGTCATGGCCATCATGGGAGCTAAAGCATCTATCTACTTGTAACTAGTCAGCAGTCTAGGGTTTCAAAAATATCAAGAACAGCCATATTTCATCCATCATTTCTATCCAGTCTGTCCTCCACTTGTCTCTTTGTTAAGAACAAGAATAAATGCCTTTCACATCAGGACTGAGAGTAAAATGAACCTTCTTCTTTTCATCAAAGAAAGGTTTCTCTGAAAATAAGAGACTAATATTTTGATTCCAAAAAGAAAAAGACTTTAATAAAGTCTAATGGTTTGTTTTGTGTAATCACTCAACCACAGTTTTGGTATAAACGCTTGTTTTAATTTCTTATTCTTTCTTGTGTTTAACCAATAAACTTTCAATTTGAATGAATGTTTTTTGGTATTTGCCAAGTAACCAAGTAAAACCGAGGATTCTGTTGTAAAATAACCCTGAACCTATCTATCACTGTTTAATGTTAGACTGTGAGAGAATTTATAAACACCTTTAACTCTTTGGGCCTTTGAAATGAATATGTATACAACATATTTTGCTCTGTGACCTGAATTCAAACCAAAGTCACTGAAGTGAAATGTGTTAACATAACCCAGTTACTGTCTAACTTTAAATAGTGTCACACCAACATCAGGGGCTCGAAATTCAGAGATCTTGGTCTCCTTATCACTATGGCAAAACAAAAACTAAAAACAAACAAACAAACAAAAAACTTTTGATTAAAGATACAAAAAAAAGAAAAAAGAAAAGAAAACAGTTAAAACATTTGAAATGTAAAGTATCAAATAAATATACAGTTTTAGGTTAACAACATCATTTGTTCACTTTTTCTTTAGCTATAAACAGTTTTTAGAAGGAAAAAACTCCTTCTTTGACAGTCTCTTAGATGCTATCAAAGATGGTAATAACTGAGGGGGATTGATTTGGGGGGGAAGAGTTAGTTGCGATGGGCTGGAGATAGTAATACTGCTGTTGTTAAAGTCTAATTTTAGAACTCTCCCCACCGTTTGACAGTCGCTTAGATGAGACAAGGTAGTGAGGTAATATCTTTATTGGACCAACCAATGTTTATCATTTATCAGATGTTTGGTTTGTTTCTTTTACGTTGAGGTTTGTTTCTGTAATTAGTAAATGTTTAATGAAAAAGTATTTTAAAGAAAAAACTAAAGTCGTAAAATGAAGAGTTTTAAATGGTTGGAAATTAATTTGCTAAAGCAGACTTTTACTGAAACGTCATCTTGAGTAAACCTCTTCTTAATAAAATATCAGCTTAATTCAGGACTTCTACTTCATTAACTGTGAATTAAATTTAAAATCAACAGAACCATGGCCTGTTGCAAAACCAAACTTTTATGTAATTTTTTGTGATTGTTTTCAATTATTTTTGGCATGTAAGAGATCACGATGCCAGGGTTGCAGCTCAGATCCCCATGATGGCCTAAGTTCTCACTATGGCCATTTTGTCTTTACAAATATTGGTGGAAAAACAGGTGGGCAAGGTCTGTCATAGACTAAAAATAGATGCAATTTTTATTGCCTTTGGGTGTTGCAAATTACTCATGAATGCAAAAGAATATCATTTTGTTGTTTATTTTTAAAGTGGGCAACACTCTTGGATAAGAATGCCATCAAGCTAAAGTTTTTCTCCAAGTAAGCAAACTTAACCATTAGTGCATAACATTTTTGTGGCTGTGTGTGAATGTACAGCTTTAACTGTGTAATTGGCAAAGAAGGGGGGAAGTTTTCTCCAACTTTACTCATCCTGGGCATATAGCCAAAGAAGTGATAAAAGCTAGTTTGTTGCTAAAATCTTACAAACATATAACAACAGCGGTTTCAATTTTTATTTTAACTGCCAATGAAGTGAGTTGTAAGTTCTTTAGCTTCATTAACATCTGAACGTTTAACATCTCTCACCTGCGCCGCTTCCTGCCATCCCCATTGGCCTGGGACGGCGAACCGTGGCCAGTGGGAGCCACAGTCTGCTGAACCTGCCAATGCATCAGGTAAACAAACTGGCCTGGCCCACCAGGTGCTTACCCTGGAAAGCCACATGCCAGAGGTTGCAGATCCTTGATGTAAAAGTTCATAAGCTGTTATAATAACTTATGTTGGGGGGAAGTTATGAAAGGGAGACAGAATAACTGAATTAGTTTAAACAAAAAGATCAAGTTGACAGCATTTAAGGATTGTGTTGAAATTATGCTTGTTAAAAACAAGATGTGTGGAGCTGGAAGTTTATGAGCCAAAATTGGTATGTCGGATATTAAGCGTACTTGATAGACAAAATAATGAGGAGGTGGACTATTCTACCAGTGCTCCTTTTTGGGTCGTTAAAAGAAAAGAGATTTTGTGGGGAAAGCACAAAAACCAAAAACAAAGAACAGAAAGGAAGAATAGGCAGAAGCTACTGGAGCAAGCTTCACCATCATGGCTCCCATCCCTACCATTTTGTGGTACCCCAGACCTTTATCATCCTAATCCTGAGAGAAGTGCTGACCAGAATGGGCCAGAGAAAAGGTTGCAGATGTCATTACCTCCCCTGTGGCTTCACCTGAATCCCAAACCCCAGCTGGGATGACAGTTATTGCAATCTCTGATACCATCTAAGAGACTGTCAAACAAGGGGGTTTTTCCTTCTGAAATTGGACTTTAGCAACACCAGTAGCAATGACATCTCCAGATCATCTCAACTAACTTCTCTTCCCCCTGCCCCAAAGTTATTACCATTTTTGATACCATCTAATGGAGTGCCAAACAACAGGATTTTTTTCCTTCTAAAACTATCCATAGCTAAAGGGACAGAGAACAAAGGATTATTTTTTAAATAAAAGAGAAAGGCTTAATTAATATTTTACATTTCAAATGCTTCAACCATTTCTCTTTCTTTTCTGTATCTTTAATACAGGGGTCGGAAACCTTTGGCACACACTCACCAGGGTAAGCACCCTAGTGGGCTGGGCCAGTTTGTTTACCTGCTGTGTCGGCAGGTTCAGCCGACCACTGCTCCCACTGGCCACGGTTCACCATCTCAGGCCAATGGGGGTGGCGGGAAGCTGCGGGCAGCACATCCCTCAGCCTGTGGCGCTTCCTGCCACCCCCATTGGCCTGGGACCGCTAACTGCAGCCAGTGGGAGCCGCGATCAGCCGAACCTGCCGAAGTAGCAGTTAAACAAAATGTCCCAGCCCTCCAGGGTGCTTACCATGGCAAGCCATGTGGCAGAGGTTGCCGACCCTTGCTCTGTTCTTAAATACATGAAATTCATGGAAATATTCAGTCCATAAGTTGCACATAAAAACTGAATTAGAGAAGATCTGGCTAATTGATGACATGAATATGGATCTTTGAAAATGCCTTGATTGGTCTTATCAATATAGAGTTTAGAGATGATCCTGGTTGGAACATGACGTACCTTAAACTTTTCCAAGAAATAAAAAAAAAAAGGTTAGAAAACTGTGACCAGCTTGAATGTATTAAGAGAGAGGAGCTGGTAAGGTGTGATAGAAGGAAAATGTAGGAACAGGAAGATTAAAGGATTTCATGACCTCTCTGGCAGTTAACAGCTCAGAAAAACAACTAGAAAAAAAAAGAGAGAGAGAGAGGCTTTGGGCAAGACAGTTTCAAAGACATTTTTCCCATCTGACAGCAAGATGCTTTTCAGGACCTAAAGGCTTAGAAGAGCAATATTCTTCTGGGCTTAGGTTGAAGCTTGCTCTGGTGGCACTGAAACAAGTTTTTTTGGGAGGCTTATTTAGCTAAAGTTAACCCCTTAATAGAATAGCTGGAGAAGAGAAAAGAAAGGTCTGGGGGCGGGGAGTGTTTGTTTTTAGCAACTCATTTGAGTAGATTGGCTGTGATGATGCTGAAGAACTTAGTCCTAGAAAAATATCTATCCAAATGTAATGCAAGCTCTTGCTATGTTTGCTAGGGAATCTACTAGAATTTCCTAGAATCTGAATTTGCTAGAGCTCAGCTTAAGACAAGAAAAAGGAAGAAAGACAGACACTTCAGCTTTTGTTTAACAGATATGGTCAGAGCATACATAGATCCACAGATAATACAATACACATCTTGTGAACCTCAGGAGAATTTTAAATGACACCTGAATATCTTCATCGTGGTTTGTGCAACTGACAACCTTAGCCTAGTAATACCACAAAAGGATTTGCATATGGTGTGGGGGGTGAAGATGGGGGAAAACATACATAGTGACATCCTGTCCCCTTTAAAGTCAATGGAAAAACTCTTATTGACTTCAATAGTCAGGTTTCATCCAGAGTGTCTGAAGCAGTTCAAGGACAGCATATTCAGGGTTGGATTTCCAATTAGGTACAGTAGGCATGTGCCTAGGGGCTTTAGCGTTCTATGGGCACCTTATCTCTTTAAAACCATGTACAACACGAAGGTCAGCTGTAGGGGCGGGAGAACTGAAGATTCTGTGCCTGGGGGTATGTATGGTTTAAATCTGTCCCAGAACAAACTAGCTGCTTTCTGGAGCTCTGTGAGTTGTTAGCTGTGCTTTTTAACGTCCCTATTCAATTCAAAATATTGATTCATCCAGATCATAGATAAATTGTAAATAGAGTTTAATGGAGGGTGGGGGATGGGGATATCTTGTGTTCACTTATTTTTCTTCAAGTAAGTAAATAACCCAAATTTAGAATCCAGAGATTCCTGACCATTCAGAAGTCATGCTAATTCTTTGTTTCCCTCAATACTGTTCCTGGTTTCTGGTTTGCTTCTAAATCTTTGATGTATGTTGGAAAATATACGATGATAGAATCATAAAATTGTTTTCAGTCATAATATGCAATACATATAAGAGAAGAAGACTGCAGGCTAGTTTGTTGCCAAATATTTCTTCCTAGATGCTTATTCTATCTACTGTACAGAAGCAGGCAATGCTTACTTAACTGCCCCTCCCCTTTTTTTATTTCTGTATTATGGTAAAGTCTAAAATTTCAGGGTCACACACTATTTATGATAGAGTAATATGCAATATATTACCATTATAAGGTGGTCTAGGCAATTATTTGTACTTTATGAGGGCCAAGTTATAGTTGCTTGCACACTTTAAATGGGACGCTTCCTTACTTTTGAGTGCTTTCCCATAGAAACTTTATCCTGTCTTATAATTGCAGTTTTAAAACAGATTTTCCTAGGCTTTTAAAAAGAAATACAATGTAATATAAACATTGAGAATTATCACTCTTCAGGTCCTTGAAACTCAGCTGTATTGCAGACAGAGAGACAGACAGACAGATGGGAGTCAAATTTAGGTCAGGAAGAACCACAAGATCTGGATAAATTGGAGAAAGATTCTGAGGTAAACGGGATGAAGTTTAACAAAGACAAATGCAAAATGCTCCACTTAGGAAGGAACAATCAGTTTCACACATACAGAATGGGAAGAGACTGTCTAGGAAGGAGTATGGCAGAAAAGGATCTAGGGGTTATAGTGGACCACAAGCTAAATATGAGTCAACAGTGTGATGCTGTTGCAAAAAAAGCAAACGTGTTTCTGGGATGCATTAACAAGTGTGTTGTAAACAAGACACGAGAAGTCATTCTTCCGCTCTACTCTGCGCTGGTTAGGCCTCAACTGGAGTATTGTGTCCAGTTCTGGGCACTGCATTTCAAGAAAGATGGGGAGAAATTGGAGAGGGTCCAGAGAAGAGCAACAAGAATGATTAAAGGTCTTGTGGGGTAAGTGAGTATGCGTGTTTGTGTGTTTGTGTTTCGGGGTTACTTGCTGTGTGCTGAGCTTGTGTTTGTCTGTCTGTCTGTTTGTTTGTGTGGTTGTTTGAAGGACCGTGTGCTGTAGCTGGCAGTTGGAGGCTGAGCTACAAAGGAAGGTTTGAAAGCCAGAAGCCTCTGGTAATTGGCTGAGCCTTAACCACTGGGCGGGGCATTCACTCAGGCCAGGGCTTTATAAAGCCACACACAAGCGAAACACTGTTCAACCTTAGCCCTCTAGGATTTGTTGTCAGTTAGAACAAGAAGCAAATGCGGCTTTAAACTGCAGCAAGGGAAGGTTTAGATTTGGAACATTTAGGAAAAAGTCCTAACTGTCAGGCTGTGGTAACGTATGTTGGAATAATACTGCCTTAGTGATGAGGTTGTGGAATCTCCATCTCTGGAGCTATTTAAGAGTAGGTTAGATAAATGTCTATCAGGGATGGTCTAGACAGTATTTGGTCCTGCGATGAGGGCAGGGGACTGGACTCGATGACCTCTCGAGGTCCCTTCCAGTCCTAGAGTCTATGAATCTATGAATCTATGAATCATCTAGTCAGACTTCCTGTATATTACAGGCCACCCTGTTACCTCCATATCAAACTCAACAACCAGAATTAAATCAAAGTACTATAGCACACAGGAGACTAAACTATTGTGTGCCATGGGTGGAGAAGAAGAGGGACTGAAGTGTACCAATGCCCCACGCCCCATTCTGCAGAGGAAGTTGAAAAAAATACAAGGTCTCAGGCCATCTGACCTAGGGAAAAAACTCTTTCTTGATCCAGAATATGGCAATTGTTAGATCTTGAGCATGTGAGCAAGATCCACTAATCAATCAACTGAGAAGGAGAATTATTAGAACTGCTCCACCCTGTCCATTATTTTATCCCCAACCTCGGCTATCTCTGATGCATCAGAAGAAAGACATAAAAATATCCAAAATATATCAGAAAAAAAATCCTTTGCTGACCCCCTACAGGTGACTGGCTAAAGCAGGGGTCAGCAATTTTTGGCACTTGACCCATCAGGGTAATCCAGTGGCGGGCAATGAGATATTTTCTTTATATTGACCATTCACAGGCACTGCACCTCAAAGCTCCCAGTGGCTGTGGTTTGCCATTCCCAGCCAATGGGAGCTGCAGGAAGTGGAGGCCAGGATGTCCCTGTGGCCTGTGCCAGTTCCCTCAGCTCCCACTGGCTGGGAATGGCGATCCATGGCCATTGGGAGCTGCGGGGTGCCGTGCCTGAGATTGGTCAACATAAGCAAAATGTTCCATGGCCTGCCAGCGGATTACCCTGATGGGCCATGTGCCAGCTCCTAGACTAAAGCCTTGAAGTATGAGATTTTAGGAACACAAAACAGGCACTGGAAGTAACCCGAGGGCTGCAGAACCTAGCCTCCTACCTCTGCAGTGTGTTTATGTTTCATTATCTGGAAATATTTACGCAGATACCAACACATCTTAGGAAGAGCTGAAGCATCTTTTTTTTTCTGGAAAACCTTAGAAACTGCAGAGCTCTTAAGATGCATCAGAGTAGGTCTCATTATATTTTCCTATTTCTCTCATATGAAACTTAAGGACACAGAAAACCTCCTTAATACATGTGCACCTTATGAGGTTTATCTGAAGATATCTTGCCTCCCTCCACGCATACCTTGAGAACAGGTTTCACACTGAAGCTAATTAAACACACATACATATACACTATACACGTACACACACGGAACATTTGATTATTTATTCTCATTTATTTAGATTTTAAATAATAAAGATGCCTCTCTAAGGCTAGATGCCTAACACAAATAATTACACAATAAATTACACTATTATACATTCTCAGCAGCATTAAAATCATCAGCTTCATAGGGACATAACTGATTGGTCAGCCACCTTCTCCCTTCTTCATTTTGGAAGCATAACCTCAGTCTTCTCCAAAAAAACTCTCCAACGGATGTACAGGTTCTTATCCATGTATTTGAATATCTTAGAGAAACACTTTTTTAGCAGATGTATTGCACGTGCACAGCATAGCCAAGATTTTAAGAAATGGGGAATGAAATAAAATAGTTTGTTTACTGTCCTCATGTCCAAAACCAGATGAACTATTGTTGCTTTGACTTCTCCACCAAAATCACATTCATTTAGACAATAAACCTGTGAAATTCATCAGACAGGTAGATGTTTGAAAAAGTCCTGGACAACTGAAAACTGGGTTACTATGAAAACCAACGTTCCTGCTATACTCCCTTGTTCATTTATATATTGTGTTGTCTTTTATCTTTCAAAAATATTGTAGAATACAGGGAAATATGACCTGAATGTTGCACTATAATTACTGGACTAACAGTCACAGTACAATGAATGTGCTGTTGACAATGTTCATAGCCCCGGTATACGGGATGCATGGTCAGAGCATGGGCAGCAAGATTGCGGCAAAGCATAAAACAATTAATTTACTCTTTCATAAGGCTTGTAGTTAAATGTAGGAGTTTATTACTGTATAATTTCCTTGAATAATGTTTTAAGAAGAAAAACACAGTAATAATATTATAGTCTTACCCGGGAGCCTGCACTGGAACAAAGTGGCGTATATTTGTTCCTGAATTTCTTCTGTTGTATGATGAATATCGGCAATTACAGGAAAGAACAATATTAGTTTTACAGTTATTGTTATTAACTTAAAGTACTAAGAATAAAATCCCATATTTCACTAGATATTCCAATCACTGCCAAAATATCTGACAGAGGAACATTTTATAATCCCTGTATTTCACACTGACTGCACAACTAGAAATTGGCAGAGCCAAGTCATTTATATCTCCTTATTACCAGCTTGCAGAAGGCATTGAGAATATGGGGCTAGTGATGGATATTTTTGTGGCAGATGTTGTTTTATTCTATTTTACTGTGTTAAATTTACCACAGATTGGTTCTACTGCAGTTTATTAAAGTAACAAAAAAGATAAGCAGTAGAAGAACAAGACATATAACCTGCTTATTCTTGTGTTCTGAAGAAGAAATCACATTTATTTATGAACAGAGAACATTTAGACAGATGTACAGCTATAGATGTCCTGCTTTTATAATGTTAATTTTGCCACCACTATCTCTAACTCAAATAATATTACCATTATTTTGGCAAATTCAGTATCAATTTATATAAGTGGAATATTTCTATTATAACTTAGTTATATACTTAATAAAGTTAATATAAAATGTTTATCTGGAAGGGCAAAAATCCAACAATGGACTTATGTTTAATTTACATAATCTATAGGCTTTATGTAGGCTGTTTGTGCTGTGATAAATTTCACCAAATAAGCAAATTTTGGTGAATGACAACCAATATTTTTTTCAGGTGTCTGAAACAGCAGAGAAGTATACACCTACAAGTTAATTTTAGTGTAGTTTATCTAATAATAATAATAATAAATAATGAATAACAACTTGATTCTCCTCATGAAAAGTCTTTAATTACTTCTCACAACAGTTCTGTGACGGAAGTAAAGAATTATCATCGTCAGTTGGTACATTGTAAAACTGAAACTGAGACTTTGATGGGCTGATTTTCTGTTATCTAAGCACCCACTACTCCAAGCACAGTCAGTGGAAACAGTGGATGCTCAGCACCTCAGGAAGTCAAGTTGAATGGACCAAATATACAGCACAGTCATTTCTAGAGCTGGAATGATAAAGCCAGCGTTCCAGTGCTGTTCTTAGATCACTGGCCCATGCCTGTCCATTTGCATAACACATGGAAGAAATGAGTTGTCTAGCAATTACCTTTTATCTGGGGTACATCCAAAATTTGCCCATAGTTAAAATAGCTGCGCTATTTTGGAATTCCGTGAAGTACTGCTTCTGAAAGGTCATGATCACAGGTTATCCCATTACCATAAAATTCATATTGATGGGGGTTTTTTTTCTGCTGGAAACTATACATAAGAACATAAGAATGGCCGTACTGGGTCAGACCAAAGGTCCATCTAGCCCAATATCCTGTCTACTGACAGTGGCCAATGCCAGGTACCCACAAAGGGAGTGAACCTAACAGTTAATGATCAAGTGATCTCTCTCCTGCCATCCATTTCCACCCTCTGACAAACAGAGGCTAGGGACACCATTTCTTACCCATCTTGGCTCATAGCCATTAATGGACTTAACCTCCATGAATTTATCCAGTTTTCTTTTAAATCCTGTTATAGTCCTAGCCTTCACAACCTCCTCAGGCAAGGAGTTCCACAAGTTGACTGTGTGCTGCGTGAAGAAGAACTGCTTTTATTTATTTTAAACCTGCTGCCCATTAATTTCATTTGGTGGCCTCTAGTTCTTGTATTATGGGAATAAGTAAATAACACTTCCTAATTTAAACACCAGTCACAATGTTATAGACCTCTATCATATCCTTCCTTAGTCTCCTCTTTTCCAATCTGAAAAGCCCTAGCCTCTTAATCATATGAGACGCGTTCCAAACCCCTAATCATTTAGTTGCCCTTCTCTGAACCTTTTCTAGTGCCAGTATATAATTTTTGAGATGAGGAGACCACACCTGTATGCAGTATTCAAGATGTGGGCGTACCATTGATTTATATAAGGGCAATAACATATTTTTCTTCTTATTCTCTATCCCCTTTTAATGATTCCTAACATCCTGCTTTTTTGATCGCCTCTGCACACTGCGTGGACATCTTCAGAGAACTATCCACAATGACTCCAAGATCTTTTTCCTAATTTTTTGTAGCTAAATTAGCCCCCATCATATTGTATGCATGCATAGTAAAATCATTTAATTTCCAAGAGGGATAAGCAGCAAAGACACTGGGTTATCTACAGGTTATAAAGTTTCCCTGTGTTCAGGGGTCACTGGCCATTTGAAAACACATTCCATTAATTTGCAAAGCTAAAAGTTCCAACAGACCATGTCAAGAGTTCCCTCCCCACTCTGAACTCTGGGGTACACATGTGGGGACCCACATGAACCCCCCCCCCCCAAGCTTATTTCTTCCAGCTTAGGTTTAAAACTTCCCCAAGGCATAAATTCCTTCCTTGCCCTTGGTATCGCTGCCACCACCAAGTGATATAAACAAACATTCAGGGAAGGTCTCTCGGAGTTCTACCTGCCCCCAAAAATCCCCCAAGCCTCTACACCCCCTTTCCTGGGGAGGCTTGAGAATAATATCCTAACCAATTGGTTACAAAGTGAGCACAGATCAAACCACCTGGGTTTTTAGGACACTGAAAAACAATCAGGTTATTAAAAGAAGTTTATTTAAAAAAAAGATAAAAGAATCATCTTTGGAAAAGCAGGATGGAAGATAACTTTACAGGGTAACAAAAACATTCATAACACAGAGGATTTCCCTCTAGGCAAAACTTTACAGTTACAAAAACAGGGATAAACCTCCCTCTTAGCACTTCATGTACACTGATGTACCACTGCTATACTATAAGCAACATGGGACACAGGCCCTGTGCACTGAATCCATTTGTGGTCTGTTTGATGGTCTTATAGGGTGTTCAGGTGTGAATATTCTCACTGCAACACAAAACTGATAGTCCACTGGGAAAATTTTCAAAGGCAGCAATGGGAGTCAGGTGCTGAAGTCCCATTGACTTTCAATGGCATTTGAGTACCTAAATACCTGTTTCACCTTTGAAAATGTTCCCCAGGGACTATCACGCTTTTCTTCTCTCCCCATCCCCAAACAGCAGGTGCATATGAATTGCACAAGCAGTATTGGATACACACAGAAAGACGTCGTGCCTTTTTAATATTTATATTACCATAGCAGCTAGGAGTTCTGGTCAAGCTAAAGGGCTTTTATGTGTTTAGATCTGATTTTTTGCTTCTTTGATGTCCCTGAAAAAAGCAGAAGCTATCACTACTATATAATATAATTCAAGATCCTTCATTCTTAGAACTATTTTCTGCTTTAGGGGAAGCAGAAACCCTAACCTCAATTGCTAGTTATTTAATAAAAGGAAAAATTACTTTCCTTCTAAGATTATTTATTTGTAATATTTGCCCTATGCATATCATGGAATTGATGTGGAATCTTAAATGGCTTATTAAGTTATTTTTCTTTAAATACATATTTTCATTTCACCTTTATGAATTGATTCCTTGTTTGTTTGTTTTTTAAAAAGTTAACTAGTCAATTTTAAGGAGTGCTCCAAAAGAAATGTATTTGTGATTGTTGTCTCCAAAAGACAGGACTATATAGTTCCCACACTTCCACAGAATGAAGGGAAACACATGGTCATAGATCAGGTGCATTAGGTCCTAGAAGGTAAAAGTGGCAATGTGTGCATATCCCATACTATCACCCACATACTGTGCATAATCATACTAAGAGTCAATGAAGGGGATGTGACCAGCCAGAAATGGGAGGAGTAAGAGAAAACAACAATATACTCAGCATGTTTTCCTGTAATAACAGTGTAAACATGCTGACAATCACCGTGGACATACTGAATGAGGCAGCATTAATGCTCCATACGCACCATGGAGGGGGCACTTGAGCTCCTCTGCTACAAGAGAAACAAGTAACAGTGCAGCAGCTAAGCCAAGCTGTTGATGTGGAAAAGGCCAGCATGGTGTGGAAGCACTACAGCTGTGCTCCTATAGCCTGGAGTCCACAATGTCTGTAGCAGTTACCTGTAAATCCTGAGCACTGGCCTATTTTGCAACCCTTACTTATACTGTTGAATGCTCACTCACAAATTAAACTAAACACTTCATAGACAGTAGGATTTGTTTTCACCTTCCCATGAAAAGTTTTTATTAGCTTTGGCACATTAACAAGATGTCAGTTTTAAGTGATTATCCTGTCATCAGTTTTTATGCAATACTCCCATTGATTGCATTGGGCTGTCTAAACACCAAACAATTTCAGGAATACTATCAGATGACCATATTACACAGATTAAGTATAATTGGGTTGTGACATCATTAAGACATTTTCTCCCCACCATCTTGATAAATATGTACATCAAAACCTGGAGATCAGACATGTTAAAGTGGCTAGAAAAGTAGTTACTAACTTTATTTTTTTTTAAATCAGTGCATGGCAAAATGGATTCATAAGACGATCTCATTCTGTTGTGCAAAGTGGCATTTATACATAACATAAAGGAGTCTTCAAATATCATTGCTACCTTTATTATTTATCAGGCAATGGCTTCTCTTTGCCTGTCTTTTCAAAGTTCACTCAGAAAACAAACCTGAGAGACAAGCATTATATCATCTCTGGTATGTTGCGAGTCCAGGTAAAATAATAATAATAAAAAAACCTCATGAAACTTTGTTAACACTACCCTTGCTGGAACTTTCTCTTGTCTTGTCATCCCATTTTTTAAGACATGCACATTGTTACTCCAGCATGCCTCAGTCACAAATACATTTCTTGTATTTTTACTTGGTGTAATCAGTTAAACTTGTCAGTTTACCCATTCCAGTTTCTTATCTGTATCTCATGATAAATTGCACTATAAATCCATGTCACAAGGCATTTAGTGAACTTAGATAACATTAGGTCCTATTTTGGTTTACTTGTTTTCTTGTGCAGCTGATGTATTATCATTAAAAGTTTCAGAATAAGAGTTTGGAAAGAGAGTATAAAACCATGGAGTTTGTGGTTTTCATCTGGATTTCTTTTAACTTATATTTTTATACTCGATTCCAAAAGAAGACTGTTCAGAAACATTAGCAGCAAATATGTGTTTACAGCTAGTCTAAATCAATTGCTAATTAACTCTATGAGGCAGAAATGGATTTGTGTTTAGCACTGGGTTTCCTCTGATCCTTAATTTTCCTTAATTTTTGACATTCACAGGTGTGAGGTGCTAACAATTATAACATACATCCTAGTTAGCATCTGCTATTTAGGAGCCTGATCCAAAGCACATTGAAATCAATGGGACTCATTACATTGCCTTTAATGGGCTCTGGATCATGACCTAACACATCCTCATAGTTAATGGGAAGGTCTTAACATCTATTACAGTTAGAATACAATATTGAGGATGGTGTACCATATGGGGATACGTGTATATTCTGTGTTATTTTTTCCCATTCTAATTAAAATAAAAACCCATACAAACAAACAAACACAACAACCCATTGCTTTCTTAATGTAGTGCAATCATCTTAAATTAGGTCATTATTGGGGCAGCATACTGATTCCTATTAAGATTTTGTTGTTGATTACTGTGCGTGAGCCATTTCTTACGCAAAACTCCAATTAATTTCAGCGGGAGTTCTGTATGAAAATATGGTCCAAGGTCAACGGTAAAATGGTCAAGTTCACTCACATTATCATGCAATCCTTTGCTGGTACTTTCTTCCCAATGAACAGGAATGTGAGCAAGACATATCTCCTTAGGTCTCTCTCTCTCTCTCTCTCTCTCCCTCCCCCTCCCACACCTGTATAATAAGAATCCAGTCTTCAGCAAATATTCTTTTCATTCATCTCAGGCAACTCTAAGATTTATAAAAAATCTCTAGTAAGAGAAATTATTCATGAAACTGGGTACACTCATATGCACTATTTTATAGCTAAAAGAGCTATACTGCGCTATCATCATATCTAATGGTCATAAACAAGTTTGAGAGATTTATACTATTTGACTAGAAAATAATATAAAAGAAATGCCACTGCAGCAGATTGATTTTGGTTCATTGGGTGATGGGGAGTCTAAAATTTTACAGCATGATAGTTAAAATATTTACGTTTCATTCAAAAAAAAGAAAAATATAAGGTAAAAGCTAATTACTCCTATCAGGATGTTTCTTATTGCATAGAGCAATTTCAATACATACATTTTTATGAAGATATCTTTTTTTGAACAAGAGTGCAGAAAACAGATTTGACAGAAATATATATAAGGCTTGCTGGAGTAAGTGAGGTATTAGCCTTCAGTCCTGTGTAGTCTAATTTAAGCTTTGACTCCTAAACCCTTTATGGGAAATGCTGCTGTAGAAGAGGCACCCCTCCACATAATTATTGATTATTTTCCTGTGATATCAAAATGTGAATTTTATATACTACAAATTAGCCCACATCTATTTTATTTAATCTTGAAGATTATTTTTGTCCTCTAGATGGCAGAATTGTACCACCCATAAATTTAGTACCAGTCTTTATATTTCTATTTTCATAAGCATTATATACATGTGTGCTCATACACACACACAACTGATTTTCGTGGAAGCGGTTTGTGATGTTTTCCATTTAATTTTTCCACATCATGAGATAATTGTGTAACTCACAAAGATAATGGTTGTGTGTGTGTGTGTGTATGTACGTGTGTGTGTTTATACCTATGGTTGCATATGTTTATGTTTCTATATTTTGTATATTTCCATAAACTAATTTTACTGTCTGACTGGTAATAATATTAATAATAACCTTGGGAATATTGTTGGAATCTTTTGGTAGAGAATAATTTACTCTGTAAATAGAAGAATACTATTATGTTTTACTGAGATGAATGGGGGTGCACAATTTCAGACATGGACATCACGACAGTGAGCGAAGCATATTTCTTAAACAGTAGAAGTGAGGAACCTTTAGATTATAAACATAAAGCCCCAAATCATAAAACAGTTCAAGTGTCTTTTAATTAATTGGAAGTATTTGATTTAAACTTATGAAAAAGCAAAAGCATGTAGTTTTGAGAGAGAAAAAAATCTAGACTCTCACACCTGTAACATGAGAGCTGAAAGGTACAACATGCTTTTCTCTCTGCTGTGAGCTTGACAAAACAATCACGAAAAATTCTACCCATTTGAACTTTTTAATAGGGCATGTCATGTCATGCAATGACATCACTGACACATCAAATCAGACCACCTGTCATTTAGCAGTATTGCAGAATAGTCTGGCGTCCAAAACAGCAGAAGACAGAAACAGAATGGAACAAAACTGAATGAACCTGTTTGGTAGATAGGATGAATCATAGCATTAAATAGATTATCTAGTATTTTAGAGGGAGCTATGGTCATTAGCCTACTTTTAAGTAAATAAATCATTTGCTCTGGCAACCTTTAAAAAAATGAAAGAACTCTAACTTCTCCTTGTGGCTTCTCTTCAGGTATTACCGGTATCTATTTTATTTATTTGATGTCATAAATTAGGCAAGGCTTGATCCTGTTCCCTTTGTCAAGCCCCAGTGACTCTAAAGAGTGTAGTACTGAGCCCTGTCCATGGGTAATGAGCCCTATGCATGCACAAATAGGTATTTCTCCAGTATATTTCATTACCTTCTTTCTGAGGCCAATAAATACACCACATTTTTTAAGAGCTAACTGAAAACTTCTTTTCTGAAGAAGCTGTTTTTGAAAGATGTTTGTAGGAACTATCCTATAGCTGGCCAGTAGCTTCAGGTTATGCCATTTGCTGACAAACCACTTTGGAGGCATTACTTCTAGCTACTACGAAATAGAGATAATGATGACATGAGAGTGGTAAAACTATACTGTGTGGGCAAACTATGAGTATCTGTCCTGATCTTCAGTCTCTGACTATCATATTTACTAATTTCTATTCCTTAGTTTCATACTGAAAAAAGAATTATGACTATCAAAATATATATTGGTCAATGTAAACAAATTAGTAGTGCAGAAGACTACATTATCCAGTCATTTCATTGTACTAGTCCCACCTTATATTTTTATCCCAAGTCTAGGGTGACCAGATAGCAAGTTTGAAAAATCAAGACATTTTCTTTTCTTTTCTTTTTCTTTTTTTTTTTTTTGGCGGGGTGGGATGGAAACAAAGAAGTTATAAATGTGTATGTAAGACAAAGCCTCTAATATCAGGATGGTCTCGACAATACCAGGACATCTTTTCACCCTACCCTCGTCCCATTATTCCAAGACAACAAAATAGTTTTGTGGTAAAAGCACTGAATGGTAATTACTGGGTTGGGATACCATTGGTAGTTCTTCTACTGACTTCCTCTATTACCTTGAGGATTATTGGATTATACTAAGTTTGAATTTGGCCCAAAGTCTTCCTAAATACAATTATTGCTCACTCATTAGGTAAAGGATTGGTACAAAATCAAGTGGAATTAACATGCAAGAGGTGTTCAAATGAAGGAGCCTAGAGGGGAACACCTACATAGGTATGTTTATTTTTCAGAGGTTGTGAGCACTTGCAACTCCCATTAGACCAGGTCTGCACAACTCGTAAAGCGGCAAGGGCCACATTACTCCAAAGAAAACAGCTGAGGGCAGAAACCTCCCAGCCCCGCAGAAACAACCCATCCCAGGGGTGCCCAGCTCTGCGGAAACAAACCCTCCTTCCCCAGTGCCGCCCCACCAAAGCAACTGTGGGCCAAAAAGGAAGGTTGCAGGTGGGGAGGAAGATATTTGATTTTAAAGCAACCAGGGGCTCCCAGCTGAAAAGGTGGCTGGGAGCCCTCATGGTCCAATTAAAGGGCCTGGGGCTCCGGCGGCTGGGGGAACCCAGCAGGGCCAGTTCTAGGTTTTTTGCTGCCCCAAGCAAAAAAAAATTGGCTGCCCCCAGTCCCAGTCCTGGGCTCCCCCCTGTACCCCTCTGCTGACCTTGTCCTGGACTCTCCCCCCACCCACCTACACCCTCTGCCGCCCCAGCGCTGGGCTTCCCCCTTTCCTCCCCACCAGTGTCCCCCCCACACCTCCTGCCGCCCCAGCCCTGGGTCACTGGTAACTCGCTCCCAGGGCAGGTCATTCAGCAGGAATTTTGGATGTGCACAAAACACAGACAGAATTGGCTCCCATATGGTTACAGAGCTGTAGTAAAGTGGAACAATTTTCAGCTTGTGTGATTGGAGGATATCTGGATGCATATTATAAGACTGTCCTCCATAAATGAGGAAAAGTTGAGGTGCCTTTTTTATTCTTTTGTTCCACTCTTTCTTTCTATGGGGAATTTGCCAATGCAATATCAGTGTCTTCCTTTTAAACAAACAAACAAAAAAAGGCAATGCTGTGGAAAATAGCAATTCCAGTCCTAATAAGCATTTCTTGATCAATTTTATCCTACTTTTTCTACAGCAAGTTACAGTGGATCAGTTTATTTGATTTGAGAGAATTGAAGTAACAGCTGCCCAAATTGAGCCTGAGCACTCCTGAATTTTGAGGTGTTCAAATCTGGAAGGCAGGTGCTGGGGGGCAGGTGCTGGGGGGCAGGGCTGTGGGCTCCGCAGAGGAGCATGGCAGCAATGTGTCTGGAGCTGCACGGAGCAAGACAAGTCGGTCTGAGTGGCATGATAAGGGGGCTGGGGGTTAGAGAAGGGGTAGGAGGTCCAGGGGGGCAGTCAAGAGACAGGAAGCAGGGAGGGTTGGATGGGGCAGAGGGTCAGGGGGGTAGTCAGGGAACAGGCAGCAGTTGGATAGGCATGGGAGTCCCAGGGGTTTATCGGGGACAGGCAGGGGGTGGAGTCCTGGGGGGAAGTTGGTGGGGGTCTCAGAAGGGAGCAATTGGGGACAAGGAGAAGGGAGGCTTAGATAGGGGCTGTGGTCTCAAGGGGCAGTTAGGGGCAGGAGTCTCAG
This sequence comes from Chelonoidis abingdonii, assembly GCF_003597395.2. Taxonomy (NCBI): domain Eukaryota; kingdom Metazoa; phylum Chordata; order Testudines; family Testudinidae; genus Chelonoidis; species Chelonoidis abingdonii. The sequence goes on along the minus strand of NC_133769.1, from coordinate 302,208,895 downwards.
AAGGGGGCAATCGGGGGACAAGGAGCAGCGGCATTTAGATAGGGGGTGGAGTCTTGGGGGGCAGTTAGGGGCAGGGGTCCCAGGAGAGGGGTATCAGGGGACAAGGACCAGCGGTGCTTAGATAGGGGGTGGGGGTCCTGGGGGACAGTTGGGGCAAGGGTACGGGGAGGGGGCAATCAGTGGCCGTGGGCCAGGATTCAAAGGGCTCTGGGCTGCCCACAGCCATGGGGAGCCCTGAGCCCTTTAAATCCCAGCCAGCCCCGCCACCAGAACCACAACCGAGATTCAAAGGGCTTTGGGGTGCCCGAAGCCGCGGGGAGCCCAAAGTCCTTTAAATCCCAGCCACGGCTGGGAATCTCTGCAGGCAGCCCAGAGCCCTCTGACTCCCGCCCGTGGCTGGGATTTAAAGGGCTCAGGGCTCCCCGTGGCTGCCAGCAGACCAGAGCTCTTTGGGCTGGTCTATGCTAGGGGAGGGGATCGATCTAAGATATGCAACTTCAGCTACATGAATAGCATACCTGAAGTCGAAGTATCTTAGATCGCGTTACCCACTGTCCTCATGGTGCAGAATCGATGTCCGCGGCTCCCCCTGTCAACTCCGCTACCATCGTTCACGTTGATGGAGTTCCGGAGTCGACGGGAGCACGTTCGGGGATAGATATATCGCGTCTAGATGAGACGCGATATATCGATCCCTGAAAAATCGATTGCTACCCGCCGATACGGCCGATAGTGGAGACGTACCCTTTGATTCCCGGCCTGGCTGGGATTTAAAGGGCTCTGGGCTCCCAGCTCTGGGCTGCCCACAGAGCGCCGTGTGAGGGGGGATTTAGAATCTCCCGGCGGCCACACAGTGAGGCTCCACGGGCGGTATGTTGTGCAGGCCTGCCTTAGACTATTCTGTTTGAATTTCTTAGTGTTTTGTATTTGATGTGGGTGTAAATGACAGTGTAAGGAAGGGGAGAATCAGACTGACCAATTATGGTTTCAGGGAACAGAACAGAGGTAGAAGGTATTTCAATGGAGGTCAGCTTTGGAAGACAAACTGAAAACAGCGATTCCTAACAAGGGATTTGAATATAAAAAGTAAGGTTGTACAGCACACAGGACAAGATAGTGATGTGGGGTGCCTATGAGCATGCTAAATCAGCCCCATCTTCTTTTATAACATGAAGTACTTTAAGAAAAGTACTGCAGGGTTGTTGTTTTTTTAAATTCCCATCATTGATGAAGACCATTTGCTCTCATCACTCTATACTTTGCTTTTGCTGACATTTCTGCCACAGTACATACATAAAGCAACCTCAGATTAATATAGACTAATTAAAAGTCTCATTTACATTTTTATTTTTTATTAGAGAAACAGAATCCTGGTTCTGAACAACCCCAAACTTCAAAATGCATGATCAGATCCAGATTTAAATTTTGTAGGTACCTCACATATCTACAATGGGCAGAACTGAAACCTAGATTCAAAATCTGGAGGTTAGGGGAGGGGAAGAAGGCAAAGACAATAAAAGATTCTGAGATCCATGTTTTGCCAGATCTGAATTGTTCAGCTTGAGGCCAAGTCACTTTTCAAATCTCACTGTGCATCCTATTTCTTCTCTTCTAAAGTTTCTTACAATCTGTAAAAAGGCACTTCCATTTAGGGATGGTGCAAGTAAAAAAACTGAAACACTTGCTTATTTGGGGTACCAGATGGCTGGAGTGGATTCCAGGTATTTTTCTACCTACACTGTTACCTGCGTGTAGAAAAAAAATCCATATTTCTTGTCATCAGTCTTACAAGCTTATTGTTCTTGTAGGAATGGTACTATATTCCTGGAAATGATAGCATCTCAACCATGATATTACTTCATAGACCATTTTTAGAAGAAATTTTCCTTGGGAAACTATCAGAATGAGTTCTTTATTCTCAGTTTGGTTATCAGTGGACTCTTGTCTGCATCCAAAATCCCTACATTATTTGCCATTATTAGCAATTTCTCTCCAGAAGAGACTCAGTCATAAAGTAACTGGAATTTTGTGATCTGCGTTAGCAGCATTCCTCAATACTGACTTCTAGCTATTGTCTTTATTGCTCACACTTTTATAAACACTAAAATTCATCAAGTTCATAAAAACAAAAGAAAATTGATGCACAGAATACCAAAAAATTGGGCAAGTGACCTATCGCCACACTAAAGTAAACTAAGTCTTCTGGTAGTGTACAATAAGATCTACTTGTACTTGTTTTTTGTGTCTTTTTTAATTTCATTGGCAATGATTGGTTTTAATCTCTTTTGAAATCTCTTGTCTTTCCATACAGAGGCAAGGAGCAAGATTAGAAAAGGGCGTAGGCACCTAAATATCACTTCAGGTGCCTAAATCCCAGGAGTCCCCCACTGGGATACAAGACTCCCCCTCAGCTGATGCCAAACCCAGAAGGTGCCTAAACTTTCACTGTAGAAGTTCCCTTCATGCCTCTGTTTCAGCCTCTGAGCAAACACACGGCAGCCCCACACCAAGACATCTGGATGCTAAAGTCCCAGAGTAATTCACGAACTGGAGAAAGACAAGCTTTCCTCGCCTAACAAACCTGCAGGACCTGATTGCCTATAGTATTGGGCCCCTATACAGGCAAACTACACAAAATGGCCTGGCGGGCAAAGGAAAGTAGTAGGAGGAGAATGTTTGTCACTGAGAATCTCAAGCAGATGAAGGCATGTCCCTGCCTCAGGTGCCTGTCTGAGAGGGATGGGGCTTAGCACATGCCCTTTACCTTGTCATTCCTCACTGGCCAGTTTAGTTTAGGTGGGGAGCCACGTAACATAGTAGCTTTTGTGAATCCCATTCTGAGGTCTCTGCCTCTTCCCATTCATTGCCTAGGGAGCATAAGTGGTGAAGTCAGTAATTTTTTTTAGGCACCTAAAAGTTAGTTTCTTTGTGACTCTAGCTCCAAGTGCTCATCTCTTACCAGTATACTGCAGCTTATTAAGCTTCCAGTCATTTCACCTAGTGCACTCCAGGTAGGTTTATGATCTTTCTGCAGCGGGCAGTGTGTATTACAGATTTTTGGCGTTAGTTCTGATTTAAGGATTTAGGCATATGGGACAACTTGATCTCTGGTTTCACTTTTATCTTCAGTGGAGTCATACCAGAGATGAATTTGAGCTGAAGCTTTCCTTGTCATCAATGTCACAGAGACAATCATGGCTCATTAAAGATAAAAGATTGGTACAAATCAAATGAAATCTATATTAACTTGTGAAGGAATTATGCAATAAAGTGGCTATTGCTTGGCTGAGCTGCTAAAAATAAATCTCCATAACTAGAAAGTAAGGATAACCATTGAATAAGCCAGTCCTATAAAGGATGGATTTAAAACTGGGAAAATTTAGCATTCATGACAGTGACTGGCAGGAGTAGTAGCACTGATTGCAGCTAAGCAAACTATGGGCAAGCCCTGTTGAATCTTAGAGCCTGATAATGCATGACTCATGTCATTAAGAGTTTGTTACTTAATATACTTAATTTTAATTTGAGCCTTTGGGCTTTATCCAAAGACAACTGCAGTCATCATAAGGACTTCTGTACATTTCAGTGGGCCTTGAATCAGGCTCCTAGCCTTTACGGTGTAGAGCAGGAATTGGCAACCTTTGGCACACGGCCCATCAGAGAAATCCGCTGGCAGGTCGAGACGGTTTGTTTACCTGCAGTAAACAGGGCCACCCAGAGGCCACCCAGAGGATTCAGGGGGCCTGCGGCAAAGCAATTTGGGGGGCCCCTTCCATAAAAAAAAGTTGCAATACTATAGAATACTATATTCTCGTGGAGGCCCTTGCAGGGCCCGGGGCCTGAGACAAATTTCCCCACTCCCCCCCCCCCCCGGGGCAGTCCTGGTTTCCGCAGGCTCAGCTGATTGCAGCTCCCACTGGCCATAGTTCACCGTTCCAGACCAATGGGGGGTGTGGGAAGTGGCGCGGACCAAGGGCGGTGCTGGCTGCCGCTTCCCACAGCTCCCATTGGCTTGGAACAGTGAACCACGGCCAGTGGGAACTGCCATCGGCCGGACCTGAGGACGCTGCAGGTAAACAAACTGTCCCGGCCCACCAGTGGATTTCTCTGATGGACAGCATGCCAAAGGTTGCTGATCCCTGGTGTAGAGGAAATGATTTGCAACCTGTTTCTTTTTACCCTGGGCCCCAAAACAACATACAATTTCTTGCTACCACCCATCCAAATCCCACAATCCTTTGTGACCACATGAAATTATGGGATTGTAATTTCAATGAGAAACCCTGTCTAGTGTGGGGAGCTGGGAAGGCATTGGGTGTGAGCTGATGGTAGGTGTGGGTGCTAGGTTCTGGGAAATTACATGTATTTGTGTGGGAAGAGGAAGAATATGCTTGAACATGATTGGCTCATTTATTTACCCAAACACACCTTATTTGAATAAATATCTTAGTGGTCAGAGATTTACTACTATGAATAACTAAATTGTACTAGTTTTTTAGTTTGACAGGTTGTTGTTTAAAATTATCACTACGCTACAACTTTCACAATACAGTTATAATGGCTACTGTGCTTGCTTTGATTTTTTACTGACTCCATGAATATTGGCAAACACTATATGAAGAATAATTTGCAACTAGAGACAAAACATTTATCATTCATTGGGTTCTTTAATATATGATATTGCTGAAGATTCACTATATTTTATTATGCCATAGGCTAACAGTTGGTAGCATATGTGATTTTTGCCTTTAGAATCCTTAATCTCTTGTTTATCCAGCTTTTAGGGGGTTCCATTTACTTTTGCTTAGACAAAACATGTAAAGTGAAATGTATTGTCGTATTTTATATGCTGTACATAATTTGATTGTCCTGAACTTTAACAACTACAAAGGTAGCACAGGAATAGCAAATTCTTTATTTGGGATGGTAGAAAACAACAGACTGGATCATGTAAGGTTATTTGTAAATTAGAGACATGTTTGAACTGCTTGATTTATGAGATGTTCTACATTGAATAGACTGTGATCCATCATGAACTACACATTTATCACATGGCAGTTATTTCATTAAGGTAAAAGAAATTTTGTGAATCACTAAAATCCAGTTAAAACAGGGTTTATTCACTCTCCTTTTATTCATTGGATATACAACATTTGAAAGAAAAAATCTTGAATAATAATTTTAAATCTTTCTTATTCATTCATCTTTTATTTACTGTTTTATGAATTTCAATTCTACTTAATTATAAGGACACTGTACATACTTTTTGATGAATATTCTGTCTCCCTGTCAATAGAAGAAGGTTGATGTTTCAAAAGAAGAGAACATTTGTAGTCCACTAATTTGTAAACTTCTAGAAAATGTAGGCCTGGAAGAGACATCAAGTGGTCATCTACTCCATCTCCTTGTGCTAAGGCAAGATTAAGAATACTTCGACCATCCCTGACATGTGTTTGTTGAAACTGTCCTTAAAAACCTCCAACAACAGGAATTTCACAACTTCCTTAGGTAACCTGATCCAGGTGCTTAGCTATATTTATAATTGGAAAGTTTTTCCTAGTATCTAACCTGAATCTCAAAATCCAAATCTTGATTTTTTTTCATATATCAAATAAACTAGACAGATCAGCACCAACATTTTTGTTTTATCTGGAGCTACATAGAACTATATAATGATTGGAACTGTCTAAGAATTGGGATTTCCAGTTAACAAGACATTTCAATATTTTGAAATTTGTTTTTTTTCGAAATTGGAACCAAATCATTTTTTTAAAAACTCCCGCAAACTATAAATCCTGAAAATAATTAATTGTGGAAACACTGACACATGGCAGAGCTGTTCTTGGAGTTGTGCACCCTGAAAGCTATGGTGTTCCTGGCCTTGGGGTAGTCTGCATAGCGGTGCTTTCCCAGGGCTATACAGATTCTGGAAACCCAGGCTCCTCAGCAGCCTACAAGGTGAGTTAGCAGGGAACTAGGTTTCTGTCAGAACCTTGCCAGGATTTTATGAAAGGTCATTGAACCAAAACAGTTTTCATGAGACATTTCAGACATTCAGTATTTTCCAACAAAATTCTGTTTCATCAGAACATTTCCCATCAGATCTCATTATAATGCTCTTGTTCATTTACTCTGAGCAGCAACTTGCTCAAGCAGTTCTATTGATTTCAGTGGGACTTCTTTAGGAAAAAAACCAAACATATCTATAGCTTTCACGAACTAGCCAATGCCATCCCTCTTCAGAATCCAAAGATATTTCCGTTCAGCTGGTTTGAATAAATGGCTTTTTCTTACATGTGGTAAGAGTAACAATGATGGGAACATGCCATATCTTCTTTCAAAACCAGAATACTAATGAAGTGTAGGCTATTTGTAAATCAATTCGTATGTTTACCTGAAATACTATGAAGATACCCAACTGCCCTCATTTTCCATATTACCATGATGAAATGCCAGTGCTGGAAGCACTACATGCAGAAGCCAAGTCTTCCTGAAATTATATCACACATTTCATGTGTTATAAGGAAATCCCCACTGGTAATATCTTCCACAAACTACATGCCCCAAAGACATGAAAGGCAGGATGGGACTGCCATTTGAGGCTGAGAAAAATACTTTGGGTATCAGAGTGTCTACTATACTTGTGGGTGGGGGAGAAGTACCATCCTATAAGAGGTATCAGTACTTTTTGAGTACCCAACATATGTACTGAAAGGGTATACCCCTCTCTAAAATGCCTCAAATTTTAAATCCCATTATGAAAAAATTGCTTAATTTCAAGAGCATTCACAGGAAGGACTGATAAGATTTTAAACTATTTTTCTTCAAAAAATATAAAAGCTATTAGAACTGAAGTAGACATCAACTTACTTTTCTTAAGCCTAAAAATGTTAATAGTTCTTTGAACTTAGTTTTAGTTGATTGCTGTTTAAATTTTAATGTAGTCATAAAGGTTTGATATTGTTTTTTCAAAATCTAGGCATAACTTTTAAGAAATTAGCATATCCCTAGATACCAGTAAAAAAGAAAGGAAAAAAATAATATAAAGAATAAAGGGACAATCTAACAACAAAGCCTCCAGGATCAGTTTTCTAATGTTTTATCTTAGTTTTGTGCATTATAAATTGGCAGCTCTAAGGACTATGTTAGTCACAAAAGCTGAGTTAGATCATAAGTCTTGGCTCCAACATGGGCCAATCTATTTGGCATGTAAGTTGCAAGTCTTACGGAAGACTTAGGTACAGATAGAATTGAAAAAAATATGAGTTTAATCATGAAATTATTGGCAGCAATTAGAGTTTTGCATTAATGGAAGCAAGATGATTGACAGAACTCATGCAAATACCTTCCCTACTCATTCTATCTGGGTAATATGCACCATTCCTCTGCACTTTTAATCTCCTTTCCAGATCCATATCTCATGAGTCATGATAGAGGAAAGATGGTAAAGAGGCTAGGATGCTTTCTAGGACTCAGGTGATCTGGTTTCAATTCCCTGCTTTTCTACAAACTTGCTATGTAACCGTGGACAAAAATCACATAGTCTCTCTGTGCCTCAGTTCTCCATCCATAAAATGGGGATAATAGTGATTACATAGGATTTAGAAGTATTGTGAACATAAATACATTAAAGGTCTGATTTCAACAAAGGAGATTTATACAAAATATCCTAATAATATACTACTTCTACATCTAAGGAAAACAGAACATGCACCTATGGATGATGGTATGAAATTTTCAGCCAGGAAAGAAATTATATATTATCCTAACCATACCCAATAGAGCCTTCAGAGATCAAAAAATGTAGATCCACTAGTTAGTGGTGAAGGAGACCTGATAACGAAAGACATTGAGAGGTATGTAATGCCTATTTTGCATCAGTCTTCACTAAAAAGGTCAATTGTGGACAGATATTTAACACAATTAATACTAACTACAAGGGAGAAGGAAAACAAACCTAAGCAGGGAAAGAACAGGTTAAAGGATATGTAAATTAATTAAATATATTCAAGTCAGTAGGGCCTGAACAAATTTCACCCTAGGGTATTTAAGGAACTAATGGAAGTAATCTCTGAACCATTAGCAATGATCTTTGATATGACGGATGGGCAAGATCCAAGAGGACTGGAAAAGGGCAAACACAATACTTGTTTTTAGGAAAGGCAGCAAAGAGAACCCAAGGAATTACAAGCCAGTCAGTCTAACTTTGATACCTGGAAAGATACTGGAAGAAATTATTAAACACCAATTTGTAAGCACTTGAGGATAATAGTGTGATAAGTAATAGCCAACATGGATTTCTCAAAAGCTAATTATGCCAAACCAACATAATTTCCTTTTTTGACAGGGTTACTGGCCTGGCAAGGAAGTTTTAGAAATTACTTATCTTGATTTTAGTAAGGATTTTGACATACTCCCAAACAAGTAAACTAGGAAAATGTGATCTACATAAAATTATTATACAGTGAGTAAAAAAGTGGTTGAAAGATAGTATTCAAAGAGTAATTATCAGTGGTTCATTGTCAAACTGGGAAGATGTATCTAGAGGGTTCTACAGGGGGGTCCGTTCTGGGTCAGATACTAGTCAATATTTTCACTAATAACTTGTATAATGGAGTAGAGAGTATGCTTATAAAATTTGGAGATGACACCATGCTGGGGGGGTTTCAAGCACTTTGGATGACAGGATTAGAATACAAAATTAACTTGATACATCAGAAAATTGGTCTTAAATCAACAAGATGAAATTCAATAAAGAGAAGAGCAAAGTCCTTAGAAAGGAAAAAATCAAAAGCTTGACTACACAGTGGGGAATAAATAACAAAGCAGTAGCACTGCTGAAAAGGATCTGAAGTGGATCTAAAACTGACTATGATTCAACAGTGTGATGCAGTTGTGAAAAAGGTATATATCATTCTGGGTTAGATTAACAGGAATATTGTCTGTAAGACATGGGAGGCAATTGGCCCACTCTAATCAGAACTGGTGAGGCCTCTGCTGGAGTACTGTGTCCAAATTTGGGTACTACACTTTAGGAAAGATATGGACAAAATGGAGAGTCAAAGGAGAGCAACAAAAATGATAAAATGTTTAGAAAATCTGACCTATGAGGAAAGATTAAAAAAAACTGGGCATGTTTACTGTTGAGAAAAGTTTGGAGGCTCTTACAAAAAAAAAGACATTTATAAATTGTTCTCCAAAGATAATAATTAGCTTAATCTGCAACAAGGGTGATATAGGTTAGATATTGGGGGAAAAATTCCTAACCATAAGCATAGTTAAGTACTGGAATAGATTACCAGGGAAGGAAGGCATACTTGGAGGTTTTTAAGAACAGGTTAGACAAGATATACCCAGTCCTGCCACAGCAAAGGGAGCTGGACTAGATGGCCTTTTGAGATTCCTTCCAGCCTTACATTTCTATTATTCTGTGCATGCATCCGACGAAGTGGGTATTCACCCAAGAAAGCTCATACTCCAATATGTCTGTTAGTTTATAAGGTGCCACAGGACTCTTTGCTGCTTTTACAGATCCAGACTAACACGGCTACCCGTCTGATACTATGACTACTGCTTAATGTAACAACGCCATTGATTAAGCTACTGGGGTAGGTGAAGAACAGTCACTCAGACTCCACAGTGAGGAGATCAGTGTAAATGCCTAGATAGATAGAAATGTTCATGTAAGCATCTTGGTCTCCTCATCTCTCGATTCAAGGAGCCCTAATGTCACCATAATGTCACTGAGGGGAAGAAGGTTATTTATATGAAATAAAGTGTTAAATGAAATACTAGAAGATGTCCTTAAAAATTCCTTTAACCTTTTAGGTGAGTTTTATTAATCATATTACACAACTAGAAGATCCAACTGAGCTCAAGGCCCCAAATTACTAGCCACTGTACAAGTCTCTCTGCCTTGGAGAGTTTACAGTCTAAATAGACAAGACAGACAAAGGGTGAGATCAATAAGGTACTATTATCCAAGTTTAGAAATGGGGAATACAGGCATAGAGGGATTAAGTGATTTCCCCAAATCACACAGGTAGGCAGAGGCAGGAGTCAAAAGGAGAGTTTCGGAGACCTGTCCCTGATTTAATCGTAAGGCCTTCCTAGTCAACTGTATAACACACCTGCTCAGATGGTATTACTTATTAAGTGGTAAAAAAGGTAAAAGGAAACGTTTCAAGGGTATTCACTGATGATCAAATCTTAGCAAATAAAGCATGTGTGTTTTCAGTTACATTAGCTGAGGGAGACAGTAACCTTAAAAAATGTTTTTAGTACAGTAATACTTAGCTCCAACTATCTACTCATCCTAGGTCAACTGAGGTACATTTTGTTGACCTTTCCAAACAAAATATTTTTTTTTCCCCTGTGGAGATTGAAAGGATTTCTGTTGAGTTTTTATCTGCATTTATTTCCCACAAAACTACTGAGATGCTTACAACTCACTTGTCACAGTGCAGAATGATTATAATCAACTGATAATTGAGGCTTTGTGCTATTTAGCCTTTGCAATTCAATTCACTTAGCTAGAATGGTATTGTTACAAACAGATTTATAAATCAGTGTTATGTGCTAATTACCAATATCAGAAAGTAATAGCTAAAGTATCATCCTGAATAAACAGTACAGAACATGCACAGAATACTTAAATAACTTTATTTCCCAAGCCTTCAGTGTTGAGAAAATATTTGTAAACTGCTCAATCCAGCAATGTAAAAAAATCTTCCATTCCATTAGCTGTCGTTTTGTTTTTAAATCTTGTATGTTGCCCATATAGCAAAGCATTCTTTTTAAGCAAAAGCAATTCCGAAATACAGTGTCAAGAAAATTCTGAGATTATTTACTACGTGTTTGCCACAGAAAGTAATCATTGGCACTTAATTTTGACTGCAATCGCATCATAATGACATTTCTTATACTTCCTAATTTTTTAGTTTATGCCTCTCTAACCTTTTAGCGAATTTAAAAATAATAATCATAAATAAATAGAGAGCGAGGGAGAGAATGACTCAGTCTGGATCCATATATAATTGGCAAATAGCAAGAGAGAGAGTCAATTAGCTCAGATTATTAACACAGACATGCTACATCTGGTAGTGGCTGAGTATCTTTGTCCAGAAATATTTATCAAATAGATAATGAAAATCATGTGTTGGCAGATATGCATATTTCCCCATATGATTACTTTTCTCTTATGTATAATATTAAGTCATTTAGCTTAATTTCTGATTTAAAAAAAGTTCTTATTCACTTGAATGCTAGGATCTACAGCACATGGAAAACTTCCTAGAATAAAAGACATCTGCATGTGTTTATTTAGTTTTCCCTCTTGTATTTGGCTAAGATGTGCTACAATCATACTAGAAACTAGGAGCAATCTGTATTCTTGCCATTCACTTACAGCCCTGAAGGAAAACCTGCTGGGATTGGCTGCAGATGGTTTCATCTCAGAAGAAGAATATGCCTCCTATCAGTTACTTGTTCTGTATGCACGATGAAGCAACAGTCAGTGGTTGCCTTGTGCCTCATTAGCTGTGGCAAAAGAAAGAAGTATGATTCTCCCAAAATACCTGCCCTTTTTCCGAACTGAGACCAATGCTATGAAAAGGAAACACTTGGAAACTGAAAGTTCATTGATATTTTTATTTGACATAGTGCAGCACAGTAAACGGGCCAATTTAAACAAACAAAACACACAAACAAACAAACAAACAAACAGGAAATGACTGACAAAAGGCTCTTAGGAAATTGAACTACACAATGACAAATTGTTAGGTTTTTTATGTGTACATGTTTTTCTTTTAGCTTTAAATGGGAATAAGTAATTGTTCTAATCAGCCAGGTACCAGGACAATGCTTTGTAATGAGTATAAAGAATATTATGAGATTAAAAAAAAAGAGCTGATAAATATTGAGATTGTATAATGCTTTAATATGAATGTGCATGTAAGTTAGTGTTTCTTTAAATATTGTACTGAAATGTTGCATGCATATTGTGCCTCAGGAGAGGTTGCCTCAGCACTTTTGTTGTTACTGGAACTGGTTGTGGAGTCTACAGGAGAGAGCACTGAATGAGAAATTAGAAGACCTGGGTGCTGTTCCCAGCTTTGCCACTGACCTACTATATGACCTGGGTCATGTCTCTGTGCCTCCATTTTGCCCTTCCACCCTTTCTCAGTTTTGTGCAGTATGACACAATAGAGTTCTGATCTTGGTTATGGTCTTCAGACTTTACTGAAATATACATAATAAAAATCAAGCATTATTTTAAGGCATTTACATATTAACTTAATGAACCCCAATGAAGTCAAGACAAGCTGTCCATGCTATACTTGGTACAGATAACCCTACATGATCAGGGATGATGCATTGGTCAAACAAAATAGTCACAGTTGACTTTGACAAGATGTTTTCTTGATCAAAAATTGGGCTAATATTAAAACTGAACAGATAATACATCTCTACCTCAATATAACGCTGCACTCAGGAGCCAAAAAATCTTACTGCATTATAGGTGAAACCATGTTATAGCAAACTTGCTTTGATCCACTGGAGTTTGCAGCCCTGCCCACCTGGAGCACTGCTTTACCGCATTATATCCGAACTTGTGTTATATCAGGTCATGTTAAATCAAAGTAGAGGTATATTATTTAGATTAAATATGAAGGAATCTAGTGAATATTTCTTCATTATTGTTTAAAAAAAAACATTTTGCCTCATCTTACTTTTATAAGAGTGTCAAGAAGCAAAAATCCCTTAATATTATTTTCCTGGATTCATAAACATTTTTCCCGACACTTGTAAAACACAAAATCTAAAATACTGTACTGTGGTTCAGTACAATACACAATATTAAAATGTAATAAATGCTGTAAAAGCCTTTAGACCTGCTATAATGTATTGCAAACATACCTTGTATTTAGAATTGCATACATTATATATACTCACTTCTAGCCTTGAAATGTTCTGAGATGCCCTTAAAAAGTTCTGACATGCTTAGAACAACTATTTTGGCTCAATTTATTGGCTCCATCTGTAAAGTTGTACTCATGACATCCATAGCACCTACCTTTACAGGTGGAGGGTTACAAAATGTAGCCTCTATACCAGGGTTTTTCCAACAGGGGTTGCTGCTTGTGTAGGGAAAGCCCCTGGCGGACCGGGTGGTGTGTTTACTAGCCCTGTACACAGATCCAGCTGATCGCAGCTCCCAGTGGCCGCAGGCCCAGGCCAATGGAGACTGCAGGAAGCAGATGTGCCGCTTCCAGACCTGCGGACGGGGTAGGTAAACACACCAGTCCGACCCACCAGGGGCTTTCCCTACACAAGCGACGACCCCTGTTTGAGAAACCCTGTCCTATACATTATTTTCAAAACCCTCTAAAATATTCAAAAACAGTTATTGTGGTTTTTTGGGAATATATGTGGCCTATATAAAGAATACGATGATATGAGGTAATATAAATGTCTTAATGAGTTCTGTGTAGAATGAGCTGCATACTTCTTCCGGGCTTCATCATTTGGGAGTAAATCCATTTTATAAACTGATGCAAATCCCACACAATATCATCTTGTATTTTCTGTCTTTCTGTATATATATTTCTGTATAATCTACGCATACACACACACTTATACTTGTCTGGCAGGCAAGAGTGGGGATGGGGCTTTCGCTCATAGAGGTGGACACAGTGGCCAAGATTGTCAAAAATAGGTGCCTAAAATACAGTCCTGAGTCTATATTTAAACATGTAAATGAGTGGTCTTATTTTCAAAAGTGCTGAGCACACAGCAGCTGCTATTAAAGTTAAGAGGAGCTATAGCCTCACTTCAGAAAGACAGGCCACTCCTTTAGGTGCTGACATTTAGACTTAGGAGCCTAATTTAGGCACCTTGGCCTATGTATTTAAGCAAAACCTTAAACCTTAATGTCATTTAAACACACATTAGAGTCTTTTGTTTCACTTGGCCGAAGTATTACGCCATCAGAGTAAATGCATGTGTTTTGGCATTTTTAGAAATAGTAAATTAATATTATTTTAGGTATGATAGAATGGACTTTGCAAAGCTGTCGCAATCTGCTATATGTACTATATTAATGTTAGAGATGCTACAATTTAGTCTACTAGCTAAAAGGTTAACTACTTGGTATGTGATGCACATGTATTAAGCTAGAGGTAATTGGTCAGATTGTGCCATCCTTATTCATGTTGAGTGATATCTTGTTCTGGAGTATTCACAATAGTCGAGATCCTGAAAAAGGCATTTAGGCACCTAAGTCCCAGATTTAGATTCCCAGATTTAGCAGCAGTGGTGAGAGACATTGAACCAAACTGTAAACCCTGTATATAATGGAAAGCCACTTCAAGCAGCACCCCCCGCACACTTAGTTCCAGTACCTGTAAGATTTAGTCCCACTGTTGTTCACAAAATCCCTATTCAGCTGTTACCTAACCATGGAGGCATTTAAATTCCTGCTGTAAAAGTTCCCCAATGCCTAAGTTTTTGAATTTGGGCAGCCCACTGCTGCCTCAGGCAAGTTCCTATGCCTCAAAGTGATCTTCAAACCAGGTGGAGATAGGTGTTGGCCTACCTGTCTCATCCATGAGGCCCAATCTGGTAGGAGTGCTCAGAGCAAGCCAAACTCCACACAAAACGGCCAGGAAATGGGATATTTTCAGTGCTGCAAAGCCGAGATCCCTTTGTGGATCTGTGCCAGCAAGACAGCATGTGAATTAAATTACCATTCAATGTGAGGAATCTTGCCCTGTGAAAGCTGTATGCTCAATAGGCTAGAAGCAACTGGGAATAATATATAACCATGCATTTTTGCCACTACTTTTATGCCTGCAACCTTGGTTTAATTACTTGATCCATACATGGTGTGGCCAACTGTGAAACAAAATAGTTTTAAAGCCACTAAAATTCCTTAAATGTGGTTAGACTTTTTTGCTGTTATTTTAATTCATCTGTTATTTCTTAGTCATTTTGTGAAAAAAGGCAAATAGTTGTTTAGTTACCTGATTGATATTCTAACCAATCATTCTAATTTCAAAGAAGAGCAAATGATTTCTAAAAAAATAAAATGTTCACTGAGTTAGAAACAAGAATAACAATTAATGAAAAAGAAAACTTTGGTATATATGAGAGAGACCAGAAGCCTTCTAACTTTTTGAAAGGTCATGGGTTTATTAGTTATTAATTATTCTTAATATTATTATTAAGATTTTGGGTAATTCAGCAGTAATTAAACACTGCTAATGCACTTCACATATTTGGAACTTTAAGATATCTATCTATCTATCTATCTATCATCTCAATATATAAACTACTAGCCCCAACCCCACCTCACCCAACTCTCCATCGGTTTCCAACACATTTGAAAAGCAAAAGAAAATCTGAGCCTCTTCCTCTCTTCCATTTCGTAGCTAAACAGCCCTTTTTCAGCCTTCTCCTCATCTCCTAACGTATAACTTCTGCTTCTCCATGCATGAGTTTTGGAAGAAGACTATAAACATTGTCAACTCCAAATAAGAAAGAAAGAAAGAAAGAAAGATGATTTTCAAAGTTTTTTATGCAGCCACGAGAGCAGGAAGTTTAAAAAAGAAAAAGAAAATGAAAACAGATTTTGATGTTATCACAGGATACTAGGAGCTGAAACTTTAAATAAAACTAATAAAAAAACAAGTATCACAAGATTCATGATACAATTGTGAGAACTGATAATACTGCAAGTTTATAGTGCATTTCTTATTATCTATTTAATGAAAATAAAGATAATCACTGGAGAGAAACTGCACTTTTTAAATTTGACAAGCGACTTCAAGTTGGAGCTCTAGACTTAAACTGGAGTTTCTCTGCTTCTCTCTCCCTCAAAAACTTCACTATTTAAATGCACTTTTAAATGATTTAGCCTGTATCCACAAGATTTCCTCTGAGGGAAAGGAAGCAGAACAGGGCCCCATTAGGGGATTTTACAGACATAACAGGTCCTGATACACCTACATCACTCATTCATATGCTATTTGCCCTATGAAAATCTATCTTGTAAACTTTATAAGAAAGACTTCAGAGGTTTAACCCCCTAATGAGCGTTCATTACAGGGCCTTCTCTGTGAGTATCCATGGAGGATATGAATTGTTACAGCTGCTAAAGCCAACTCTTTGTTTCAAGCAATACATATTTGTGATTTTAGCTCTGGAGGTCCCTGGTTCAATCCCTGCTGTGCTGGAGTCACAAAGGCACATTTGAAACTATACACGTGAAAGGGTACAACAGTAAGATAAGTGATATTGCTTCAGAACAAAATGGGAATGTAATAAGTCACACAAACAAATTCAGCTTCTAGAAGTGTGGAAATAAAAGCCAAAAAAAATCAGCCTTTCAGCCCTGGGGTTAGAACCCTGAAAAAAGCCCCTATGGCTGCATTATTAATGTTTCATATTTATTTTCCTTTCTCAGATCTATTGTGATTTATTTAACTTTCATGTTTTGAAACAATATAATGAGCCCTTTCTTGCACAGTGGGTTGAGGTGCATGTTTGTTATGATTTTGGGGGGATATGAGCTCAAGATGCAATTTTTATTCCCTTGCCTTTATTCCCTAAGCAATGGTGATTTTTTCCATATTGCCCTCTGTATTCTATTGTTTCCTGAGTCATTAAGAGGCCACAAAAAAGGCCTGATGTATCAAATTCTTAGTTTGTGATTTGTGCTCTAAGCGGAAGGAAGTATAACCTGAAACTAATCCTGTTGACATTAGGGCACATTTATATTTTATATTTAGTGCATTTTCCTCAATTTCAGAAAATCGCCCTACACACAACACACACACACACACACATATTCCCCGACTGACCTTCATTACACCTGTTACCATGTAGAGAAATCAAGCAATATCCATGAAGCTGAAGGTTCATAACTGTCATTTGCTGCAAAGGCTGCTTAATAACATGACTCTTAAAAGGCCACCTATTTCAAAACAGATTTCTACCTTGAAAAAAATGGATGCAGATACAAGTTCCTAATCAAATGAATAACACTGAAAGGTATGGAGAAGACTAGGTTTCATTTTTTTTTCATTTTATAAAGGATGATCCCCAAAGTACTCACTTCTGAGGATATGGATTGCTATGGACAGTCACTTTGTTGTTCTTCAGTGGGTCTACTCACCATACTAATCTTAATGATTCATATTATATGTAGTGCAATGTTTCATGTACTATGTCCTAGGTAATAACATGAGAAGACTCTGTTTCTAAAATTAAACTGTCTCTTATTAAGAGATGCTGCAACTGCAGCTAGCATTACAGCCGTATGTACGCAGACCAGATTCCTGTTGTCTTCCCCAAACCCTTCCTTCCTGGAACCTGTTATCCTCCCTCCAAGATCCATGCAAGTTGCTACAGCACAGGAAGAGATGCCTGAAGTTAAGGATTCCTGATAGTGCAATTATAAAACCATGTTTTCAGTTGCTTATAACTTTGTCAACCTGTAACAAATTGGGCTGAAATTTTCTGTGTCAGTTATCCCCCTCAGTTAATTTTTTTTTGAAAGTTTCCGCAAAAATGATTGATTTTCAAGAATAAGATTAGGGGAAATTAAATCATTTTACTATGGTAATAAATTGGGAGTAAGCATTCTTTTAGAAACTCTAGGGTCTCAATGCTTTGCAGCAGAGAATTGAAAATTGGCAGGGGAGGGGCGCAGAGGGTGTCACCCTGGTCAGAGATGAGCTTTTCATTGTTCCTTCATAATGAAACCTGATTAATTCTCAAAGCAATATCTATTCTGTGCATTGAATGAGTCCCATGAAAAAAAAGTATATGTGATCATGTAATTAAAGATTAAAGATTTTCATAATGCACAAAATACCTTAATTTTAGCATTTCCTGAGTTTTCAAAGCTTTTCTTTACTTGGTTTGTTATTTGCTGCAATTTTAATATAGCATTTGATTTTCATATGCTATTTTTCATTTTTGGATTGTAAATATCAGGTATTTTTATTGCTGTATTTGATTTAAATTGGGTCTTTAATTTTTTAACACAGTTTATAACATCTGAAGAACAACAAACACATTGGATTAATCTTTAAGGGTATTATGCTTTTTTTTAAAAAAAAAAAAGATCTGTGCATATGTTCACAGCACAATATCTTCAAACAACTACCTGTTCCACAAATGTCTGGATCACTTTGAAATCTAGATATTCTTTAGAATAGTCACTGAGAAACTCTCACTATGAACCTATGTTTACTGATATCTAATAAATTCAATAGTTGAAAAATTGTGGGCTTTTTTTTTTTCTTCATGCGTGGAAGGAAAATGCATGTGTTTATGATTTGATCTTGAATATTGTTTCTCTCTGTATATGCAGTATCTTACTCTTTCTAATGTTTTTTGCATAGAAATAATGATTATTAGGGTTGGAAGGGACCTCAAGAGATCACCTACTCCAACCCCCTGCTCAAAGCAGGAGCAATCCCCAAATGACTTTCTCAAGGATTGAGCTCACAATGCTAGGTTTAGCAAGCCAATGCTCAAACTACTGAGCTATCCCTCCCCCTGTTTGTTATATTTGGTGCTGATTCTGTGTGAAGGAAGCAATGAAAGTGCATTAAGTAAGTGCCTGTCTGAATCCTTTTATGAAAAAACATAAACATTTCCCTTCCTCACATTGCCCTTGTTCATTTCCTCCTCATTAACACTGTCATTGGAAGAAGACTTCAGCCCAGAGTTAGAGACAGCAATCTCTCCAAAGCAATGCTCCTACTGTTTCTCAGCAAATTGTCCATATTCATACATATACTTTTAAAAGCAAGAGGTAGTTCCAAACACTTAGGCCAAAAGTTCCAAAAGTCACTAATTAGAGAGACCTCATTTTTGGGAGCCTATTGTGAGAAACTTAGGGTCCTGAGTCCAGAGATGCTGAGCATCATCAATGCTCCTGTCTTCAGTTGTAATTGGAGGCTTTCAGCACCTCTGAATGTTTTAGGGCTCACTCTATTCAATATTAGCTGCCCTGCTCGAGTTGTTTTCCCATGTATACTTTATCATGAAGGCATCACGCTTCACGCTACATGGCAACAAATTTTGAACATTTTTTCCAGGACTTGTTCCTTTTAGAAATCAAGTATGCAACCAAAAAAGCTTTACAGTGAAATGATAAAGTTACAAGAGATCCCAGATCCCAACTGTTTTGAAATCTTAGCCAATTCAATGTAGAACCCATACTTAAGAATGATAAAAAATAAAACAGCTTTATGACTGGACAAGCTAATAGATCACATCCCTCCTTTTGAAGGGGCAGTATTAGCTTATTAGCCTGTCACTGGGTCACTAGTGACCAAGAAGGTTTTGTTCCTGGATGTAAAAAGAGTTGATGGCCTCATTCCAGTTCTTAGGAGGAGGCTTCCAAATCCTGACAATTACCATACTTGTTGGAAATCTCATAAGACGACAATTATTTAACTGGGTATTTCAGCTTACAATAATGTTATGGGATGTTTGCAGAGCACTGCCCTCCGTAGTGGTCACATTTTGTTGTTTCCAATGAACAAAGCACCATGCAAGTCTCCATCCTATGAACCTTCTGCATATAAATTCCACAGATGAGGGATTCATGGGATCTTCCTTCCATATGATTGGCTGATTTAAACTGGTTATTTCAAGGAGATTAGCCAACAGAAGGAGATCAGAATCACCACAGGGAGAGGTAGAACTTTGAGGGGAAAAGACATTCACATCATATCCTTCTGTGTTTGGGAAACAGCTTTCTCTCCACTTTTCAGTTTGGCCAACATCATCTCTGGTCATTGTTGTAGACATTATACTAAAGTTGACCGGAGGATGACAATTATATTTCATGGCAACTTTCAACATTTCAAAATTTGGTTTGGTTCCACATTGGAAGAAAACACATTTTTTGAACATTTTGGCAAAAAGGAAATGTGTGTAAGAAGTCCTTTTTGGATTGAAATGTCAACATGCATTTCGCTAGCCTGCTGTTTAAGGCACTGGCCTGAATGTGAGAAATACAGGTCTAGATTGCAGCACTGTTTGAGCCAGGGAAAGTCTTTTCACTCTGTCATAAACAGATGGTTAAAGGTTAATGTC
Source organism: Chelonoidis abingdonii (assembly GCF_003597395.2). NCBI lineage: Eukaryota > Metazoa > Chordata > Testudines > Testudinidae > Chelonoidis > Chelonoidis abingdonii. The sequence goes on along the minus strand of NC_133769.1, from coordinate 302,188,777 downwards.
TCTTTTACCTGTAAAGGGTTAAGAAGCTCAGTGAACCTGGCTGACACCTGACCAGAGGACCAATGGAGGGACAAGATACTTTCAAATCTTGGTGGAGGGAAGTCGTTGTTTGTTTTGTTCGTTGTTTGCTTTCGGGATTGAGAGAGACAAGACGTACACCCAGACTTCTCCAAATCTTTCTGAATCAGTCTCTCATATTTCAAAATAGTAAGTAATAGCCAGGAAAGGCGGATTAGTCTTATGTTTGTTATCTCAACTGGTAAATGTGTCTTTTTGCTGGAAGGATTTTTACCTCTGTTTGCTGTAACTTTGACTCTCAGGCTGGCGGGGGGAATGGAGTCCCTCTAGTCTATATGAATCTGAGTACCCTGTAAAGCATTTTCCATCCTGATTTTACAGAGATAAATTTTACCTTTTCTTCCTCTAATTAAAAGCTTTCTTTTTAAGAACCTGATTGATTTTTCCTTGTTTTAGAATCCAAGGGATTAAGTCTAAACTCACCAGGGATTGGTGGGGGGAAAGGAAGGGCGAGGATTAATTCCTCTTTGTTTTAAGATCCAAGGAGTTTGGATCTGTGTAGCTTCTCAGGGCAACCCAGGGAGGGGAGATTCTGGGGCAGGGGGGAAAGGGGGATGGTTAATTTCTCCTTGTTTTAAGACCCAAGGGGTTTGGGTCTTGGGTTCCCCAGGGAAGGTTTTTGGGGAACAGAAGTGTGCCAGACACAGACTTCTGGCTGGTGGCAGCGTTCCAAATTTAAGCTGGTAATTAAGCTTAAAAGTGATCATGCAGGTCCCCACTTTTTGGACGCCAGAGTTCAAAGTGGGGGAAAAAAACCTTGACACACCCACATCTTTTTTGAATCAGGTAGAGAAAGGGCTTGAACCTGTATTTCCCAACCTCAAGGCCAGTGCCTTAATCAGCACTAAACAGAGCTGTTTGCTAGCTTTCCTCCCTTACTAATGAAAACTTCAGCGTAACTGATATGTCACCATTCAACATTTCAGCTTTGAGAGAACAACTTATTTTGATGAATAATTACATTTTGAAAATGTTCCAACCAGTTCTACATTAAGAAGAGTTTAAAGCATCAGTAGCAGAGTGTGACTGGCAATACAAGTGCCAATTATGATGTTCCATGAGAGAATTTCCTCTTGCGCATGTGTTGGACCTACTGCCTTTGGAGAGCAAAGTCCTAAGTATAAATTCCAATGGGGGTAGATTCCTCATAGACTGAAAAAGCACTAATCAGGTTAAAGGGACTAGTTTAATACTGCAAAACAAATCAATAATGTGCAGCCACAAGACTCTAACAAAATATATTCATGAGGACATTTCTTTTCTTTTTTTTAAGATTTCTAGATACCACTTTCCCCTTGCAGCTGCATCAGATATAATTGGAACTGGGGCTTATTTAGCACCATTCAAGTTCTTTTAATGGAGCTGATTAAAATTTCAGTCTGAGACTTCTTCACTGCAGCAAGGGCCTTGGATGGGAGACTCTAAGAGCCTTTCAGCACCACTGCTGAGACACTCCTTTCAGGACATATATATAATATTTTAATGTAATATTTGAAAGAGTCTACAGTGAAGGTATCCTCCTGAATAGTTTATTCCCTGCTCCTGTGAGAATATTTTATTCATCAGGCATTTGGAGACATCGAGGCAGCCTAGAATTATTTATTCAACAGCTTTGTTCATTTATCAGCTATTGATGGATTTTCTTTTGAGTAATTCTTAAGGTTTGTAGACTCTGCTGAGCAGAAAACATACAATTTGCAGCAGTCTCATTTCTCCCAAACAGTCCCAGTGTGCGAGTGTCCAGCACTGTCTTGCAGTGGCTTCTGCCCAGCACGACTTGAATAGCATGGGATCCTCATAATAAAAACCTCTAAGCTTTGGTGCCATAAACGGCTCCTTCCTGCTCCAGAAAGATGGCATGCTCCCATTCCCACTCTGTACAGGATTGTGCAGCAACACTAGCAAATTATGCCCCCTCCCCCAGTGCACCCAGTGCAAGGAGCAGCACTGGAAGGAGACTGGAGACATAATCCTTCATATAGTCTCCTTGAAACAATGAAGCTCATAGTACTCTAATCAGCACTGATGCTTACAAGCCACAATAATAACCTACAGTTGTTAAGGGACCAACTCTGTGAGTTGCTGAGGGACCTCAAGTCTGACTGAACTCAATTCTGTGAGTTGCTGAGCGGAGGAGGCTCAACACATGGGCCTTGAAGTAAACTCCTCTGTATATACTTTCTAACGTGATTAGAAGGCTTATAAATAAAATGCAATGAACTGAATACAATCTAATAATAACAATGCAGAGCAATCACAAAAGTTCCATAATAACAGCACTGAGTTTCTGGGAGAAACACATTTCATTTAAATTATCCACATAGACTTCACTAAAGCAGCAACAAGAGCATAACAAATATCATAAACAGCAGGCTAGGGTACAGAAGTACTTTTCCAGTTTTATACGCCTGTTTCCATGCCTTCCTCCAAGATAGCTGGAAAAGACTTCTGGAGCAGTGTAGCAATGATTTGGCATCATACCCTTTGCACTAAAACAATTAATTATATTATTATCTAAACATATCCAAATTCTGCACTCAGTTACTCTTGTGTTTGTAATAGAGAGCAAGATTTGTCACATTATAGTCTGGGTTCTTTCTTTCTTTTTCTTTAAAAATTTTCTGAGATTAAACCACATCTAGGATAGTGCTACCAACAAGATTAATTTTTCTTAAAATTAAAATAACTTCTCTGTTAAACAAGTGAACATAATAATGGCCCTACAGGGTCAGACCAAAGGTCCATCTAGCCTAGTATCTTGTCTTGCAATAGTGGCCAGTGCCATGTGCCCCACAAGGAATGAACAGAACAGGTAATCATCAAGAGATCCATCCCCTGTTGCTCGTTCCCTGCAAACACAGGCTAGGGACACCATTCCTGCCCATCCTGGACTATCCTCCATAATTGTTTCTAGTTCTATTTTTGAACCCTGTTATGGTCTTAGCCTTCACATCATCTTCTGGCAAGGAGTCCCACAGGTTGACTGAGTTGTGTGAAGAAATACTTCCTTTTATTTGTTTTAAACCTGCTGCCTATTAATTTTCATTCTAATTCTTGTGTTATGAGAAGTAGTAAACAACACTTCCTTATCTACTTTCTCTTCACCAGTCATGATTTTATAGACCTTAATCATATCTCCCCTTAGCCGTCTCTTTTCCAAGCTGAAAAGTTCCAGTTTTATTAATCTCTCCTCATACAGAAGCCATTCCATACCCCTAATCATTTTTGTTGCCCTTTTCTGAACCTTTTCCAGTTCCAATATATATTTTTTTGAGATGGGGCGACCATATCTGCAAACAGTATTCAAGATATGGGAGTATCAGAGGTTTATATAGAGGCAACATGATATTTTCAATCCTATTATATATCCCTTTCTTAATTATTCTTAGCATTCTGTTCGCTTTTTTGACTGCCACTGCACATTGAGTGGATGTTTCAGAGAACTATCCACAATGATGTCAAGATCTTTTTCTTGAGTGGAAACAGCTAATTTAGACCCCATCATTTTATATATATATTTGGGATTATGCTTTCCAATGTGTATTATTTTCCATTTATCAACATTAAATTTCATCTGTTATTTTGTTGCCAGGCCACCCAGTTTTGAGAGAGCCTTTGTAGCTCTTCCCAGACTGCCTGGTCTTAACTATCTTTAGTAATTTTGTATTATCTGCAAATTTTGCCACCTCAGTGTTTACTCATTTTTCCAGATCATTTATGAATATGTTGAATAAGACTGGTCCCAGAACAGACCCCTGGGGGACACCACTATTTACCTCTCTCCGTTCTGAGAACTGACCATTTATACCTACCATTTGTTTCCTATCTTTTAACCAGTTACCAATCCATAAAAACACCTTCCCTCTTATCCCATGGCAGCTTACTTTGCATAAGAACCTTTGGTGAGGGACCTTGTCAAAGGCTTTCTGAAAATCAGACATGTGGGTATTAACCTACAAAAGCTTATGCTCCAGTAAATCTGTTAGTCTATAAGGTGCCACAGGACTCTTCGTTGCTTTTTGAAAATCTAAGTACACTGGATCCCTTTGCTTGTTGACTCCCTCAAAGAATTATAGTAGATTGATGAGGCATGATTTCCCTTTACTAAAACCATGTTGACTCTTTCTCAACAAATAATGCTTATCTATATGTCTGACAATATTATTCTTTGTTATAGTTTCAACCAGTTTTCTCGATACTGAAGTCAGGTTTACAGGCCTGTAATTGCTGGGATCATCTCTGGAGCCCTTTTTAAAAATTGATATTACATTAGCTATCCTCCAGTCATCTGGTACAGAAGCTGATTTAAATGATAGGTTACAAACTACGGTTAGTAGTTCTGCAATTTCACATTTGAGTTCTTTCAGAACTCTTGGGTGAATACTATCTGGTCCTGGAGACTTATGTTGCTTAATTTATCAATTTGTTCCAAAATCTCCTCTAATGATATCTCAATCTGGGACAGTTCCTCAGATCTAGGCATCTATTGCAATCCTTTCATTTATCATTCTAAACCCCTACTTCTCTTCACCTTCTGAGGTCCAGAATTCTGTCAAAGGAGTGGGATTATATAATTCCTGTGTTGCCTATTTTAAAAAAGTATTATTTTAACCATCATGGCTACATAGAAAAACCTGAAAATGTGACCTGAATGCATCCTAAACATCCAGAAACTACAAGACAAATAAAAAACAAAGACCCAAACTATTTTATTTTATAATCTTACGATTTTTCAGCCAAACTCTTGATTTGTTGTGACCTGAATCATGATTTTTCAATACTTGAGGTTTGCAATGCTACTTCCTAGCCCTGTCCATGTCTACAGTCCAAATCATTCTTCTTATCTGTCAAGCTTACTGAGGGATTGCACCACTCACGGTACGTCTATGCTGCAATTAAACACCCACAGCTGGGCCATGTTAGCTGACTCAGGCTTATGGGACTGGCTGCAAGATTGTAAAATTTCAGTGCAGATGGTCAGGTTTTAGCTCTAGCTCTGGGACTCCAAGAACTCGGCTCCAACTTGAGCATCTACACCTCAGTTTCACAGCCCCACAGCCTGAGGCCCATGCACCTGAGTTGGCTGACACAGGCTAGCTATTGGTGTTTAATTGCAGATAGACATTCTCTCTGAATTCTAGGCTACAGCTGACCAGAGGATGACAGCTATATTGTGCGGCAGCTTTTGAGGTTTCTACATTTATTTTCATTTCACATTAGAATAAAAACAAAATTATTCAATGTTTTTTGTGAAAATGGAATTGTGTCAAAATGTGCACTGAAAGCTAAGCTTTAGATTTGTGAAGGGGAGAGAAGGCATTGACCTAATGTGAGGGAGACATGTACAAGTCTTTGTGCTGTCTGATTCAGAGTGAACCGAGGTGACAAAAACTCTCTTCTGAATCAGGCAGCACAGGGACTTGAATATAAGTCTCCCACATCCTAAGGCAATGCCCTAAGCATCATGCTATAGAAGATAAAACTTGCTGTCACTAAGCTTCATTGAAATAGATACAAATGTTTCAGCTGTGTCAACATTCTCCTAGTAGCTCTACTCCAATACTTAGAGAACTGATATCCAGTGAGATCCACATCAGCAAATCTTTGGGACTTGTGGAGCATTATTGCGCTGGTAAAGAACCCGCATAGTACTTATTGCAGGACTGTCATAAACAGATAGCTAAGGGTTAATGTTTCTTTTACCTGTAAAGGGTTAACAAAGGGAACCAAACACCTGACCAGAGAACCAATCAGGAAACAAGATTTTTCAAATCTCAAGGGAGGGAAGTTTTGGGTGTGTGTTCTTTGTCTCGTCTCTGTTGCTCTCTAGTCTCTGAGGGGATCACTCTATCTCCAGGCTTTCTAATCTTCTGTTTCCAAGTTGTAAGTACAAAGGTAGAAAGACAATAGGCTTATATGTTTTTTTTTTTTGTATTTACATGTGTGTAGGTTGCTGGAATGTTTTAAATTGTATTTCTTTTTGGATAAGGCTGTTTATTCATTTTTTTCTTTTAAGCCAATAACCCTGTATATTGTCACCTTGATACAGAGACCATTTTTATGTCTTTTTCTTTCTTTTTATATAAAGCTTTCTTTTTAAAACTTGTTGGATTTTTTCCTAGTTGGGGCTCAAGGGGATTGAGTCTGCAGCTCACCAGGGAATTGGTGGGAGGAAGAAGACAGGGGGGAAGAGAAAATCTCTTTGTGTTAGAGTTACAAAGCTTGCATTTGCAGGGACTCTGAGTGAGGGTGAGAGAAACCTGATCTCTCTGGTTTGCGTTTCAAGGAATTGAAACAGGGTGATCTTCCAGGGTCATCCAGGGAGGGGAAGCCTGGGAGGAAGTAACGAGGAGACAAGGGGAGGGGGTTATTTCCCTTTGTTGTGAGACTCAGGGCATCTGAGTCTTGGGGTCCCCCAGGGAAGGTTTTGGGGAGACCAGAGTGAGCCAGGCACTGGAATTCCTGGCTGGTGGCAGCGCTATCAGATCTAAGCTGGTAATTAAGCTTGGAGGTTTCATGCAGGCACCCACATTTTGGATGCTAAGGTTCAGAATTGGGATTTATGCTTTATGACAAGGACTGAGTCCTTAACTTCTATCTGTGCCCATCCTCAGTGGTTACTTTCCAGAGCTGCCAGTCACTCCAACATTTGTGCTGCCCCCACCTGACTGGAACTTTCTGCCATGCAGCCAGTGATTTCTCTCCATATCTTCCTGATAGACACTAAACCCCACTCACTTTCCTTTTTTTCTTTCTTTCCTGCAGTCTTCATTTCTCTTTCCCTGTAACTAAGCTGTTTAAACTTTGGTTGCCTTTTCTTCTACTCCATCACAAGTAGTCTCATTAATTGAGCTATCTGAGGAACTCATGTGAGTAAAGGTTGTAAGACGGGGTCCACAAATTGTAACAACATTGAGTTCTGTATTCTTGTGTAACACGTCTGCTAAGAGGAGTCAGCAGTAACAAGGACCATGCTTAGGGGTTTCTCTTAATGACACAAAATAGAACAAGCTCAAGCTCCCACCAAGTAACCCGAGAAAACTAAACACCACTCTTAGGCACCTCTAAGGGTATGTCAGCACTGCAATTATAAACCTGTGGCTGCCTCATGCCAGTTAAGTCAGGCGCATTCAGGGCTCAACCTAAGGGTCTGTTCAATTGCTGTGAAGATGTTCAGGGTCACACTAGAATTCAGGTCCTAGGACCCTGCGAGAGGCAATACTTCCCCTCTTGCGTGCACTGATACAAAATAAAAGTTTTATTAAAAAGAAAAAGGGGACACAACATTAATTTGTTAAAACACCACAACCATGATTCAAAGCTTGTGATCAGAGGCAAACACCCACCACCCAGTGCATTTGGCAGTGTACTTTGCCTCAGTTTCTCATCTTGTGGTGTGAAAGTCCAATAAACAAATGTCCCTTATACACGACTCCCCTTTCCCTCTGTGGCACCTCACTCAGACTTGGCAGTTCGTGGTTGGAAAAGAACCAGAGTTCTGAAGTGCATTCACAAGGGTTCTCCTCACACAACTGGAAGGAGGGATATTGATCAATGCCTTTGCTGCTGTCACCTGTGCAACTAGCTCACAGCCACCGCTGCCTTACTGTGATTTCAGCAGGGAGTGGGGAAGCTCACTGCCAGTAAAGTTCCCTGTCATCTTTATGTTCCACCAGAAGGTCTAAGGCTTAGCCCCTCGATGTGCTCAGCAGCGATGTCAGCTCCGGGGATCACCAACTAGAAACAAGGACTTTCAATTGAGTCTAATCAGCTTTGTCTTAAAGGGCTAGAAAAGGACAGATCAAGTGATGTTTAGGACTATAACCCTGCAGATCTGTATAGTAGAAAAGCCACGTAAAACATGGAACAGGTGCTTTCCCCTGAGGGGTTAACCACCTACAGACATAGTCCAGTATTACACAAAGCTGGCAGGTTTTTTCTGTAGTGGGGGCATGTCATAGACAGGGGTGCTGAAACATTTTTTTATAGTGGGGGTGCTGAAAGCCATTGAACCAAACTGTAAACCCTGTATATAATGGAAACCACTTCAAGCCAGGAGGTGTGGCAGCACCCCTAGTTCCAGAACCTATGATCATAGAATGAGCGGGTTTTCATTCAGTTTTCTGCAGAAGGAAAGATCTATACTTTTCTTTCGATTGACTGGAAGATGTACCTGGGAAAAGAGGCGATGTGGAAGAAAGCACAATATTTTTCTCCTGTGACAGAGCTCTGTTTGATGAAGAAGAGATGTCAAAGAGCTAATTATCATTTACTTATGTCTGAGGGCCAGCCCTGGCCTCAGTATGACTTACAACAGCTGTCTGGCTTCTCAAAATTTTGCCACTAATGTATTGTCCTTAATGGACTCTGCAACAGTGAAGATTGTTATGCTGTACCCACTGCTGGACTGACATCTCTCCTGTGTGCAGTGTTGTTGTAGCCATGTTGGTCCCAGGATATTAGAGAGGCAAGGTGGATGAGATAATATCTTTTATTACTTTATATCTGATCTATCAGTCCTCATCCTCAAAGGAAACCTGCACACTACTTTCAAAAGATGAGCCTGGGATGTTAAATTCATTACTCTGCTAGACACTAAAAATCATGGACTGAACAGAGACACTGGATTGATGGTTTATTACAACAATCTGTAACTCACTTACAACACCCCTTCACCCCAGGTGTTCCCCTGCCCTTCCTTTCCTCCTTCTGACTGGAAGGGTGTTAATGGGCCACTTCATCATGAATCTGTTTAAACTTTATATTTAGCAGTGATAGTAAATTAGGCCATATCTATGTGTACAGGTCTGCAGCGGCACAGCTGTACTGATACAGTTGCACCGTTGCAGTGCGTTGGGTGAAGACACTCTTTGCCAATGGGAGAGAGCCCTCCTATCAGCATAAAAAAAGCCACCTCTGCAAGCTGCATACGCTATGTTGGTGGGAGAAGCTCCCCCACTGACATAGCACTGTGCACACAAGGGCTTACGTTAGTGTAACTTACGTTGCTCAAGGGTGTGAATATTCCACCCCCTGAGCGACAGAAGTTTTGCCAACATAGACTGTAGTGTAGACATAGCCTTTGTTTACCAACCCTGACAAAGAGCTCTGCATAAGCTCAAAAGCTTATCTCTCTCACCAATAGAAGTTGGTCCAATAAAAGATATTATCTTCCCCCGCCTTGTCTCTTTAATATCTCTTATGCTGAGGATGGGGGCAGAGCAGAAGCACAGACCCAGATCCAGAAGAGTTAAGCCTTCAAGAAAGTTATCCTATGAGAGAGGAGTTAACTACTGGGAGCTTACAGACAGATTATTGCTTATTTCTACTTCCCAAGCAGTGAAAAGAAGCCGTTATTCAAGAATCTGACCCAGCAATGGGTTCAATATTGTAAAAAAAATACTGATGTACAGCAAATGAAAAATATCTCAAAGTTGAAATACCACGATATATACTAAAAACATAGTTATACATAAATCTAAATGGAATCCAACCTAACACGATCATCATGTGGGAAATTATGGTTGTGTATAGACAAGTTAGTAATTGAGCATTTGCTTTTAATCTGCAGTTTAAAAATAATCAGAAATAAATTGACAAATCTTTCTCTTCTGTGTAGTTTCATTACTATTGTAGTGCATGCACAGTGGTAATGTAGGTTTGTACTGCTGCTATGTTGCCTCCACCCTTGCTTTAAAATAAATGAAGTCCTACTTGCAACTCAAACACAAAATCATTGCTATTGCATCATATCATAAATAACAACTGTCCCAGCTGTGAACCGGCTTCCTACACATGTTGCCCATGGCGACATGCTGAATTTTTTTTTCTTCTATTCTTTTGTGTGTCACAAAAGAAAGACAAGCAGCAATGGGATATGTGGTCCTAACAACGGAGACAGCAGGATGTCTGCTCTCTTCTACTCAATTTGTAGGAAAGAACTGTGTACCTGTGTGACCAAATCACTGATACTGTAGACTGATTTCTTTTCCTCTTCAGGCACATGGGGAAGAGGTGTGCACCTGGGGTTATTAGCACTGTGGTTACTGTGATGGGCCGGTACTGTATGAAATTGTTGGGGCAATTCATTTGATTGTATGAATTATAATTTGGAAATTGCATATTTTAATTTTTGTGAAAGCACATAGATTTAAAGAGCAGTGCTGTATAGAAAGATAAATAAATACATATTCTCTGGAGCAACCATGGAGTCAGTGCCTATGCATACACTTCTTCAAAGGATTATTGGTTCCTATCAAGTCAAATTGCTCTTATCCTTATCTTCATGGCTCTTCATAACGCCATCCTTGCCTTCATCTCTGCTCTCAGTTCCATCTTGTTCCTCCAGTACATTGCCTGACTCCTAGTTCTAGACCTGGAATCCATCTTTAAGGGCAAGTGCACCTTGCTACAGTCTTTTTAAAATATGCGTATCTGTTCAAGCAGGCTAGTGTCAACCCACCTAAGGAAACAATGCTGTGTAGCAAGCATTAAATACATAAATAAAAATGTATAGAAAGAAATAATAAGAGCAACAATAAAAAGGGTGTGTGTATCCCTTTAACTGTTGTGATTATACAACTGAATATTTGTCTCTGTGAATTTAAATGCATTTTGCAAGCACTGCACTATGCCACTTAAAATTTTTGCAAGATTAACTAGTAAATCTTTTTAAGATACCCTATCTTCCTTATGGACATTTTTTCTTTTGAATCTCTATTGAAATTCAAATTCAAGAAACAACTGTTTGAGACACATCTTATCTGTTTTGTACACTTTGCCATTCTTTTCACTCACTAGATTTCCAGATGATTTAAAAAATAGAGGGAGAAATGTAACATAGCCCAGGCTGTCTTGCAATGAAGCTTTTGCAAGGCAAATATGACCTCAGGTTTATCCTGAAATCACATGATGAAAGCAAGAGTTTATGTGCATGAGAATAATGAAGAGTGAAGAATGTGAATATACTCCAGATAAGGGCTTAGAGTTCTTAAAGAAATAGAATGAAGGGAAATGTCTTGCCATGCTATGAATATATATTCCCAAGCAAAGATTTTTCTGTTTTGTTTTTTAACTACAGGGAAAATCACTTTTAAATTTAGACATTCTTTGGCAAAGAGTGAAACTTTTATAGTTCAGCTTAAGAGTTTTCTATGGTTTCTGCTTTTGTTCAGGTCTGGTTTGGTTTAAATGAAAATCTACTCAACTGATGCCTTATCAAAACACTGGATTAGGCTGGTTTGAGCTTCAGTTATGTAACAGAACTTAAACCCAGGCAAATCACACATAGTTTTGCCTGCAGTGTGAAAACATATCTAATCTATCTACCTCTACTAGTTATATGCAGACATCAGTAGTTCAGGAGCCAAATTACTGATCAACAGTGCCTTAAAGAGCCACAGAATGACAGGGGAAATATTTTCTGTGTTTGTGTGTGTGTATTGTTACAGGGTCAGGCCAGATGGCTACAGAAGAGTGATCCCATTAGTATCCAGGAAGTGGGCAGGTGAAGCCCGCCCACTGCTAAAGGACCTCCCCTCAGCCTAAGGGGAGGATCCACAGGTCTGTGATACCAAATAAATATGGGAAACAACTAAGGAAAAAAACAGGATCGGGAGTGAGGTCATAGGGCTGAACGAAGGGAACCTGATGGGGACACTGAGCAGAGAACTCCAGACAGCACCCATTGCTCCTCAAAGGCTTCAAGGGAGCCAGCGGACGCCGCCCAGAGGAACTCTGCCCGGATGCGTGAACGGACGGAGGAACAGAAATAGGCCCCACAGTCGCAGGAAATCCCATCGGCCAATCTCCTCTCCCTGGTTTTGTAGATGGCTAGTTTGGCCAGGGCTAAGAGGAGGTTGATAAGGAGATCCTGCGACTTTGTGGGGCCATGGATGGGGAATGCATAGATGAACAGGTGAGGGGAAAACTGCAACCAAAAATGTAAGAAGACATTTAAGAGGATCCGGAAAAGGGGCTGCAACCTGGTGCACTCTAGATAAATGTGCGCCAGGGTTACAGGAGAGTGATAGAAGGTAGATATACTAGCCCCAGATTAAGCAGGCCTCTTTTCCCTAAGTAGGATAATGGGCTGTTCCAGAACAATCAAGAAGTTTCTGTACCCAATTAAGGCAGGCTAATTAGGACACCTGGAGCCAATTAAGAAGGTACCAGAATCAGTTAGGACAGGCAGGCTAATCAAAGCACCTGGTTTTAAAAAGGACCTCATTTCAGTTATTGAGGTGCATGTGAGATGCTCAGAGCAAGAAGGGTGCAAGAAGCTGAGAGTTAGAAAATATACTGCTGGAAGACTGAGGAGTACAAGCATTATCAGACATCAGGAGGAAGGTCCTATGGTGAGGATAAAGAAGGAGTTGGGAGAAGGCCACAAGGAACGAGCCCAGAGAGTTGTAGCTGTCACACTGCTGCAATCCATAGGGCCCTGGGCTGGAACCAGGAGTAGAAGTTGGGCCTGGATTTCCCCCATCCTCCTCAAACTCCCTATATGATACAAGAAGAGGTGACCTGGACTGTGGGTCCCACGAGAGGGGAAGGTCCCTGGCCTATCCCCTAACCAACTAGGTGGCTCAGCAGAGACTGCGAGGATTGTTCTCCTCCCTTTCCCCATGCTGGCTAGTGATGAGGTTAGCTGAATGAATGGCAGATTTGAATATATAGCGACCGGATAGCGTAGTGGTTAAGAGCGCCGCCCTTTGATACGGGAGACCGCCCTTTGATACGAGAGACCGGCGTTCAAATCCCGGTTGGTACCCAACTTTCCAGTAGGGGTCCTTGGGCAAAAGACCCCCCTAACGCTTCACCTGCCTACCTCAATATGAGAGTGAAACAAACTAGGAGAGTCATGCCGGCTCGGATGTCGCCCGGATTAACAAGGTCTGCGCCAGATGTTGAGGAACCAGGACAATCTGACGATAAGTGGGCTACTGGAACAAACCATTCATGGACGAG
>NC_133769.1:302144003-302166367 GCF_003597395.2 Chelonoidis abingdonii | reverse complement strand
GGCAGGGAGGCTGGATGAGTTTTAAAACTGGCAAGTATCCCAAAAGAGACAAGGAACTATTAGTATCTGAACCCTTAAACACAATGTACGTCCTTTACAGAGGCAGTGTAATATAGCGCAAACATTTGTTCTGTGTAACATTTCATCTATTAGGCTAAAGCAATGTTAACATGTATCTGAAATTTTATATAAATTAAGAAAAAAAGTGTAAATCCATATGCACTCTTAGAAGAGACATTTTATTGTAACAAGAAAAATGTGTTGATCTATACTCTAGTGATTAGACCATTTGTCAAACGCTGTTACTGTTTGTGAGAACATTTACAGGTCACATACACAAGTTTTCAGCTCTCGTTGGAATCAAGCTTGTTGAAATGGAACTTATCCACCTGAATTCAGGAGATTAAGCGTTATGATTAAAGGTTGACAAATTCTGTTAAACTTTCTGAAACCTCCTCCTCAAATGCAATATTATTGCAAACTTAGAAAGTCAAGGGAATGATGTGTCAGCTTTCACAGAAGTTCTTTGATAAAACTGTTGCCTACCTTTAAAATATCTATGTCACAACAGGAGGGTTAACAAACAGTCTTTCCATGTCAAATTTAGAATGCAGGATGGTGCATCATACAGGAAGACTTTACTTTCTAAATGTTTTTTCACATTACTTAGAAAAAATAACTGAAGTCGTGCAACAAATTATTTTAATACCCTGTTTTTAGCACAAAATATTTCCTAGTCAGTCATGAAACAGACCCTGTTTACGGTGTATTTGTTTCTAACTTGTCGAATGAAGAATTTAGTGTATTTTTGTACCATTCATTTGATGGGTATAAGGGCTACTTCTTGGATATCTCCACAATACACATCATTTGTAACTCCTCTTGCAAATCACTTCAAGTAAGTTGGCTACTCAACGGAGCAGAGTTTATTTCACATGCTATACAGATCAGCACGATGCTTGTTGATACTCTATTTATGTCTTACCTCCTACACCCTTTCTAGGAAGTAAAAGGAAATTACTCTGGGGACAGTGGATGTGTTGGAAGCAGAGCCCACTAAATCTGCATAATATTCTACCAAAATGGCTGCATAACAGTCATCTTGGACCTTCATATTTAATAAGGGCTTGTCTACACTTACAGCGCTGCACTTCTGTAGTGTTTAATGAAGGTGCTACGTAGTATGACAGGAGAGTTTCTCCCATCGGTGTACATAAGAACATAAGAATGGCCCTACTGGGTCAGACCAAAGGTCCATCTAGCCCAGTATCCTGTCTTCTGACAGTGGCCAGTGCCAGGTGCCCCAGAGGGAATTAAAAGAACAGGTAATCATTAAGTGATCCATCCCCTGTGTAGGTAGTGTAGGTACTCCATCCAACAGGATTTTCCACACTTCTGAGTGACATAGTTATACTGACATACGTTTGTAGTGTAGACTTGGACTTAGTCTCCACTCTTCAATGGGATACGCTGAATTCAACAGAGTTGCACATAACTGAGGGCAGAACTTGACGTCTTGTGTGTAAAGCTGCACCGTCCCAATATTGAGATCCAAAATTTCTGTAAATCCTTCTGAAGGTAACAGATTGTTGATCCCATTAGTGTTAACAGGTGAACTCACTACTTCACAAAGAGCACCAAGTAACTCCTTTAGTCTGTTGTACAAGCAATAGGAAAATACCAAATGTTTTATACAGCACAAAAAACCAATGAATTTTCAGAACTCCCTCTGAAAATTTAACTCATATTAAGGATCACGGAAAGAGAGAGTTCTGCTTTCCCCACAAGATACATATCTAAGTATCTTTGAAAAAACTGGCTTTACTGTATGGTGAAAATACTGAAAGACAGCAAAGTGAACAACTAAGTCCAAAACATTTCTGAATGTGTCATTTTTTTGTTTACCAATGTGTCGTCTGTTTGCTTTTTCTTGTAAAATGTATTGCAAAGTTAGCTTTCCCATTTAATTTGTAATCTATCAAAATTTAATTTAAACATAACTTTTTTTTTCTTAAATTCTACAACTCCCCCTAATTTGGTGTGTGGCTCAACAATAAGGTGTAGACTTTGAAACTTTGCAAAACTCTTTCTCTGATTTTATGAAATTTGATCACTAACACTTGCAAAAAAAATACTTTATTGTTAGACAAGACACAATGCGTAGATGTAAAAACAGCAAGGAGGAGACTGGACATTGAAGCACTAGAGGAACAGGAACATGATTGCATGGTTATTCGTTTCAAGTATGTGCACATCATGATTTAGCTTAGGTGGGATTTATGCACAAAAATGTAAGGCAGATATAGGACAGTGAATATTCATGACACACTTATTGTGGATATTGTGTAAGAGTTCATTGGGATTTGGCCCTTTATTAGCACATGTCAATGTCTCCATTTTGCTCTTCAGAGCTGTATGTTTCTCTGTGCTTTACTTCCAACAAAAGTTAATTTTCTGTCTAAGTAAGAGTCAGAATCTGTTGATGACATAGAGAAGAACCAGCATGAAAGAAAATAAAAAGCATTACAGCAAGCAGAATTTATGCTTTAATCAGCATCTCATCTGCTGTGATTCACAACTTTTGATTCTGCTAAGTGTAAAGCTGATTCACTGGGGAAAGAAACAAACGAAAAAAAACAGAAAAACCTCAACAGCTGCTTTTCACTAGCTACAAAATAAGTGGAACGGCATTGCTGAAAAGTCAATCCCTTTCTCGTCCTGACTTTACCATGAAACCAGCAAAACCAGAACTTTTTCTTGCTTTGCTTTTAAGTGCAAACAGTGTTGTCCAGTAGAGCTGGTAATTTTTTTTTTGTTGACAAATAGATTATTCAGAGAAAAACACAGTTTCAGGTTGATGAAAGCTACTCACAAACTCAGGTTTAATTTGGTGAATAGTTTCTGCTGGGAAAATAAACAAACACCTTTTAAAAATCATAATGGCTTGTTTTGAAATTTTCAAAATGAAAATTTTGAGTTTTCTTTTGAAAACTATGCTTCATTTAGAAATGTAGCTAGGTAAAAGGGTAAAATACCTGAAAACAAAACAAAATGAAAAAAAAATCACCTCAAAGAAAATGTTTCCTATGATCCAAAATTAGTTTTGTGGGAATTTTTTTGTTTCAGCAAGAAACAGAAGAAAAAAAAAGATTCAATTGCAGGTCACTGAACACAAAAAAATAATCAATTATTCACTCAGCTCAGTTGTGCAGTTCCTGTTGTGCTGCATATCTAACTCCCTGTGCATTGCACTGATGTATTATCTCAAAAGTTTAGCCAGTTAACAGGTAACAAAAGTTTCTACTGTATATATGTAGTCTAGCCATAACTGAGGCAGGCCCCCTGTGTTCGGTTTACTCATATATCTGGGCATCTGAAAGATTAAAATGATATCCAGTCTGATGGGATGTATGTTAATTTATCAATCTAAAGGATTTTTAATCTACATAGAAGTAGAGTTTGCACACTGATACAGATTTTCTAAATGTGATCACAGCATTAAAATGAGATAAATTCCCAAAAGAGTATTGAAAACAATGCTTATTACTGACTTTGTAGCAGAAAAATAAGGTTAACAAAGCTTTGTTTTTCTGTTTTCCATTTTAAAGCATTGTTATCTGCTCTCAAGCATACAGGTAAGATGATCTATATATTAATCATTCATCTCATTATGTTTTGTCAGCTACTCATACAATAACTCTCCCTTGATTGTTTTCAACAATGCTGGAACCAATATAGACATGTGTAAACAAAAGGCATAAACAGTGAAAGAAGGCAGTTGGTCATGAGAACCAATGTCTTCTCCTGACAATCTTAATGCTCCTTAGACAGAATCCACCACTTTTGTTCACAGGCATTCAGAAAGATTGGCAGGCTGAGGGATTAGTGTGTGGAAGATAATGAGCCTTTCTGCAATGCCAATTTGAATGGAGAAAGACAATGATTAACCCAGAAATATCAGTGGCTATGTTATTATTTAAGTATTATATTCCAACTGGGGGTCACTGACATTTTACAGATATAAATCCAGACACACAAAAATCATAAAGCTAAAAAAAAAAAAAAAAAGCGGAGCGGGAAATAAAGCTTATCTTCATATTAGTTTCTAGGCGGGTGAAGATACACAACACACTGAACCAGAGATTTCTATGTGGAATATTCGGAGTGCAAGGAGGATTATGTGGGAACTGAGGTTCAAATTTACATAACACTAACCCTTCCTCAAAGTTGTTTTTCCCAAGCCTAGTCCTAGCATAACCCTCTTTTTTTTACTACAATGGTGCCATGAGGGATTTCTCTGTTAATATGAAAATGTTAAGCAGTGGGAAGCTCAATGGGTCAATATTTTACCATACTGAGACTGAAGATGAACCATTACCTAGTTGATATATGCTTAGTTCAAACACTAGGCAAAAAGGAGGATGGATAAACAATATAATCTCCCTGGATGTGAAGTATTCCTTAAAGAACACAGTTCAAGTGGGTTATGTCGCAGTGCTAAGTACAGGACTGCTCTTCCCAAACACATGAGTTCATGTTTTATTCTTGTTTTCATCCTTAGGAACAGACACTTTGCCATACTGCAACAGCCCATCACTAAGCTGCCTCAGGCATTTAGCAGCACTTCATGCATCAGAGGAAGGCAAACTACTGCAATGCACCTGAGCAATGATATAATAGGAAAGGAGGGAGAAAGTCCCTTTAATTCTCTGCAATCAATCAGTTTAAACCCTGAGGCACAGGGGCTGATATTAGCACTAGCAAATTGAAAAATAGTGCAGAGCTTCAGTTCAGATAGCCATCTAAAAGTTCAGACACATACCTGAACTTTATGGGAACCTCCACCCTTTGCAAATATGAGTTGGAAATTGTTGCATCTTTTAGGCTTTCTTGGGAAACAGTTACTGTGTGAAGCACACAGACCGAGAGCCAGTCTTGAACTAACTTTATTAACAACAAAGAAGAACAGTATATAAATCACATTAAAAAATTCCTGTCCAGTGCTTCCTGTGCCAAATGAGGTCAAAGCAACACAACAAGAATGTGAATCATAGTCTTTTGTCATTTTTTTTCCAGTCAGAAGATGGAGATATGCCAAAGTTATGATTTCTTTTCCTGTTGGAAAGTTAATCCACCTTTTAAAGACCAAAGAATCTTCTCTAATAGTGTTCATAATAACTCTGATCTAGATTATAGATCAATAGGATAACAATCTCAAAAATACTTACGGCCCTTCAATATCTTTTTTCCCAAACCCCCAACCAAACTTCACACTTCTGCTTTTCTTAATCTCCCTGCTTGTGTTCTAGTATTCATTCTATCTTAAATTATTTTTATTTGGTAGGTTTCCTTTATTCTATTTAATTCTTCATTCAATTTTTTTTATAGTTAGATTATTTTCCAAATATACACATGTAGTACATTGGTATCTACAATTTGACATATCTAATTTTATGCCTATAATTTTGTATATTCAATAATCCTAATTTCAATAATCCTCAAATATTTAGCGTGAGATCCTCACCTGCTCTAGCTGGGTAATAAAGGACCAGCAAGGGGTAAAGAGGCTCAAAGTCCCCAATTCTGGGTGGAGGAGGATTCCTTCAGCACAGGCATTGTGGAAAATAGGCATAAGGCTGCCTTCTGAGGATCCTTTTGAATGTCTTGGTGTAGAGGGTCATGTCAGTGGCAGGACTAGATGTGGGAGAGATTTTTGTGTGTTGTAGAGTATAGGTATAGGTACCTAGGTACAAGTTAAGGCAGTAATGCAATGAGACTACAGGCCACAAGGCCTGCAAGACAACAGCTTGCTAATCTATTCAAGACATAAGACCCCAAAAGCCTTAACATAAGTAGCTAACCAAGAGTAACCCTCTAGATCATAAAATATCACAAGATAGAACGTTGTAATAACTAAAACTGCTGACAGGTAACTACAAGATGCTAGTTTATACAACATTGGGATATTTTAAGTTAGTGACATCAGTAGATGTCTGACTATGAGAATTGCATGGTAACTAATGTAGGTATATGCTAATGAATCTGAGGTGAAAGGATTAATAACCCACAAGAGAAGGGCACCCAAATATTAGTAGGGTTAGGAATTACAAATAAGGAAAAGGCAATAAAAGCGCTACTGAATATGCATTAGACATAGTGGCATCAATATAGCATGTTATAAAAACTATCCTGGATCGCATACCTTGGGATAATGACCACTGGCGATGGTGATGGTGGTGTGTGGGAAGACGAAGACGATGATAACTAACAGTTGAGATTTTTCTGTAAGGAATGGTGTAAAATGGCTTATTCTGTATAATCTCTACCTATCTTGCTGGGTTGGGATGTTTGTAATTTTGCTAACAGTGCTAATAAAACTATTACAAATACTCAAGTATCAGAGAGGAGTAGCCGTGTTAGTCTGGATCTGTAAAAGCAGCAAAGAGTCCTGTGGCACCTTATAGACTAACAGACATATTGGAGCATGAGCTTTCGTGGGTAAATACCCACTTCATCAGATGCATGTATAGTGGTGTCCACTCACGAAAGCTCATGCTCCAATATGTCTGTTAGTCTATAAGGTGCCACAGGACTCTGCTTCTATTACAAATACTGAAGGTTTTTTCCTAAGTGTAAGCGTTACACTCATGTATGTCGGAATTCACAATTAAATAGCAATTCTAATAATTCTGGGCCTGATCTGGGGCCGAGAACCCAGGGAATTGTTAAGTAGTCAATATAATTAATACTTAATCAAGAGATCAGGAAACAGAATGGAGCCCCAGCATACAGTGCAGTAGAGATTCATGGCAGTTCTGCAGCTCAAAGGGCAGTCTATGGAGTCTGCCATAATGTAGACAGGGCCATGAGCCCCTAGAGTTGCTCAGGATCAGGAAGGCACAAAGGTGGCTTCAAGCCACTTTAGCCTCTCTCATCCTTCCCTGCCCCTTCAGCTCTGATTTCGATGCTGCAGTATGGAATCTCACACCTAGTGTTTGCAGGGGTTGACACAAGTGTTACCATGTCTTTTATTACATGATGTATTTTAAAACACAATGCAGTTTAATTCCACTAACTGAGACTGGGATAGGAGAACAGAAGACATTTTCACAGAATACGAGAAGTCTCCAGTCAGTTTGAATTTCATTCAGTTACTAATGATTAAAATTAAAATAGGCTTTAGAGGCCACAATCTGGTATCAGTGCCCTATTTTGGTACTGAAATAAATATACAGCAAAGAGAGAGCCTTACAAATCTTTTATTCCTTTTTCCTTTGTAATCTTCACCATACAATATCTTAAATCAATGTTTAAGTAAATGCTGTTACTGCAAATATTTTCATAGAATCAAGAATCGTAGTACTGGAAGGGACCTCGAGAGGTCGTCTAGTCCAGTCCAGGGCACTCATAGCAGGACTAACTATTATCTAGGCCAGTGGTTCTCAACCTTTCTAGACTACTGTACCCCCTTGCACACCCTAAGCTTCACTTCACTTAAACTACATGGTTTCAAAATCAGATATAAAATACAAGTGTCATACCACACTATTGCTACAAAATTGCTGACTTTCTCATTTTTACCATATAATTATAAAATTAATTAATTGGAATATAAACACTGTACTTACATTTCAGCCTGTTTTTTCACACATGTGGCTTGTCTGAAACCAAAGCCCTGCTGCCTGGGGCTGAAGCACCTAACTTAGCTTCATGGGGCCTCCTGTAGTGTGGGCCCACTGGCACCTGCCCTGCTTGCTGCCCCCTAATGCAGGTCCTGCACTTGCAACTCCCCTAAACTCATCCCATGACCCCCTGGGGCTGCAACTCCCAGGCTGAGAAACGCTCTTGATGAGTTGAGTACCCCATGGAAGACTTCTGAGTACCTACAGGGGTACATGTACCACTGGTTGAGAACCACTGATCTTGGCCAAGGGTATAATCAGGATCCAATAGATTTCAAATATTTCAAAAGATGATAGCACATCTTTAAGTTAGAAAAAATGGATAAAGTGGTTGTAGAGTCCCTTAGAGTTCTCTAGTTGCAGTTAAGGCCTGGCTGTTCGTGTTTATATCCTCATACTACAAAAGTATTCTCTGTAAGGTATTCTAGCTTCTCTATATGCTCTCACAAGGAAAAAAAACACAATTTTCTAAGTCAAGTGTTTCCAAACTTGCTTGGCCACTCGTGCAGGGAAAGCCCCAGGCAGGCCAGGCTTGTTTGTTTACCTGCCGCATCTGCAGGTTCAGCCAATCACAGCTCCCAGTGGCTGCGATTCGCTGCTCCGGGCCAATGGGGGCTTCTGGAAGAGGCGGCCAGTATGTCCCTTGGCCTGCGCCACTTCCAGCAGCTCCCATTGGCCTGGAGTAGCTAGAATACCTTACAGAGAATATTCTGTATTCAACAATTCTGTATTCTGGAACAAGTTTGGGAACCGCTGCTCTAAGTGCTTTTCCATCATTCTGCACACATCTTTGTGAAGCTGTTGAACATGTACTGTTCTTGTACATGCACATGTACCCAAAAGCTCTTCTTATATTTAAAATCATTATCATCCATAGTGACATTTAAGGAATTCTTCCATATTTTCACTGAAAGAAGTAACAGAAAATTAAATGACTAGGAAAACGAATGACTCAACTGCCTTCTGACTTTTTCTGAGCTGAACAAATTGTCTTATATATTGATTAACGAACTTTATAGAAGGACTAAAGAGTGGTAAACAACTGAATCAACCTTCTCTGAGCAGTTTACTTTTGTTAAGGAAAGTCAGCTCAGCTCATAATCATATTTGGCTTTCCAGCCTTTCCAGAGGACTATCTCATGTATTTAAGAAATATGTGTATATCCAGTACTGTATTAAAAATCTATTGTACCTCACAGGTTCCAAACAGTTTGCTAAAATTAACTAATTAAAAGTCCCACATGAGGAAGGCAAGCCTTTGTATCCTCATTTTACAGCTGAGGGGAGTAAAGTACAGAAAGGTTTTGATTTGCCCAAGGCCTTACTTTGAGTTGATGGCAGAATCAGCAGCGTGCCCAGAAGTTCAGTTCCTGGCTCCTGAACAGTGTTTTGTTCATTATAATCACATTGTGACAACGGACAAATATTGCAAAAAAAAAAATGCAAAGATTTGTTTGGATTAAAACTAAATTCATTTTGGCAGCATGCATGACCTCAATTCCCCATCTGTAAAGTGGGGATAATAGTACCTACCTACCTCACAGCATGTTGTGAGTATAAATCCATTTAACATTCTAAGGACCATAGATACTACAGGAAGGGAATCTAGATGAGTACCAGAGATAGATGATAATTAAATGTTGTTGTGTTTTCAAATGCTTGTTTCCTTGGTATGTAAGTGATGAAACAAAACATATTCCAAAATTATTTTCCATAAATGAAATTTAGCTCCTAAGTTCATGGAAAACTGTCTTGCAAATTCTTGCACAGATATATGCCCACCCAAAAGTTCATACTATAATTATTCTTGTAGCTCCCTTGATACCTTTTTGATTTTCTTTCTTTTGTTTGTAAAGGTTTCAGTCATCCAGTCCAAAAGCAGTATCATGCTACTTGGTTACCCAGTCACACATAATGAAGAAGAAGTAGCACAGTATAGTTGAAGACATGATCTTGTAGAAGGAATCGCAAAGGAAGACCCCCACATTTGCCCTGAGCCCCACTGACTCCAATGAGCCTGCAAAGTTGTCTTTTGACCCTGTCCCAGATCCTGCAAACAAATAGTTAATGAAAACCCAGAAGCTGAAATCTGTTTCTATAGAGTGTGCATTGAATAATACAGAGTAATGAATAAATCTGTGAAAATCAAAGAGTGGTTGCAGATAATTCTCAAATGGATGGAAAAAAATGGTCAGCCAGTATTCCTATCAATAGTTTGCTCATCTCTGCCACACTGCCTATCTAGTATTTTTTTTTCAGTAGATCCTATCTTGGGACAATTACAGAGGCTCCTGTCTGAAACTATTGTGAAAGTATTGCTGAAACCCATTAATTTCTACTTCATCCTAAATAGAAGATTTCATTCAGGCAGAAAAGCCTTTTCTCTGGGGTCATTTAACTAAATTTCCACTTTTACACTTTCATCATTGGGTCAAATTCTGCTTGACTTATACCCATTCAGTTCACAAGTATTTACATAGGGTACATGTCAGGGCATGATTTCATCCAATATTTAATTCTCCTTTAAATCTCATATATTGAAGTAAAACAAAAATCAGGGAAAAGTCATAGCATGTCACACTCTTCCTTCAAAATGCTGCTGCTTTTAGTCCCACTTGAAACTGAGAAATGATGAAACCTTATTTAAAAAGGTAACACTTGTCAAATTTTCAACTTTAACTGGAAACAGAAACACCAGAAAGTTAATAGGATTGCCTGTTGTTGCAAGATTTCCAGATCTATTTTGCAGACCAGAGAAGTTTGAATAGATCAGAGAAGGACTGAGAAACAGTCAGCTCTGTGTGTGCATCTTAGAAAATGGTCAGAACCAAAGCAGTTGCATGTAGAACTGAACTGAAAGGGGTGAGGTAAAATGTTTTGGTTTGGGACTCTTTCTTGTGCTTAACTGAATCAAATAAAACTACCACTTCTTTTTAAGGTTTACAGCACTGTGATTCACCCCAAATAGAAACAGCCATCTATTTAGTAAAAGAAACTAGTAAAAAAGAAAAAAACATGAAAAGGAAAGCCAAAGCAAACACAAGTATTCAAGAGCTGTTAGATATTTCTTTTATACCTGCAGATGGCATTGTTGATCTTTCAAACTTTTGTAAAAAGCCTGAATTACAAAGCGTGAATACACATACTCTCACACAAGGAAGAAGCTGGGCAGATGTAATAATGCACAGATTAAAATAAAGGTCTACAAAAACAGCGATAATGGGTAAAAACACATGCACTGAAATCTGATTGGCATGTTAGTTAATTAAAATTAACAACAAGGAAAAGGCTTTAGTTCATACCAGGGATTACTTACTATGACAACTTTTTCTATAATACTTTGTTTCACAGTGTGAGAGGGGTGATAACCAGTTTATTCACATACTCAAATATTTTTGCTTAATTTGTCTACAACAGCTAATAAAGGACATAGTGAGAGGATAATCTCATGAAAGAGGAAAGCACGGACAACTACACAATTTGTATGAGTAAATATTGAACAAACTAGTATGATTGCATGAAACATACAAGATTCATTATCACTTTTTCTTGGGAGTAATGTAATTTTTTTATATTATCAATTTATAAATAGCATTCACCAGCTCAGTACAAGATGTCTAACATTAATTAAAAAATAAATACAACATGCACAAAATTTTGGTCCAGAAAGCTCTGTACCTGATTCTCCAGTATCTTTAATGTTGTCATTTATATCCATGCTAACAAATCACCATAGTAATTGGTGTTTAACAACCACTTGGCATTCCCTTTGCACAGGTTAAAGAGAGGACACAAGGCACAAAGTTACGCCTTTTGCGGTGGAAACAACATATCTAATTTTACCAAAAGATGTAATTGTGAGTAAATGTATTTGGTTGCACTTCTAGGATACCACTGGTAATGACACTTTTTGAAAATGGGCTTTTGTCCGTAGACAAGTATCAGAGGGGTAGCCGTGTTAGTCTGGATCTGTAAAACAGTGACAGAGTCCTGTGGCACCTTATAGACTAACAGATGTATTGGAGCATAAGCTGAAGTGGGTATTCACCCACGAAAGCGTATGCTCCAATACATCTATTAGTCTATAAGGTGCCACGGGACTCTTTGTCGCTGCCTGTAGACAGCAGTTCTTGTGAGGGAAACTGCCTACTCAGAAGTTAATTATTCTCTATTCCCTCTCCAACATGAAGGTGAGATGCTCCAAAAAGAGAGGTGGTGGTGTCTCCTGTCATAAGATCTCATCTTCCATGGCTTTCATTTGAGCAGCTGAAAATAGCATGATACATTTACAGCATGCCTGAGCATCGTTCCTAAAGTCCATGTTTCAAGTGCATTTGAATAGTCTCAGAATGGTCTTTACAGGACTGTTAAACATGCACACATAGATGAGGTGTTTATTCACCCAAAAGAGAAAAAATCAGAAGCTAAACACAAATAAAGAGATACAGGCAGATATAAAGCTAATGGATCTCGTATTTTAAACATGCAAGTAGTAAATCTGAGATGGTGCCACTTTTTATGAAGTGATGCCAACCATCAAATTCTCTAAGAGCCCAATTGTTTCTTAACAGCCGTTGCTATCATTTACTGTAAAATCAAGTGTTTTTTTTATTTTTTATTTTTTTTTATTTCCTGGATAAGAGACTAGAAAATTGTAAATTTACACAAGATAAAAAATGTCATGTAAAAACTTGTAGTCAATGTGAGCTGGTGGGTGCTCAGCACTTTTGGAAAATAGGCCACTTACTTAGAAGCCTAAATAAGCCTAGCAATTGACTTGGATTTCTGAAAATCTTTGCCTTACATACATAATCAGAAACATATACACTTTCGTATAAATGTCCTGTGTTTCAGTGTGTTGAGCAGAACACCTGCAGTTCCACTGACCACACATATAGACACCTGGCATAATATCCCTGTTCCTCAGCCAGAATTCACCTTATATGAAGACAGGCCTTGTAACTTCAGCAGGGTTTTCACTGGGATGTAGATTTGTTACTGGGGTTCCATAAGAGCCTTGTTAGTGGGGATTGCTGAAGGATATACAATGAACTAGAATCTCCTCAGACTGCCTTCGCTTTTCTACTTTCCCAGCTAGTGCCACTCAGTTTTTGGATAATGTAAGCCATCTACTGAAGAAAGGAGATTGAAGCTGTTTTCTACTGCCATATGCTTTATTTTGATGGACTTTCCATCACAGTGGGCATCTGCCAGCAGCTACACTGGCAGAAACCAGTGTGAAACCTGAAGTGAGTCTGGACATCCAACTGAATAACATTTATACAGGACATTTGGGCAATGAACTTTATGATTCCTGAAAAAGACTTTATGCATTTAAAAGTTAACAATCTTACGGGCTGACAGCTGGAAACCCAGAGTTTCTATCTCAAGACACATTTTGAGGAGATCTGGTCAGATTATCAAATTATCTGTGTGATACAATTTCTTGGACATGGCAATGGGGGAAATAGATGGAGAGAAAATCAAAGACCTATGAGAATGGGATTCTCATCAGCTGCAGAAAGTTTAATTTCAGACAGTTGGGGCCTTGATTCTCCCCTCCGTCCAAACTGTGCTCAGAAGCTCCATCACACCTCTTCCATCATCACACCTCCATCACACCCTTCCCAACTTCTCCATGCTCCACTCATGTGCAGGAGTGGTGCCAGAGTTTCTGGCGCCCTAGACAGAATTTAGGAGGTGGCATTTTGTGCGCTTCCCGTGGGGCGCGCCGGAGCTTCCGGTTCCACTCCCATCTCACCGCCGAAGAAGGACCCTCCGCCGAAATGCCGCAGGCAACAGTGGTAGTCATTGAGCTGCTCAATTGCCTGCCTCTGTTTTCCGTGGCACATTGGCAGAAGGTCCTTCGGCAGCGCCACAGGAGCGGAACCGGAAGATCCCGTGCTCCCTGTGGGCAGCGCACAAAATGCCGCCCTCCCGAATCCTGGTGCACTAGGCAACTGCCTATGTTCGCCTAATGGAAGCGTCGGCCCTGCTCGTGTGATGCAAACCCAAGATGCCTACTCCTTCCCCTTGCGGCAGGTGGCAGTGAGTACAGCCACAGCTGTCACCATCAGAGAGTTTGCCTGCACATAGGAATCCTGTTCTGACTATCTCTGGCTGGCTTTGGGCCAATTTATGAGTACAACAGTGGCCTTATTGGCATGAGAATTTGCTCCTCACATAATATAAATTTGGTTCTAATTATGGGGTCCTTTAATAGAAGATAAACAAGCAAGCAAACAAAGAAATAAAAGACACGCACATTAAATGAATGAAAGCACACAAGACCAATGCTACACTTCATGAGTGATTTAAAATATTTTTTTAATAGAAAAGGAGTCTGAGTCAGTGGCTAGAGTGCAAGCCTGTAACTCAGAAGACCAGGATTCCATTCTCTGAGGTGCCACAGACTTCCTTCGTGATCTTGGGCAAGTCACTCGACTCAATCACTCTGTATTTCTCAGTACCTCCTATGTGGGGGAAAGTGGGGATAATAGTACTTCTCTACCTCACAGGGTGTTGTGACTATAAATCCATTAAAGATTATAAGGAGCTCAGATACTACAGGAAGGGGATCCAGACGAGTACCAGAAGTAGATGATAATAAAATGTTATTTTTTCTAAAACCTGTTTCCTTGTATACAAACCTATTCCAAAGTTAAAAATAATGCAGTGCAATCTATGATAGTGAGAAACCCATCAGCACTAGAATCCACAATATGCAAATCATCAAATGGACAAGATTAGGAAAAACAGAATGAAACCACCACAAAAAATCAGAAAAAAAAGATACTGAAAATTTACTCAACTGCCAAACCAAACATATAGTGTTCTGAAGGCTGCCAACTGAGGGTATAGTGGACAGTCAAGAATAAGTTTCAGCCTACAGAGAGAGTTCTGGAGCTGTTCTTGAAGAATCCAAGCTTAGAAGCTGATAACAAAAGCATCTCTATCAATCTTAAACTTCCATGGTGTGGCATGAGGAGAGAGGCCATGTTTCAAGTAGTCAGGTCCCTGGCCATTCAGGGCTTTAAATTTAAGCAAATAATCAATGCTCTGCTTCTTTATAAAACACAGCTAGTAATAGGTTTCAGAGTAGCAGTCGTGTTAGTCTGTATCCGCAAAAAGAACAGGAGTACTTGTGGCATCGTAGAGACTAACAAACAAATTTATTTCAGCATAAGCTTTCCTGATGTTATTAGCTTGGCTTTATTTCTAATACAGAGTCCTTGTTTTCCTGCCTTCTGTGACATTATGTTGCATTCTTTTAAAATAGATACTTCCCCTGCATGTCCGTAATGCATATAAATGAGAGCATACTAGAACTGTGGAACTGAAAGTGCTTTACAAACATTGGTTAATGCCCCCAACACCTTGGTGAGTTAGTATTATTATTCTCGTGGAAAACTGAGTCACAGAGAAAAAACAATGAGGAGTCCTCTTTGTTGTTTTTGCTGATACAGACTAACACGGCTACCACTCTGAAACCTGAGTCACAGAGAGGTTTAGTGACTTGCCCAAATCACACAACATGTCAGTGGCAGAGGCAAGTGTGAAAACCAGTAGCCCCCTCACATTCACATTTAGAAAGTATTACCTGTTTTAAAAGGGTATCGAAAGGGTTTCAAGTTGCACAGCTAAATAAAGCTGCACACTGCTTTGTGAATTTGCTCTTAAAGCTGGAATGGTTCTCTTGTTACATGGGTAGGGGGAGGAGAAAGACAGAACAGAATTAAGGCAGCATGGATTGTCTTATATTTGTCACTGCAGATAAAATCACAACACATCTGGGGTCTTTTTATATGGAAAAGGCTTCAGAGCTGTAACGCTCAGCTGGCTAGGGGCAACAAAGTAATAGATTTTACAATTTATGTCATATAATATAGTACTTCCACAAAAATAATCTTGTGGAAATCTGGGTGAGTATGAGACTGGCAACAGACCACACAGCCTTTATTTAGTGCTAGAACATTATTTTAAATTCAGCGTAGGTAAGTAGTGGTCATAAATCATTATCCTCTTTTGGCCATTTGGTTCTATGCAAAACAAGCTAGTGATCTCAGCCCAGTCTCTTTTGTGACCAAATCACAAAATCACCAGGATAAATGACACCTCTGAATTATTCACCACAATATAGTCTAATGATTGAATGGCATTTAGATTGGACTATCCTATAACATTAAGAAGTATAGCTGGTCAGTCTAAGTCATGCTTAAGACGTATTTTTGGGGCCAAATAGGAAGCATGTGTTGTACCTCTTCTATTTCTAAGAGAACATTTTGATTGCCAGGGTTGTCATTCTGGTACCTTCACAAGAAATAAATTAAAAATAGAACCTGGAATTCTGGAATCTGCACTATTCAAACAAAGGCAAACCTATGTACTTAAAATGTATCCAAGTAAAAATTCCTGTGATACAGTGTCATGGAATGATTGGCTAACTTGCAAAGGAGAAATAGAACAGAGTGCAGACAGCAATAAGAAAGCAGAAAATCCAATTACAGAAATAAATGTATGACAGGTGCAGCAATGTCATTCTGAGCATCTCAATAGCCACAATTAACATTTCTGAATGGAACCATCCATCTGTTTTAGACTTGTATAGTGTCCTTAAACTGTGCTGCCTTCCAGGGATGTAAATTATTTATAGTTGATTTGAAATACATCCCTAAGTGGGGGTCACATATTTGCAAGAAACAGGTACAGTATTTGCTTTTCTGAAGCCTCCATATTTGTGACGTGACATTTAATAAGTTGACTGTGGCTTATCCTATCAAATGTGCAACAAACCATGACATAACATCAGACTATGTAGCTGAAATTTTAAAGACATTTTGTGCTGTATATCCACTGGTCTCAGATACCTTATGTTGACAGTAGGACTTCTTTATAGCAGCTGGGTGATTTCCTTACCTGTATTTTTATTTGAATTCTCTTTTAAATTAAATGGAATGTGCAAGATCTTATCCTTTATTTTTCAAAGCAATGGCAACAGTATGTAAATTTGCTAACTCTTTTCATTCAGAATACACTGAATTACATGGGATTGCTGAGGCACATTATAAAGTATGAAATCAAGTTAATTCCTGGCCAGTGCATATGGGGAACATTGACAGTGCTGTGCAATATAGCAGTACTAATTGCTCTGCGCCAAATGCATATTCAGCTCAGATGAAGCCAGGGGGAAAAAAGACCAAGATCAGAAATCTGAAAACCACTCTGGAGGAAAGGCAATCTAATTTTATGGCCAATAATAATATTTGTAACTAGAATATGGAAAAATTACATACAAAACTCTAGGGGTCAGAAGGGAATTTTCACTCTTTCCAGAACTGCACAATTGACTAGATACATTATGAGATTGCACAGATGCATTATGGGAAATTCTCTTTCCTTTGAAACCTCAAGTGTAGGCCATTGGCACAGGATACCAGGCTTCAAACACCATTGGTCTGAAGCAAAAGGGAAATTTCTGCATCTGTAGGGTTCTAAATATACCTATTTTAAGAGTCTGATATGTATATTTCCCTTCCTCAGGAACTTTATGCCTTTGGAAAAGTTAATCTTTTCCCTTTCCTCTTCTCACCCCCTTCACACCTCACTATCCCTTAAGCATTTTTAAAGGGGTTTAGATTTCAATCTTTCTTTTAGTAAAATACTGTACATTAATTGTTGTTACACCTGAAGCCAATCTCATGAAACCATAGCTATGTCAGGATTTCTAGCAAGAATTATGGACCTAATCCTGTGAGCATTTAAGGTCTTCAGCACCTCACAGAATTAGACCCCAAGTAAGAGTGAGACTTCAGTTAAGTTGCATTTCCCATGAACTAGAGAATTGGGTGTTTAGTCCAAATCATTCCATCCTTTAATAGAACTAAATGTTGAGTATAGTGAGGTAATAAGGAAGTAAGTACACAAGTGTTTCTGAACAGATTATTCAACTTCTACTGATATGTGGTATTAATTTCCAATATTAGTTTTATTCCAGCAGTGTATGGCATATTTTTATAGTCAAAACTTGGTATTCACAGACTTGTCAGGATACTCTTTAATCTGTTGTTCTTGTCTCTATTCAGCATTAGTGATTCAATTTCTTTACATATTATTTTCTGAGCACTAGAACCATGTCCCAATGTGAGTTTAAAGTGCAATAAATTCAGAGAAGTTAAAGATAGAAAAGGCATATTAGGTCATCTAATCTAACTCCTTACTAATTGAAGGCTGTTCACTATTGTGCATTCACAGCGTTTTGATTGTTTTAGGTTAAAATGTTCCATGCAATGGGACTTCCACCTTTTATTTCCTTTGGGATATTATTCAGCAATGTAATATATTTTACTTTCAGTTAGTTTTATTAACTCTTCCTGTATGGAAATTGGCATATCCTTTTTTACTGAAATGGACTTGGCTTTTGTTTAGTTTAAGTGTGGGTCCTCCCCTTCTCCCCCACCGCTCTGGTAGTACAGGTTTAAATCAAGTCAGATTCTGAGTCACCTAATTTCCATCTAAACTCTCTGTTTACTTTGAATGTTTAATAGTCTGCATTACAGAGCCAGGATCCAATAATGTTCATTTTTTTAAATTTTGTAACAGAATGTTCCCCCATACCTTTTATATTGTCAGTTACTCCAGTTATATTCTTTATTCTCAGTGATTTTACAATTGTTTTATCTCATTTGCCATCAGCAACAGTTTGAGTTGCTCATATTCATGTTTTCTAACCAGGGTTTTATAAATAAGCACTTTTGCGGTGACCCCCAAGAGTAGAAAAGGGACATTAAAAATGCCAGAAAATGCTGAGGAATGTTCAAAGGTCCCCTTTAGGTACTCTGCAAGATTATTTAAGTGGCCAGTATTGAGTGCTCAGAGAACCAGGATAATTTTCTAAGTAAAATGTGGAAAGTGCTTCCAGTAGTGATTTCGTTCCTATGTGCTGTCATATTTCCCATACTTGTACTCTCCTCCATCCAGAGACTTTATGCCTTTGAATTCATGGAGAAAAATGGTACTCTTCTAATGGAGAAGGCATGTTCCAAAATTCAAGGTTCCTCCATCAATACTCTGGGCAGATTCCACAGCAGTCCTGGTGGAGATTTTTCAACATCTACGTGGCTTGAACCTACATGTTTCCTAAGGCTTGCATCCTTCACCCACTCGTGGAGTATGATGTAGCCATGTGTACTGATGCTATCATTTCCATATCCCAATCAACTCTTGCACCAATCCATGGTGCTTCTTCGATACAAAAAAAATCCTTGTGCTCAGTTTCTCCCTCTCAATGTTATTATCTAATCTACATAACTATCTATGTGTTTTTTTAATATCCCCCCACCGTAGAATCTGAACACCTCCCATTGCTTGAAACACAAAGATATCTACTCCTATGGAAAGCTCACCCGTCCAGTGATCATCAGTCATGGATGAGGCATGTGGCATTTTGGTATCACCAAGTGCCCCTGGCCCACATTGCAGTAGACAGCACTAGAAGCTGAATCTTAATGTTGCTTCAGTGCCATCTCACAAAAGCCTAACAGAAAATGGCGAATTACACATCTTGTGCACCAGCATCCCAAAGGGCACTATAAATATTATCAACAGACCTTGTTCCATTCACACTCACTTTTTATTCCCCTCACTTTCCAAATATTTATTTTTAAAAAATCTGTTTACATTGT
This sequence comes from Chelonoidis abingdonii, assembly GCF_003597395.2. Classification (NCBI taxonomy): domain Eukaryota; kingdom Metazoa; phylum Chordata; order Testudines; family Testudinidae; genus Chelonoidis; species Chelonoidis abingdonii. The sequence continues at coordinate 302,147,004 of NC_133769.1, read as the reverse complement.
AATTATGCCTCTGGATCCATCGTTTTCTTACTAAGAACATTTTCTTCTAGCTTAACAGAAGAGCTGGTGACATGTAGTTCGTCCATCAGTGGACTGAACTGGTGCCATTTGAGGCTATGTATGTGGGTCAGTCTGTGACTATTTGGTATTTCTCTAGGGGTGCACATGCTGCAGGAGACCCAGTGAAGTACTGCTTCCTGGGCTCATTTTCTTGCTTCCCAGCTTAGCTGTGCATTTGCTCTCACTAAATGCTGTATACCAGGGACAGTCTTTTATTGCTGCTGAGTGATTCTGATAATATAATTTGGGATCCCATCCTGTAAAACACATCCCAACCCCACCACCTTGAGGAACACATTTTCAAGGATGCTATGACATCTTTAAATTCCCCAAACCCAATTTTGAAAATGTCCTGGATGTGTAAATCCCAACTGAATCCCTATATTGACACCCAACTGGCCAGTTGCACCAGTACAGCCTTTTGAAAATGGTGTCTTAAGAAAGCTATGGGAATACAAAGATTACAATGCTTGTTTATTGGTTGGCAAAACCAAACTATTTCTAGAGCATATGTTTCAGTTTTTTTCTATGAACATTCTTAAAGAACAGACCATACATCTTTCACACTTATCTGTGACTTCTGCAATCATTAATAGCAAATTTCCCATTAACTTCAGTGGTTCAGGAATTAAATTCTAAAAGTATTAATTAAAAAGTGATAATAACAAAGTATGATTTGTTCAGTTTCCCAGTGCAACATTTCAAATACTCTTGACAGGTTCCTTTTAGCAATAAGCAGTACTGGATGACATAAATATAACATGACTGAAGATGTACATGCTATCCTACACCAAAATGGCAGCAACATAGTGTCATACAATAGCAGAGAAGCTTTGTCTTAAAATAAAAGTAAGTTGGCAATCAACTCTCAAGTCATGCCGGACTGTTCCAGAACATCCTTCAGCACTTTCTTTTTTTTTTTTTTTTTTGAGCTGGAATGGCATTTCTGTATTTCTGACAGAAAGAGAGATGGCAGCTTGGTACCCTTCATAGGTTAGTGAGCAACCACTTCTTCTCGAGTGTTCCTGGAAGCGGAAGAGATAGAAGAGGAAAGGATGCCATCTCCTCAAACAGCTTCCTACCCAACTTTCACTTCTGGGCCCACTCTGGAAGGAGAGATGACAGCTTGGTAACCTGAGACACCATCTGTCCTTCCAGAATTGGGAGCTGGGTCCACGTAATTTCTAGCATTTTTTAAAAAAAAGGACTGGAGCACTGTCAATAATTATATTTAGAATCCAAACTCAGTAAGATTGGGTGGATCAAGATGAGAGATGAAGTAACATCATTAGAATTATGTCTGTCTAACTTTCGTTGTTGAAATGAAAGTTAGAAACTGCATGGTCATTCAAAGGCAAGTCCCCAAGTCTTAAGAATGTAGGGTAGATTCTGCAGTAGTTATGAATATTACACACTGGTGGGCTTTTTTATGTAAAATGAACAGACAAATCCACTCCAACTGTTTAGAATAGTCAGTAAATTTCTTACACTGGTTTTGTAGATGTTTATTCTATTATATCAACTACTAGAAAGTATTTCCAAATAATGATAATACTTAACATTTCATAATCTCAAAACTCTCCATAACTGTTAGTTAATTAATCCTCACAATAAGAACGTGCAGAAAGCAGGAAAGTATGATTATAGCAAAGCAGACAGTTAAAGTGACTTGCCTAAAGCAAACAGAGAAAGTCATTGCAAGAGCCAAGATTACAACGCAGAACTTTTCTTGTTCTTAGTCCTGTGCTCAACGCAATTGACTGCACAAAAGTTGAGCTACAGTTAGTATTTCTATTAAAAACACAAATTTCAGGGTTTAAAATGGCAACTGTTTGAAACTGCGGTAGGCTGAAACTTGACACAGAGCTGTCAATCCTTATCCAATTTTTTATTTTGTTAATAACTAATAGCTATCAAATAAGACTGAATATTAAGGCATTTTAGTTATAGAATGGCAAAAACACACATAGTAATGTGGATCAAGTTTTAGATCTATTTTTTCCCAAGTTATAATAAGATAAACGTCATGTTATAAGATTAAATTGTTCCAGGTTACAATGAAATACCCTGTTACATTGAGAAAAAAAAATTTAAAATTCTAAAATATTTGTATTTGTTAGCAAAAATAGCTGAGTATGCAAAAAATTGACTTGATAGATGGATTTTTCTAACATTATTTCATTGGAATGTGTGTTGACGTTTGCCATGCAGGTCACACAAAAACAGAAATCAGAGAATGAAAAGATCAATTACTTCTCTCTCCCTCCCTACACATGATGGCTTCAGCAGATTCTCAGCCTTTTCCTAGTTACTCAAGTAGGAGTCAATCCAGTTCTTAGAGAATTTCATCTTAAAACTCACATTGATTACATTAGTATCAAGACTAGATCAATAGATCAAGTCTGCGGAATGTGGTATAGGAGGTTGCCATATATAAATACTGCACAGTGAAGAGAATCATAGAGCATGATCTAATCTTCTTCTGCTTTGTACTAGATTCAGCCTGTGAAAAATAGGTGAAAAGCAGTGGCTCCCAAACTTTTAACAACCTATGTACACTTTTCACTAAAATGTCGTCTTGTGAACCCCCTCTAAAAATGAATATTTCCAGGGATTTTCTCCTTTACCTGAGTATAAATTATAAAAACAGTGATCTTGGAAATATAAAATTTGTTTTTATGACATGCTTATTACACACTTTAATATTAATCAAGGCTCAGGTGATCTTCAGTGGGATTCTGCCGGCTCCTAGAGCAGGGCGACAAAGGAGTGACAAGATTATGACGATTAACAGATGGCTCAGGCAGTGGTGCTATAAGAAGGGCTTTGGGATGTACGGTCATTGGGAAGCATTTACGGACAGATGACTGTTCTCTCGGGATGGACTTCACCTAAGTAAGGAGGGAAATAGACTTCTAGGATGGAGGCTCGCCGACCTCAT
>NC_133769.1:302014767-302140747 GCF_003597395.2 Chelonoidis abingdonii | reverse complement strand
AGGACTTCAATAACTCAGTCAGGGGTTAGGGGTTGTTATAAAAGTGGATGGGTAGGGTTCTGTGGCCTGCTTTGTGCAGGAGGTCAGACTACATGATCATATTGGTCCCTTCTGACCTACGAGTCTATGAGTCTATGAGTCTATTATTTATCATTACAGTATTTTTATTAACTGATGAAAATGGCAACACTCTTCCAAGATCTCACTTTTGTAGCTTCTATCACTTTGAATAAGCCTGTTATAAGACAAGGCTCCTATGTTTCATCAAGAAGTATCAGATGTAAAACAGCATGAAGGTATTTAAGAAGCCAACTCAAAAAGTTCCTCCTACACAAGCATTCAAGTCTTGAGCAGTCCAGGCGAACAACACACGTTACAATAAAGCTTAGCTGCCTATTTCATTTAAAAACAGCAAAATATATCCACCTCCCTTTCCATTTCTTATAAGGAGTCGAAGTTTAAATCTCCTCAGTGTGGTAGATATGCTTGCTTTGATCTGCTTAGCTCTTGGAAGTCCAGGGGCTCCGGGCTGCTGGTCCTGTGTTGCCCAGGGTCCCTAGCGACAGCTCTGTCCGCCATTAGGGAAATTTTTCCTGAGAATCTCGTGTAACATTTTGCAAACCCTCAAGGGTTCATGAACCCCAGTTTGGGAACCACTGGTGTAAAGGACTTGAGAGGGATTCAAGGCGTTAAAATTCCCTTCCATTAAGGATGAAAAGTACATGTTGAGATGAAAGAGTTTCTTACCTATGTGCAATTGTTCTCTCTTATTTTCTGATGGTTAGATAAGCCAAGTTTTAAACATCCCAAATGATGGGATTTCCAGTTCTGATTTGGGAATCAGAGCTTGTGAGAAAGTTTCACTTTTCTAAAAAAAGAAAGCAAAACAATCCTAATTCAAAAGACACTTCTTAAAGTAAGAGGGGATACATTTAGAAGGCCAATTCTCTGGTGTCATAGCTCCCACATAGGAGCTCTTATTACAGGGGTGGCCAAACTGTGGCTTGCGAGCTACATGCAGCTCTTTTACCATTAACGTGCTGCTCACAGAGCCCCCAGCCTTCCCCCATTCTTGACCTACCAGACTGGGTGGGGGCAGGGGAGCTAGAGATCTCTGCCTTGCAGTCGGGTGGTGCAGTAGGTGCTTCTGCCAAGCGAGGAGGGGGGTCTCGGGGCTTCTGCCCAATGGGGAAGGAGGTCTCAGGGCTTCAGCCCTGCAGGGTGCACCTGTCAGGTTTCAGGGCTTCAGCAGGAAGGCCCGCGCCCTGTCATGCACCTCCTGCAGTGCTGAAGCCCCAAGCCCTGGCTCCCAGCATATGTGTCCTGGCTCTCGAATGTCTGAAGATTGTCACATGCAGCTTAGAAGGACGGTAAGTTTGGCCACCCCTGTCTTATGCCATTCAACTCCCTGCTTACGGTGTCACAGAAGAAAGGGGTCATAATTAAGGAAGTAGTTGGGACTCCATAACACCTCATGGTCTTTACAGCTCTGAGTAAGTTAAAGTAGGTCTCTGTGTTGTTTTCTGTGTTGTTTATCTCTAGCCCAGGGTCTGGCTCTGTGTCTGACAGTTACAAGTCCCCAACACTACATGTAACAGAAAAAGGAAGACTGTTAATTATAATCCATTTATGATGTAAGGCACGATCTGAGATTTCCTTCACTTTGTAAAGTATTTCTCCTCCATCCCCAAGAGGATGGTAAGTTAACCTAACTTAATTATAATTAGCAACAATTGAAAAGAGTTCCAAGACATGAAAATGGAGGTCCAGGCATTCAGTCAAAGTTAATTTTATTTTACTGTGGAACTTGTTATCTGGGTACTTACTAGGCAGAATATAAAATACATGTCAGATATGTAAATAGGGTGACCAGGTATCCTGATTTTATAGGGACAGTCCCAATTTTTGGGTCTTTTTCTTATATAGGCTCCTATTACACCTCACTCTCTGTCCCGATTTTTCACACTTGTTGTCTGGTCAACCTATATATAAATGACTTACAAAATTATGCCAAATTCAGAATTTTTTTCTCAGTAGACCTTTTATTATTTGCTTTTCTGTAATTTGCATCTCTTCTATTTAAGAAGAAATCATTTTTTACATGGAAAAAAAATATAAACTATTTATCTACACTACTTTTTTGGCCCCTATTTCTAGAATATCTGAGAGTGCAATCCACTAAGCCATTTGGACACCTAAGATTCTGTGTGTGGCCCAGTGCAATCCACAAACCTTCTGCTTAGCTGCTGCCTAACCCTATAGGCAACTAGACTGACTGGGTGCCTATCTTTCTACTGTAAAGTTCCCTCTGAGCCATCTAAGTTCTAGACCCCAGAGCACATGCATAGCTGGCCGAATCTAGGCATCCAGAAAACTATCTCCTACCTAAGCCCCAGAGCAATTCACAAACCAGGGGGAAAATAGGCATTCAATCACCTAAACCAGGGGTCGGCAACCTTTGGCACGCAGCTCACCAGGGTAAGTACCCTGGCCGGCAGGGCCAGTTTGTTTACCTGCTGTGTCGGCAGGTTCAGCCGATCGTGGCCTCCCACTGGGCGCGGTTTACTGTCCCAGGTGAATGGGGGCGGCGGGAAGCGGGCGGGTGAGGGATGTGCTGGCCGTGGCTTCCCGCCTCCCTGATTGGCCTGGGATGGTGAACCGCGGTCAGTGGGAGCCGCAATTGGCTGAATCTGCTCAAGCGGCAGGTAAACAAACTGGCCCGGCCCACCAGTGTGCTTACCCTGGCGAGCCGCATGCCAGAGGTTGCCGACCTCTGACCTAAGCTATGTGCTCAGAGGCTGCCTACCAGATCAGTTCCAATTTAAAATCATACTGGAGATGGTGATGGCACCCACTTTATAACCTTTAGCTCAGTGATTAGGGCACTTGCCTGGGATGGGGTGGGGGGACATATTCAATTCCCTTCTCTTCTGCCAGCAGAGGAAGGAGGATTGGATTTGAACACAGGTCTTTTACTGCTCAGGTAAGTGCTCTAACCCTGATCTGCAGGATAGTCGGATGTAAGGCTTCCTCGGTCTCTCATGTTGAATCTGTTTCCTTGTGGATGAACACAAGAAGAATTATTGGAGCAGGTGGACTGGACCCAGATGCATTCCCTGCCCGCTGGACTACAAAGTTATAATCTCTTTTGCTCTCTGTCTGTTGGTCTGATCTTTTCCATTGCAGTTAAATACTTAAAGAGTCACTAGGTCGGGGTTGGGGGGGAGAGGGAAGAGAAAGAAAGAGAGGGAGAACACAAATATGTTTCAATATTCCAGTAGTTGGGGAACCAAACTGGAAGATGGGAGACCCTGGGTCCAGTCGTCCTGCTCTTCAGTCACTCTTTCATTATTTGTCCACTGTGGCACAGCTTCAGTGGGAGAGACAGAGAGAGCCCCCATCAGAATACCCTACAGCTTAGTGGTTAGAGCACTCTCCTTAAAGTATTGGGATAAAAGTTATAAGGTGGGTACCTTCTCCTCTGGTTGCTTTGTATGGAGCAAGGCAGGTGCCTAACTCATTCCCACAAGAAGTGGCTTAAGTGCTTAAGCTGCCTGACTCCATGTTTATCACATTTGTGGATCACAAGTAGAGCTAGGCTTCTCCCTGGAGCCTGGACTTAGGTGTTTGTCTCCATGAGAGGGGCAGCCTTAGCACATGACTCTCATCAGCATCTCCCATTGGCTTGCTTAGATGGCTCTGTGCCTAGCATGCTGGAATGTGTGGAGTGCATTTTAGGGTGCCTATCTCTCCCTGTTCATTGTATAGGGCAAGGATCAGCAACCTTTGTCATGTGGCCCACAAGGCTAAGCACCCTGGTGGGCTGGGCCAGTTTGTTTACCTCCCGCATCCACAGGTTCAGCTGATCGCACCTTCCACTGTCCACAGTTCACCGCTCCAGGACAATGGGAGTGGCGGAAAGTGGTGGCCAGCGCAACCCTTCGCCTGCGCCACTTCCCGCAACCCCCATTGGCCGGGGACAACAAACGGTGGCCAGTGAGAGCCGCGATCGGCCGAACCTGCCGACACAGCAGGTTGACAAACTGATTAGCCCCCCAGGGTAAGCACCCTGGCGAGCCGCAAGCTAAAGGTTGCCAATCCCAGGTATAGGGAGCCTAGGCATCTAACTCAGTCTTTGTGGATCACAGTGTTGTTTCCTGTGATTTTTCTTGGAACCTAAACGTTAGGCAGTGTGACACTCGCTGTTGCAACTCCTAAGTCCCTTCAAGGATGCCACCCTTAGTACCAATAAAATCTTTTAATGTATTTATCCTTATACCACCCAGTGACATAGGGAGGTGCTATTATCCCCATTTTATAGGATAGGGAACTGAGACAGAGAGACTCAGAGCTAGATTCACAAAAGAACTTAGTCACCTAACTGCCACTTTAAGCACCCGAATCCCAGAACTAGGCCCAAACAGAATGCACAAAACCCCTTGCTCAGCTGCCACAGAAGGCTGTATGCACCTAAACTTGCTCAGCACCTAAATATTTGCAGTAAAAGTTCCCTATATTTCTGCCTCCGAGCATGCTCACTGCAGCTCCAGGTCAGGTGTCTGGACTCTGAAACCCCAGAGCCACTCATGAACTGGGGAAAGTGAAACATAACTCCACCTAACTCATGTGTGGTACACAATCCAATAAGCATGCTCAGTGCTTGCCTGCTGGATGGGACCTTGTACATGAATTTCCGCAATACGATGGGAGCAAAGGCAGTTCCTTGTAACTTTTAGCCCAGTGGTTAGGGGACTCACTTGGGATGTGGGAGACCCAGAGCCGGCGCTTTAATTTAGGCGGCCTAGGCAATCGCCTAGGGCGCCAGGATTATTGGGGGGCGGCATTTCCGGAGGGGGCGGCAGGCGGCTCCAGTGGACCTACCACAGTCGTGCCTGCGGAGGGTCCGCTGTCTGGTGGAGCTGCCGCCGTCTTGGCTGCGGACGGTTGGCTGCTTGCGCGGCTCCGGTGGACCTCCCGCAGGCACGACTGCGGCAGCTCCACCAGAGCCGCGGAGCAGCCAACCGTCCACAGCCACGACCGGAGCTGCGGGACCAGCCCGTGGGGTGGCGAAATTGCTGTCCACCTAGGGTGCTAAAACCCCTAGCGCTGGTCCTGGGGAGACCCCTGGCTCAAGTCCTGTCCCCATCCCCAAACACACATCTGAGAGGCAGAATGGATTTAAAGAGAGATAGCTCATCATGCATACTCTAGCCACTGGGCTATAGGACATTCAGATAGGGGACTCCATCATTCTTGTAGCCCAGTGGGCTAGTTTGCCTTTATTTATTATTATTATTATTATTATTATTATGGGGGCTAATTTAGCTACAACGAGTCAGGCTTCATCGTGGATAGTTCTCGAAGATGTCCACGCAGTGCGCAGATGAGGTCAAAAAAAGCAAACAGGATGTTAGGAATCATTAAAAAAGGGATAGAGAATAAGACTGAGAATATATTATTGCCCTTATATAAATCCATGGTACACCCACATCTCGAATACTGTGTACAGATGTGGTTTCCTCACCTCAAAAAAGATATTCTAACACTAGAAAAGGTTCAGAAAAGGGCAATTAAAATGATTAGGGGTTTGGAGAGGATCCTATATGTGGAAAGATTAGAGAGGCTAGGACTATTCAGCTTGGAAAAGTGAAAACTAAGGGGGGATATGATAAAGGTATTAAAAATCATGAGTTATGTGGAGAAAGTGGATAAAGAAAAGTTATTTACTTATTCCCGTAATACAAGAACTAGGGGTCACCAAATAAAATTAATAGGTAGTAGTTTTAAATCAAATAAAAGGAATTTCTTCTTCACACAGTGCACAGTCAATGTGTGGAACTCCTTACCTGAGGAAGTTGTGAAGATTGGGACTATAACAATGTTTAAAAGGGAACTGGATACAGTCATGGTGGCTAAGTCCATAAATGGCTATTAGCCAGGTAGGGTAAAGCATGGTGTTCCTAGCCTCTGTTCATCAGAGGATGGAGATGGATGGCAGGAGAGAGATCACTTGATCATTGCCTGTTAGCTTCACTCCCTCTGGGGCACCTGGCATTGGCCACTGTCAGTAGACAGATACTGGGCTAGATGGACCTTTGGTATGGCCATTCTTATGTTCTTATTATATTTACTGCTTTGCATTATATTCTGCTTGCATTCTATTAATCAGTAATGCAAGAAACCTACAGGCCTGCATTCTGTAAGACATTAGCTTCAGCAAGTTAGCATAAGGCTTGAGGCCTATGGACTTTGAACAGATAAGTGGCCAGGCCAATGGGGGCAGCAGGAAGCAGCGCGGGCCGAGGGATGTGCTGGCCATGGCTTCTTGCCCCCTTATTGGCCTGGAGCGGCAAACCGCGGCCAATGGGAGCCGTGATCGTCCTAATCTGCCTACGCGGCAAGTAAACAAACTGGCCCAGCCCTCCAGGATGCTTACCCTGGTGAGCCATGTGCCAGAGGTTGCTGACCCCTGACCTAGCATGTTAACTTTGTAAATCTCATTCTGAGGTGCCTACCCCTCCACATTCACTGTACAGGGAGCCTAGATGCCAAAATCAGGTTGAGTGAATTTGACTGATTTTCCACTTCTAAAAGTTGAGTGTTGCCACATCTAGCATCACCATGCAGGTTTCTTTGTGAATCTATTCCTAAGTGACTTGAATAATGTCACATAGGGAGTCCAATGAAGAGCTTGGAACTACACCCAGGTCTCGTGAGTTCCAGAAGAGCACCCTAAGCAATAAATCATCCTTCCTTAACCCACCTTTATTTGAGAAATGGAATCATTTTTGCATAGAAATAGACTTAGTTTTGTTTGCATGATTTACATACATTGGTCACCATCAATAAGACATGATTATTCTAGTTATACAGTCTGGTCTGTGAAATACTACAAGTATCTTTTGCTTTAACTAAAGGGAATACCGTGATATCACTGATATCCTGGTCCCTGGACTCAGGACGAAAATTGACCTTTGAATAGAGCACAGAAGTCTGAACAAAGGAAACTCAAACAGCTAATATTTAGTGCTACCTTCAGGACAACACTGAGGATACAGAAGGCACAAAGAATGCATTCAGGAGGCAAGGAAGAAAATGGTGAGTGAACCAGCTTGCTCATAAAGAGGGAAGCATATGTAATGATGAGGGTGCTTCAGAGGAGGAAGGAATACACATGAGAGTGGGGCTCACAGGACAGAGCACATGGGAGTGTCCTACTAGGGAATGTGAACAATCCATAGAGTAGGTGTTTCTATGGATAGAAAGAGACATCAGCCATGACACTATCTCCTACAATTATCCAAATTTCTCAAAGGGTGATGGAACAGCTAGTAACTACCAATCATCCACGGTTGCAGAGCCTACATACTGTTTAGATTCTGTTTTATTCTGGAATTGTAGCATATTTTGGGGAGAGGGGCTAAAGAAAAGAACATGTAAAGTGGAACATTAATCTTTTTCATAATTATCCAGTGGCACATTTTCTACTTATGGCTGCAGAATAAAAAAAACACACAATAAAAATTAATGGCACGTAACTGTATTCAGTTTTTGCAAAATCCATCTCTTCCTTTCTAAATGTCATCCAACACTTTTGGATTCCTTTATTTAATATACATATCCTTACTTCTGTCTCTCTTTACTATGCTAGACATATAGAATTTAAAGGAGATGAGTGTCAGCGCTTTGACCAGCTACAGTAAAAGATTAAACTAAAAGCTCATGCCTCAACAGTTTAGTATTATATCCTCTATGTTAAAGCAAATCAGCATTATGGAATTCCTTTCATATATCAAGATAAATTGAATTTCCCATTTTTTTTTCTTCTCATAAATAATTTGTCAGACATCATTTTTTCATGTAATGTTATTCTTTTTCTTCAGCTGCATTTGCCTTCAAAGCAAAAAATCAATGATAGCAGCTAAAATTGCAGTTAACATTTCAAATTCTCTTGTTTTTGCCAACCCTCTTCTGTTTTTCCCATATTCCTATTTGAGAAGTTATCTATTAAAAAGTTTTCAAACTCTTCCAATAAGGAACATTTCTACTCTAATTTATGGATATTTTGATTCCTATTTCTATATTGACTTCCTAGGCTAACAAAAGTTCCTAACAAAAGTTGCATTTTCCCTGCCATCTGGAGTTTTAAATACTCCATAGAATAAAATACTCTCCACCAGGTTTTAAATCAAAATTACCTCCAGTAGCCAATTATTGGCAATCAGTACTATCTAATTAATTCATTATGGCAGCGTTGTGTGTTTTCCCTATGTTTTTATTAAATAATTAAAATTTATGAATCCCATCTCTTTATGTCATTCTTTTTGGTTACAGTGTATAGAAGTGGCCCCAAACATTTCATGTAATGTCCCAACCTACCCCATCTGTGACCCGTCCCCATGCAGCATGGTTGGAAGCCAGGCCAGGAGTGGGGCCATGATCCTGTGGGGGGGGCGTGGTGCAGACAGGGATAAGGGGGCTTAGGTTGGGGCCAGTGCCACAGCTGGTCCAGGAGCCAGGGGCTGTGCCAGGGCTGCAGAGGGTCTGGGTGGGTCTGCGGCCAGAAGCAGAGCAGCCTCCAGGTGCAGAGGCTAGGGACGTGGCTGGGGCCAGGGCCAGGAGCGGAGCCATGGTCAGGCTATGGTGAGGCCTGGCAACTGGGGCTGCAACCAAGTGTGGAGCCACAGCTGGACCGGGATCCAGGGTCTGGGGCCGTTGCTTAGAGCAGAGCCATGGCTTGGAGCCAGGGCTGTGGCTGGGGCAGAGCAGAACTGGAGGCAGAGCAGGGATGGGTGGTGGCAGTCAGGAGCAGCTCCAGGCACCAGCACACCAAGCACATGCCTGGGGCAGCAAGCCGCAGGTTGAAGCCTGCCAGTCGCCGTGAAGGCAGCAGTCAGGCTGCCTTCGGCGGCATGCCTATGGGAGTTTCTCCGGTCCCGCAGCTTCGGTGATGATTTGATGGCGGGTACACTGAAGGCACAGGACTGACGGACCTCTCGCAGGCAAGCCGCGTTACCAGTGGACCTCCCACAGGCATGCGCCGAAAGCCGCCTGACTGCCGTGCTTGGGGCAGCAAAATACAGAGAGTCGCCACTGGTGGCAGTCCCTCCCTGCTCCCATGGGGGCTGGCCTGGGTCCTACCGCACCCCCAAAATATTCCTCCATGACCCCTGTGGGGTGTGCCCCAGTTTGGAGACCACTGGGGTACAGTATAGTATGTCAAGAGGTTTTAAGTCTTGTGTTATGGTAATAAACATTTTTATTGTTCAGTACTTCATAGTTAATGATCTATATATATATATAAACTATATACAATCCTCCAACATACAGTTTGAAGCTGGCAGAAATATAATTGTAACATTATTTAAGCTCATTGATCATTTACCACTATTTCCATTTTAGACAACCATAAGTAATAAAATACCAATAGCTTCTTAAGTGAATTTCTGTGGCTTAGATTACTAGCAACAAAGCCAGATGGCTAGGGAGGTAGGGAGCTGAGACTTCTACTTTTATGACAAACTCTATTTATGGTTACCTCTTGCTTTCAAACCCAAGCCTGCACCATTTGTCCGTTTCTATGTGTCTGTCCCTTCTATCCATTGTGCACTATCTATAAGCTTTCTGGGGGAGGCATTGTCTGTTTTTTTGTTAGCTGTTTGTACAGTGTCTAGCACAATGGAAGCCTGATCCTGTTTGTGATTCCTAATTCCCACTGTAATACAAACTATAAATAATGTAGTGCAATATGTGCTGCAGCTAACAGGGATGTAAATCGGGGAAGAATTTGGCCTATACAATTTGTATGTGTAGTTAGGTGTAAGTGAGTCTCTGATCATTTGTTTCTGGCAGCAAGTACTTACTGCTCTTTATCTCATGGCTTAGTGCAGTGCAGAAAAATCTCTCGTTTCACGTTCCTATATATAAAAATTATTCATTTTTATTTAGCCATACATTATTCTCCATGCTTTTCCCAAATATTTGGTCTCAGCAACAATGTAAGGAAATGTTGCTTTTTAACAATCCCACAATAATATTAGTTCTTATTCTGCTTTCTTGTGTGTCTAAAACATTTGTAATTTACCCTTGACAGGGTAACAGTCCTGATTTGTGCCTTTGTTAGACTATTCCCACACCATTGTAATCCAGCTCTCATGGAGCTTCAGAAGAAATCTATTCATCAACTGCATCTTGTTCAACATCCCATAGCAGGGTTCTTAAACCACAACAAAAACCACATTTCAACCCATTCTGTCAGATCTTCACTGGTTTCCAGACTGCAACAAAATTGATTTTGTGGGGCTTTATACAATCCTCCCTCCCCTTTCCTTACTTTACTACCATATGTTTCTACCTTCTCACTTTTAATCAACCTCACAATATACTCTGAACAATCAAAATCCAAATTGTTGTTTGGCTGTTCAGTCATACAGAAGGTTGGTTGGGGTCCCTCACTGATGCAATTTTCACCATTATTGTATATAGAGAGCTTTTTCTGAAACAATAAGTCTCCATGACTTCAACTAAACTGACAGTTTGATTTTCAGCTTGATATTGATCTGATATCAAATTATATTTCTATGATGTGAGACACTTTATTGTAAAGTATGTCAATGGAAAGCAAGGTACTGGGCTGTTTATTTACTGGTACAGTTAAAACAATTCATAATATGAGAACGGATGAAGGGGGAGAGAGTGAAGAGAAGAAAGAGGCTAAGGACTGCCCAAAGGAGGCAAGAGGAAAGGACTAGAGAGAGATTCAGCAGAAAATATTGGAACTGATTCCTAAATATAGCAACTACATATGCACTACCCTTAGCACTACCCTTAGCACTATCACCTAATCAATAAATGAGTCAAGGAAGCATTTTGAACAACATTGAATTAATTGAGAGATTATGTTATGAAGAACAGACACTGTAATGTTAGAGCATCCTATTTAATGAATGCTTTGAAGTATAGTTATACGTGAAGACACTAACAGCTTACTACTTGGCATTGATAGTAAATATACTTTATCCTGAATGACTGCGGGGGTTGTGTGGCAGAAGGATTAAGATAATTGGCAAGACTCAAAAGTAGCAAATCTCCAGGATCAGACAGAATTCAAGACAGGGTACTTAAAGAACAGCTGAGTGTTTACCAACAATAGAGAGCTTTCAGGAAGGAGCTTTGCTGATTTTTCATAAATTTTGCATTCACAAATAGGCATTACTTTCTCCATTCAGGTTAGTTTTTCCAGTTCAATCTAAATACACAATCCGCATTATATAATAAGTGCTTCTGAATATTAGCGTCTAAAGCACATGATAAAACACAAAATACCTACCAAACTAATTTAAAAAGAATCTTGACAAATCTTACAAACAAGAGGAAGTAATTTGTGAGGTCTTGGCTAAATTGCTTTGCTGCTTTAAACATATATTTTATTGCCACACCTGATAAATATTATGATTTTGTTATATTAATAGCAATATAGACATGGAGCAAAAAACAAAGTAACAAGAATCTTAACATTATGGAGCACTTAATAATTATCAATCAGTTCCATGCCATTGTGGAGGACTCTGCCACCTGTGAACTTTGCTCCCTATTGTTCTCTTCCAGTGAGCTGTAATACTTTGATCTCATTTCAGTTGATGGGTTTAGAGCAATAGTGGGCAACCTGTGGCCCGCAGCCCATCAGGGTAATCCGCTGGCGGGCTGCAAGACAGTTTGTTTACATAGACCGTCCACAGGCAAGGCCACCTGCAGCTCCCAGTGGCCGAGGTTCACAGTTCCCAGCCAATGGGAGCTGCAGGAAGCTGTGGCCAGCATGTCCCTGCGGCCCGCACCGCTTTCTGTAGCTCCCATTGGCCGGGAACAGCAAACCGTGGCCACTGGAAGGTGCGGGCAGCTGTATCTGTGGACAGTCAACATCTGGAAAATGTTTCAGGGCCCTCTAGTGGATTACCCTGATGGGTTGTATGTGGCCAACAGGCTGCAGGTTGCCCACCACTTGTTTAGAGGGTGAGTGTGGAGTGGTGTTGATGGCCAGAGATATAAAGGGGGTCAGACTAGATGGTGTGGTGGTCCCTTCTGGCCTTAAACTCTGATGGTATGACTCCATGATTCTACTCTGTAAATATGTCAGGGGTCAAACCCCTGAAGAGAACAACAAATTAAATAAACTGAAAAGAAGTCTGAAAAAAAATCCACAAAATTTAGTCAGCCTCTCATGAGAATATTGTGTTCCTAATTAAAGAACTATAGTATAGATAATGATTAGGTAGTTGGCAAGTTGTGATGACCACTACTACAGCAATATAGCTGTACCAGTACACCAAGGATCATATGCTGTGTCTGCAACAGACCAGAACCAGACTTCTCCCTCCCCAGAGCAGTGTTGCTCTAAGGTGTTGTGCTACAGCACACTTCCCCTTGCTCAGGGCTCCTGGCAAAACCACGATTTAGTAGCAAATTAACAATACATTTTACAATTTTGTGAGGTGTGCAAGTACATATCCGTGTAGCACAAAATAGTTCCAGGACGATAGAAGATATTAATTATTTTCAGACACGGCATGTTGTTGCCTTTAATATGTAAAAATAGAAGCTCCAACAACTTAGTTTATATGAAATGTCATGTAAATTAGTATACTTATTTCACAAAAGCCTTAACCTCTAACTCATTAACATTTTTTGCTTGTGATCTGATTGCACCTAAAACTCCCCCCTGGTTTGATGAGTGGAGCACACCTAATAGTCATACACAGGCACCAATGGGAGTTTGGCATTAATTGTGAAATAATATTTCCAGCATATATCTCCAATGGTTCTGCTTTAAACTCTCATTATGTCTGCAGCACAAATTCAGGTTGTTCAAACTGCTCATACTGAAGTCCTAAAGTGTATGAAGGTGGTTTCATGCCTAGGTCACATTTGTACAGTATATGGGGCCTGATTCTTCAACATCTTTCCATTCGTGTAGTCATCTACACTTGTGCAAAATGAATGTAAAACACTGCCAAATCAAAATGGTGTGACTGACAAAGGGTGAGCCAGCCGAAAAATAAGGATGTTTGTTAAGATTTAAAATAATATATACAAGTCTACTTTTTAAATCAATGATGAAAGCATGTTCTTTTACTGGATTTTTTCGAGTGAAGAAATGAGCAAGAGTATCTGTTTGTTTTCCATTTTCACAGAGCATGCATTGTAAACTTCCATCATCAAGTGAGAATTATGCCTTAACACAGTACTAATATGTTAGTTATGTCCTATCTTGACCAATCTGTTATGATAATTCAATCCGGGATGACTCCAGCCATCCCTCATTCAAACTAAGAAAAAGAAGCAAGAACTGTATTGTTAAGAGAACTCTGATTCACATTTACCACTGAGCGTTTTCTATAAAGGCTACCTATCCATGACGGCTTATATGCAATGAAAACATTTCTAAGGCAAGCCCATAATCCTCGGCTCTCTTTTATTATATTGTGCATCCAATAAAACACGCACACAAATAACTGACTTTAATATCCCAATATTGATGGTGCATTACATCTGGCATAGCATTTTCATAACAACATAGAAAATATGAGTTACTGGGTTGTAATTTCCTATTTATCCAAATGTGAATGTCTGTGGAAAGTTTGGAAAAATTAGGTTTGACCATTCCTGAGATGTCTGACCATGAAAAACAACAAAAACCCAGGTGTTTTAAACCTCTTTAAGGATCAGAGCTACAATCCTCAGCTGGAAGGACTCCCACTGTTAGCAATGGGAATTCAGCACAGGGGACCTGAATCTAAACCTGCAAGCTATTCCATGAAGTGATGAGCATCTCCAATTCTCAGTGGTGCTCAGTGCCTGGTGGGATCAAACTCTGAATGTCTCAAACACTCATGAAAATCAACAAGTAGTTTATTGTATTTAAAATGTCCAGCCTTTTCATGGCATTATTCCTCAAGGAAGTCAACTTCCTTTACTATGCACCATCATTTTCTTTCCAAATTAATACATTTTATTGATTTTTGATCACATAAAATATTCAGATAAAAGCTCCAGCAAAACTTTTCAGGCACGATCAGCTGGGCTATCTTTGAATTAGAATAGTGTCACAATACACCATTATCATTAACAATCTAGCCACTAGTAAAGAGACAAAAAATAAAGCCTAAAAAGAAAAGGATCACATAGCAAAGAAAATAGACAAGTAAGAATTCAGATCTCTGGATTTTGACAGATTTTGTAATTGATGAAGCCAAAGCTGACTTCAGCTTTGCAAAACGTTGTTGGATACTTAGCATGAACAAACAAGAGTAAGCTACTATTCTAATATAAAGTTTTGTGCTAACATTATATATAATGTGTAATACATATTAACATAGGCTTTGGCTAGCCAGCCCCTGCTTGGTCACATGATTATTATTAAATCAGAATGGCATTTTTTCTAAATTGATATATGAGACAGATATAAGTGCATTTGTGTGAGACTTATGTTGTTTTAGCAAACTGAGTAAGCATCCATAAAAAAATAAAGCTATTACTCCTTGAACTGGAATAGGAATTAATACAGTATAACCCACAATGTTACGTACTTGAGGAGGTAAAACAGAAATTTGGAGTAGTGATAATACAAGTAGGTTTACAAACATATTTTTATACTAGATGCTACACAGTACCATTTATCCATATTATAGGTTACCCTTACAGCTTGTTGTCGCCACTTGGTGAGCTTCAGAGGACAGAGACAGAAGTCGTCTACTTTTTCTGTCTCATTGTACAGGTCGAGGTTGTCATGGCCACACACTTGAGTTGCAATGTCAAAAACATTGCATTTAGATATATATTGATATCCCTTAATGGAACAGCAAGCCATCAACTTAGTGTACGCACAACATGCCTCAGGTGGCATGTGACCATGATTTATCAGTGAACTTGGTCTACTGGTTGGATTACTAGCTTCCCCAGCCTCAGGCTAGGTATTGATGGGGAGTGTGACATGAACATGTATGGATCCCAAAGGTTTGTGTTGGTCAGTAATGCACAAGTAGATGAGGTACATCCAGCCATTCCTTGTAGATGCTGTCTTCCAGGAAACCTACCAAATAGACAGTAGCCAACATATTAAATTTTGTGGAGTCAGGATCCAATAGGGTTAAAAAAGACACTGCAGATGAAATATATATGGTATTCGGCACTGAGCACACTTGTTTTAGAACATAACTTATAAATATGGCCACACTAAGTGAGACCAGTGGTCCATCTAGCCCAGTATCCTGCCTTCCAACAGTGGCCAATAATATATACCTCGATTAGGATGTGGTGTCATTTAAATTCTGAATGGTGCTAATGTAATTTGCCTATATGATTTAAATCATTGTCAATTTACAACAGTTTCTGTTATACACAGAGGACATGTCATTCTGCTAATTGCTTATCATTAATAAAATCTGACAACTTCCTCCTTTTTCAATATCTCTAATGAACTATTGCTATGGTAGCTAATACATAACTCTTTTAACCAGTGCAAATAATTTTTCTACTCACACAATTTCCCCTTGTTTTGTTCTACTTTATGATTAATTTTTTCATTTATACTTGTGTTTGATTAAACAATTTAGCAAACTTGACTTGTTCAGCTGCTGGATTTTGTGCACGTTCCTAGTAAAATAGTATTATATCAATTAACAATGACACATTTGCTTTTACACAATAAAGAAATTCAGCCATATTTAACTGATAGAGACTTAAAGTGACAGGTATATACATAAACTCACTTCGCTTCATAATATACAGCAGTGGTTCCCAAACTTGTTCCGCTGCTTCTGCAGGGAAAGTCCCTGGTGGGCCAGGCCAGTGTGTGTACCTGCCGTGTCCGCAGGTTTGGCTGATGGCGTGCCCCACTGGCCTGGAGCAGCGAACCGCGGCTACTGGGAGTTGGGAGCCAATGATATACAGTTTAAATAATAGACCTGGCCCGGTTAGTGGTCTTTACAATGTTTCTATAGCTGATTGCCTTCAACTGTGTCAAAATTGAGGGCACCTTTCAGTAACTTGAGGGTAAAAAAAAAAAATGAGAGGAGAATTGTAATTATATCAAAACCAAGCATTATATCTGCAGGAAATACCAAGTTAAAGGTACAACAAAAAGAAGTCCAGACCCTTTTTTTAAATATGGACATGCCCTGTTAAGGCACTCAAAAAACCTTAACTCTGCCATGTAGTGACATCATTACATAATCACAACTAAGGCACTTTTTTCATCTCAGATTGGGTGAATCTGATATTTAAAGGCACATTAGGATTTCTTTATTTGTCAAGGCAAGGTGTTCATTTTTCCCGCTCTCATGGTGTTCACATTGGTGCTACATTATTAAATAAAGCAGTTTCTAAATTATTTTAATACTATATATATAGCAGGCCTGTCGATTATTCACAGTTAACTCACGCAATTAACTCAAAATAATTAATCATATTTAAAAAATTAATTGTGTTTAATTATAGTTTTAATTGCACTGTTAAATAATAGAATACCAATTGAAATGTATTAAATATTTTGGTTTTTTTCTACATTTTCATATATATTTTATTCTGTGTTGTAATTGAAATCAAAGTGTATATTATTTTTGCTTACAAATATTTGCACTGTCAAAATGATAAACAAAAGATATAGTATTTTTCAATTCACCTCATATAAGTACTGTAGTGCAATCTTCGTTGTGACAATGAAACTTACAAATGTGTGTTGCAGGGGGGCTGTTACATGACTGCTTTCAAAAACAAAATAATGTAAAACTTCAGCTCCTACAAGTCCACTCAGTCCTACTTCTTATTCAGACAATCACCCATTTACATTTCCAGGAGATAATGATTCCCTCTTCTTATTTACAATATCATCAGAAAGTGAGAACAGGCATTTCCATGGCACTTTTGTAGCCAGAATTGCATTTGTATTTATGTGTCAGATATGCTAAACATTTGCATTCCCCTTCATGCTTCAGCCAGCATTCCAGAGGACGTGCTTCCATGCTGATGACGCTCATTAAAAAAAATAAGCATTAATTAAATATCTAACTGAGCTCCTTGAGGCAAAATTGTATGTCCCCTGCTCTGTTTTACCTGCAGTCTGGCATATAGATCCTGTTATAACAGTCTCAGATGATGACCCAGCACATGTTGTTCATTTTAAGAACACTTTCACTGCAGATTTGACAAAAAGCAAAGAAGGTACCAACGTGAGATTTCTAAATATAGCTACAGCACTTGACCAAATGTTTAAGAATCTGAAGTGCCTTCCAAAATCTGAGAGAGATGAGGTGTGGAGCTTGCTTTCAGAAATCTTAAAAGAGCACTCCGATACAGAAATTACAGAACTCAAACCACCGAAAAATAAAATCAACCTTCTGCTGGTGACATCTGACTCAGATGATGAAAATGAACACGTGTCGGTCCGCACTGCTTTGGACTGTTATTGAGCAGAACCCGTCATCAGCATGGACATGTCTTCTGGAATGGTGGTTGAAGCATGAAAGGACAAGTGAATCTTCAGCACATCTGGCACATAAATATCTTGCAACACCCACTACAACAGTGCCACAAGAACACCTATTCTCACTTTCAGGTGACATTGTAAACAAGAAGTGGGCAGAATTATCTCCTGCAAATATAAACAAAATTGTTTGTCTGAGCGATTGGCTGAACAAGAAATAGGACTGAGTGGACTTGCAGACTCTAAAATTGTATATGTTTATTTCTGAATGCAGGTTGTTTTGTACATAATTCTACATTTTTAAGTTCAACTTTCATGATAAAAGATTGCATTACAGTACTTGTATTAGGTGAATTGAAAATACTATTTTATTTTATTTTTTACAGGGCAAATACTTGTAATCAAAAAATATAAAGTGAGAACCGTACACTTTGTATTCTGTGTTGTACTTGAAATCAATATATTTGAAAATGTAGAAAACATATAAATATTTAAATAAATGGTATTCTATTATTGTTTAACAGTGTGATTAATCATGCGATTAATCATGATTAATTTTTTAAATCACTTGACAGCCCTAATATATACTATTTAACAGATTCACCTGTAAAGTCTCAGAACATTTATTCTGTACAAAAGGAGTGAGTGCTGTACTTCTGGGACAGATAGATTGTGCAATCAGTCATAGTCTCCTTTAAAAAAAAGTAAGGAAAACAGGGCTATGAACTGTGGAAACTCAGATTAAGAGTCAGATACTCAATCACCTGAGCAATGCTGATGCCAGCGCAGATAGTAGCCACCTCTGCATGGGAAAATGCAGCTAAGGTATTGCCAAAGTCTCCTCCAGACCCCAAACCCAACATAGTGCCAGCACAGAAGTGCCTTTAAGATGTCAGAGAGAAGAAGAAAATCAGCTTTCACTGCCTTTTGTGAGGGAGGAACTTTGACTGGATAGCACAGGAAGGAGAAAATTCCTACCTCATACATGGCTGTGTGATGGCTGCCTCTGCAACCTGTCCCTTCTCTGGTTCTGCTTAGCCATTGGCTGGTTAAGGGGGAACAGGACCAGCTGATTGGTTTCTGAGGACACTCCTTTGTCTGTATGAGCCAAACCCCAAGTTTGCAAAAACCTCTTATCTTCAGTTAGCTCAGGCATGACTGGAACCAGCAAATAGATGGGCTGTACTGGAAGACTCAGGAGAACAGAGCAAGCACTTGGAGGATTAGTAGTACCAAGGGCTGGGAGTCTTGCCACATATGGGGCAAGGTATGGTTGAGGTACAATAAGGTGTTTTAAAAGAGAGCGGTGGGTGGGGGGTTATGGAGAAAGAAAAATAAGGCTTTGTCACTTGAATGCTTAATTCCACAATTTTTTACTGACAGAGTGCTAGCAGTATTGAAAACTCAGATAGCAAGAGAGAGTGACAAGTTCAATCTATATTTTGATTTTAAGGAAGGGAAATGTTTTTGCTCCTTTTTTAGATACATACACACATGTAAGGTTTGAGGGTGGTATTATTTGTGTTTGGTTTAACAGATGGACCACTGTGCTGGGATCAGCTTTTCCCTCTACTGCTCTTGTTCAACGCTGAGATACTGCCACCTGATGTCCTGATCATTCATCTGGGTGAAAGTGACCCAGGGAATTGCACTGTATTAAATTTAAGAATTAAGATATAAGGGGACATGGATCTGCTAACAATTATAACCTCACACATGATTGGTTTGGTCAGAGATGCTCACAGGATGAGTTTGGCAGGGTAGCCACCGAGCCAGCCTGGGATGACTGGTCTTAGAAAAATGTGAACCAAGAGGTAGCCAGGATAATTTTGGGAGTTATGGGGGCAGTGATAACATATAGGGACATCCAGTACCATGGTCCTGAGCTCTTTAGGGAGGATAAAATGCATCTGTCAGATGCTGGAGTTGACATTTGGCTTTCTGACATTAAGGGATTAGGTCAGGCAAGAGATGAGTATCAGGCATTGTGAATCCAGGGTGGATCCACATTAACAGCTAGTGCTCCCAGTAGCTGGTATCCAGTGCAGGGAAAGGCAAAAAAGGCCATCTCCTATAGGTAAATGAGACCTGGGATTGTGCAGTTGGACCTTGAACTTATGGAGAGAGGACTTGATGTCTTTGTGGACAAAGGTGCCCTCCAGCCTTATGGGCTCTAGCACTCCATCCCAGTTACACAGGGGGAAGAAGGTTTCATAAATGAACTTAGTTTGTAGATAGACTGAGAAGGACCTACCCAAAGTTATTGTTTGGTTTGTGGTGAAAGTCCTGTAATCTGGACTGGAACCAATTAAATGCCTGTTATGTGAATACTGAGATAGGTAATGTAGGGCCCCTTCCCAAAGTATAATTAACAAAGTTGGAGCCTGCTGTTTCGACCCATGTCCTGTGTTTGTCAATCATTTGCCTGCTTGTTTTGGTCAATGTCATGGAATCAGGAATTTCTTCCTTCTATTTTTCTCAAACCAGATGGGCTCAGTCTGAGTCCTGCACTCGTAAGAAAAGGGTTTGATGACAGCCATATTTTTTTTCCAATGTAATGGCAACTATCTGAGGCATAAGTTGGCTTCAGCTGTGATGTGACCTCCACTAGCATAGTTTTCCTGTGGTTTTTGTCCTTTCATTTTTTCATTATCTATTAATTTCTTTTTAGTTTACTAAACACTTTTGAGATTTAATTTTCACACCCTTCAGGTGAATTAGTTGTATTACCTGCAGTCTTTAAAACACTCAAAGCCACAAAGTTGGATCTTATATCAAATAAATCAGTCCAATACTTCCAGCAAATACTCCTATGTTCAGTGATATATTTCACTAAGAAAAGAATATTTAAGAAATACAAATTTCAGTATCACAGCTCAAGATTCTTGGCCTCCACAAAACTATCAACAGCACTTCTTAATGTCTGAAAAAAAAGACAATGAATACATTAAAAATTCTATTTCCAATTTCAGTTTGAAGATGGCATCTTAGACCATCAAGATCTTTTAAAACATCTGTTTGGTTAACTAGGAAAAGCAAAGAACAGTAGTTAAAATTCTGGCTCCATGAAAGTGAATGGAAGGTTTGCCACTGGCTTGCGTAGGGTCAGGATTTCACAAAGTGTAAAGGACTACACTGAAACGCTGCATGAGAACTTTTCACATCCTGTTTCCCATTTAGAAAGACCTATATACAAGTCAAACCAGAGCCCCAGTCCTACAGTAGAATCCATATCCAGGGAAATCTACGTATCTGCTCAGAGTCTTACTAACTGTATGGTTATTACATTCATAGAATTAAGGTTTCATGCCCACAGATTTGGGCCTATACTAATTATATATGGAAAATTGTGTAAGTTTCCCCCACCCCCAAACTAAAATTAAAACTCTAATCCTGCAGACAATGGTACTCAGGGGTAACCCTACTAAAGTTTTGGTTCTGACCAATAATTTTTATAAAAATCATGCTTGGAGGTTACTTGAGGAAGTAATATGAACTATTAAAGGGATATAAAATCTTAACTGATGTTTAATTATTCATTTAATGAATATGATAAAAGTATAATTAACCATATTATTAAGGCACTCAGTTAATTTAAGGCCAAATTTTGCCATGGTTGCTTAACTGAGTATTACCTTACTCTACAAGTGGTTGTGTGTATTATTTAGCCAAAGTAATGATTTTAGAATCTGGCCATTAGAAAATTAATATTAAAATTCATCTTTTTTTTTTTTACTTGAGCAAATCTTTTTTAAAACCCCACCCATTATAACTGAAAAAATAGTCAGCAAGATTCCTCATGGGCGGTATTTTCAACCCTGAATCTCTGCATGTAACCTCTTTCTCTGCATGTTCGCCTATTAATTTCAGTGAGATTATTCAAGTAAGTTACTACATACTGTGAAGTGACATATGAATAAAGTTATATGTAATTGTTTCTAGGAGTGGGTCCTAAGACATATCAATGCTGCTCAAACTGTTCCATGGCAGGAGCTCTTACTTCAACTATCTCAACCCCACACTACCATTGGCAATATGAGAAGGACATGATGGTTACATTTGTGAAACCTCTGGGGGCTTGACCCTTTGGCTGAGCACCCATGACTTAGCTCAGGGATCGGCAACCTTTGGCACATGGTCTATCAGGGAAATCCGCTGGTAGGCTGGGACAGTTTATTTACCTGCAGCGTCCACAGGTTTGGCCAATCACAGATTTCACTGGCCATGGTTCACCATTCCAAGCCAATGGGGGCTGCGGGAAGCAGTGCAGGCCGAGGGATGTGCTGGCCTGCCACGATGAACCACGGCCAGTGGGAGGTCTGATCGGGCAAACCTGTGGATGCTGCAGGTAAACAAACCGTCCTGGCCCGTCAGTGGATTTTCTTGATGTGCCGTGTTAGGGTATAGATATTCAGGCCTGTCTCCAAAGGCCTATACTTTAAGAATTTAGGTGTATTCTTATCACTTAGCTAGTTACAGAGGTATAAAAGAAAGAATCAAAATCACTGTCTGTGTTATGGCCTTCTCTTACTGTGACAGGCTTAGGCCTTCAGCTAAGATGTAGTTAGGCAGCCAGAAGCTGGGAAGTGTATGGTCACATCCTTACGTTCCAAACAAGTCACATTGAAATAAGGTGCTATTGGGCTATTAGGAATACAATCCTGTCCTGATATTCCTATCACCTCTAGAGAAAGGGAAGAGCCTAGAAGATGTAAAAGGAAACTTAGTTTGATCGCATCCTGTCTGGCAAGAACTCACTTATCAATAGAAACAGTTGGAGAACGCTTATGTCTGTATAGATGTAGCTGTGAAATCCTCACTTCTGTATTGTTTTGTATGTTTACTTGCATGGTCTCTGTCTGGTTCTGTCTACTGTATAATTAATTTTGTTAAGTGTAAACCAATTAAGGTGGTAGGGTATAATTGGTTAGATAATCATGTTACAATATGTTAGGATTGGTTAGTTAAACTTCAGTAAAATGATTGGTTAAGGAATAGCTAAGCAAAACTCAGGTTTTGCTATATAGTCTGAAGTCAGTCAGGAAGTGGAGGGGGAATGGGAACAGGGACTGTGGATGGGGAATTGGGATCATGTTTTGCTAAAGGGGCGATGGGAACAGAAACAGGAACAGGGACACAGGCAAGGCTTTGTGGCGTCAGAGCTGGGAAGGGGGACACTAAGGAAGGAAACTGGAATCATGCTTGCTGGAAGTTCACCCCAATGAACATCAAATTGTTTGCGCCTTTGGATTTCGGGTATTGTTGCTCTCTGTTCATGCGAGAAGGACGAAGGAAGTGAGAGGGTGAAAGAATAAGCCCCCTAACATGCCGCTTGCCAAAGATTGAAGATCCCTGACTTACCTCATTACTGTTGAACTGGATGTAATGTTTCAGTGTGAATATACTAGTAAATCCTATTTTTCTTACAAGGCCAATTTTGTTAAAAGAATATTAAATCTGTAATTTTTCTTTTAAAGCCTGAAGAAACTAAAAACAAATAGAAAAAAAAATCAAACCTGTCTTATTTGTCAGGGTTGGCCAAGGAAACCTTGTGATCCATGACCTTCATGAGCTGAGTAAGACTGCATATTTTCTTTGCTGAGCTTAAGGCAAAGCCAGATATTCTCTGGGTTCCCCTTTCCTCTTCTGGTTTTTATGTTAAATTGCTACTATATATTATGTTCAATGAAGCCTGAGGCTTGAATAGTGGATTATTAATGTCTACAGAGGGAAATAGATATGTAGAGAATAATAAAAAAAATTCAATATAATAAGCATAATATTCAAACAATTACATAGAGAAATTAAAAAGCCAGACAATTACATTTCTCTATTTAAAAATGCAGAGACAAAATGATTTATTATTTATTTATTTCTCCTGTTACTCTACTTAAATATTGTTTAGGAGATTGGCAATGGGAGAATAATGAAGTAAAGTGTAAGAAGGGTTTGAGTGCGTGTTCCTATACTAAAGAGGGATTGTAGAATTCTGCTACCAATAAAGACAATAGCAAAGTGTTCATTGACTTCAGTGGAAGGAGGACCTGGTCCATAATCTTACTGATCTGTCTGGATATATTTTAACAGAAAATTAAATTTTAATAATATCCTTGCTTCACTTTTATCAGACCAAACTGGAGTGCAGCTGTTCAGTGTTTTGTGTCAGAGTGAGAGATTTCTCTGCCACTAGTTTTTCTCCATAGACTAAGCTAATTAAATACAATGGAACAGAGATTTCAACCTTAATAAATCTGCCTGTGTGTTAAGATACTGTGTCACTTTGGTACTCCTTTCAATAAAGTCAGGAGGGATTGATCCTAAAGACTTTTTAATCAGTATTCATGACATTAGTAATATTTTTTTCAATTCTGCCCTATTAAATGGATTGCTTAAACATGAACATCTACTACACTATATTAAGCAACATGAGCGGGATGGTCAGCACATAAAACTGACAGACTGTAGTATAAAATTCACTTAATTTTTTTCTTGGAAGTGTCACAAGAGAGACTGATTTTCATTGCTGCAGTGCCTAATAGATCATGACATTTTACCACAGTGCATAGCTGAAAATGTGATGCCCGAAAAGGATGTACACCATTTTTATCTCTTTGATGATTTTACAAAATGCCATTCAAAATACAGTGGAGAAAGTCCATTTTTGTCCCTTTTTATAACTCAGTCAGTTTCACATTTATGATTTGATTGTATGTAACTTTCACTCTGCTAAAGAGACAGCTGTATGCAGACTATTATGATCTGATACATCAAGGCACTGATTCTACAAACACTTCTGCATGTGCTTAACTTTCAGCATGGCAAGTAATCCCATTGACTTCAGTAAGAGAAGGCACAATGCCTACATTTAAGTACATGCATGAATAAACCTTTTCAAGATTGGGGCCTAATTCTACAATTTCACAGAATGCTTTCATTATGTTTGATCAATTCAAATTTTATCAGGTCAATGAAATGCAAAAGTTATTATGTTTGTTAATTAAAAGGTTGCCTTTCACATACTCCCAAATAATCCCGAATCAAGATTTTTTTTCAAAGGCCTTTATTCTACAAACTGCTGCACAGAGTCTCATTCGCAGAATAGAAACCAAAAAGGTTAATCCACCACCAAATCACGGTTATCTTTTGGAATGCCGTAAGTGTAAGTCCTCAGTTTTCTTTTGTTCTTATTTTATTAATCAAGCATTGTGCTGTGTGACTGCAAGATACAGTGGCAAGAAGGTCTGAATAAAAATTCACACAGCTGAAGTGATGTTATTAACAGTTCTTCTGTTATCCTGTAGGTCACTTCATTTAGAAGACAAAGCTGTAAATCTAGTCAGGATCCCTCAGAATCTAAGTCAAAGGTTAAAAGAGGCTATGGAAAATAAAAGGCTAAACTTCTCCTGTGGGAGCTTTCTGTGTACAGTATGAGTTTCTACAGCAACCACTGAGCCAGTTCCTGAGTTTAACCCTAATATAGTATGTTACATTACCTATAATATGGATTAGCAGAATGTGATTTTTATTTAATAATTTTGACAGATAACATCAATGTTTATTTTAAAACTTTTTCTTCAATTTTTATCCATTTTAAATATTCACAGCTATGGGAAATTGGGAGGAGGTCAGACAATGGGAAGAGTTAGACCATAACTATTTCATGACAGTAGACACTGAGATTCAACAAGTTAAAGCTTTATACTTGTTAAGACACATTGTCAATATCGCATCAAAATATACAAAGTAAATATCCTTAAATCAGTCTCCAATAAGTTCTCGAGCAGCATTTTTCTTATGTTGCTCGTCACTTTTGATTATCATCGATGGAAGTATTTTTATAAGTTTGTGTGTACAGTGAAATTGATGTTTACTGACATTTACTGATAAATCTAATCCTTTCAAGCCTACCTATGATTTATTATGCCAAGCTAGTGTATTTGCATGGCCTCCTCACCCATTATGATATTGCATCTATTTTTTTACTTTACTTGCCTTACTTTACAAGTGGACTTCTAAGGTGCCTTATAAGCTGCATGAACTGTCAGATTTATGTATGTGACTAGCACTTACACAGCAGATAAACCAACATATCTCCCTGACCTTGGCAGCTTCAAGGACAATCTTCTTTACATGAAAATGAAATGGGTTGGAATAATTTCTACGAAGTAGTGTACTATAACCCATAGAAAAAAGGAGAAAAGCAGGTGTTTCTGCCCTTAAACATATTTGTTGGGGACAAATGCTAGCTCATGTCAGGGGAAAACTATAATTAATATTATTGTTGATTTATTTATATAGTATCATAGAGGTCCATGGAATGTTATAAGCAAAAAGAAACACAGACAGGAAAATTAGATTCTGTTCTCTATTACATTGGTATGAATTTGGAACAGCTCTGTTATCAAGATCTATATCACTGTAAATGAAATCAGACTCCAGCCCATGGAGCTCACAAAAAAAATAGTCCCTGATCCTATGAACACCATATTATTATGGTGCCTAAAAGCTGCTACTAAAAACTGGAACCCCAATGTTCTAAATGCTATGCAAACACATAAGAGGTAGTCCCTTCCCCAAGAGTTTACAATGGAAAGAGAAAAGAAAGAAAGGAAGTATTGTTATTCCCATTTTTGCAGCTAAGTAGCACAGAGAAAAGTAGGGTGACCAGATGTCCCAATTTTATAGGGACAGTCCCAATTTTTGGATCTTTTTCTTATATAGGCTCCTATTACTCCCCACCCCGTCCCAATTTTTCACATTTGCTGTCTGGTCACCCTAGAGAAAAGTGAGACATGCATAGATAAGTAGCTTGATTAGGCAAGGTTATGATCATGCTGGTCTGATCCAGTGAACTACTTAAGCTCATGCCTAACTTTAATTACTCTCAGTGAATACTCCCATTAAAATCCACTGCATAAAGTGGCTCATGATACACCCCTAATGGTGAAACCCATTCCACTTGCACAGAGACTAAATGAATTTGATCCTCCCAACATGTCAGCTGTGACCAACTGGGGATGACATACACATTATTTGGCGGCACAGATCATGTGGCCTCTTCCTGGGAATATCCAGAGCACACACCCATCATGGCCTATGCAAGGTGGGCAAAGAGATCCTTTGAGTGGCACACAGGGAATACACAAGTATGACTGCATGTCTGCCAGACCCAAGCTCTACCTCCATAGCACCATGACACGATGAAGTGAGGCATAGGGCAGACAGAAAGTGAGTTTAGAAATATGCAGGAAATAGCAACATGAAATAAATTTGATTTTGTAAAAATGCAAGCTAATATATATGGGTAAAAATAATCTATAAACTCTCTACAAAATGGAAGAGAGAAGCATCAGTTTTGACAGAGGTCTACAGTTTGGAGGAATATAGTAAATTGGACATTTGAAAACAAGGCTATATGATGGAAAAACAAATCAGTGAATTTTTTTTACTGTATATGTAAATATAATAATGTATTATATCACCAGGCTATAGTGCCTGTCTAGACCAGGGGTTGGCAACCTTTCACATGTGCTGTGCCAAGTTTTCATTTATTCACTCTAATTTAAGTTTTCGCATGCCGGTAATACAAGTTAACATTTTTAGAATGTCTCTTTCTATAAGTCTATAATATATAACTAAACTATTGTTGTATGTAAAGTAAATAAGGTTTTAAAAATGTTTAAGAAGCTTCATTTTAAATGAAGTTAAAATGCAGAGCCCCTCGGACCAGTGGCCAAGACCTGGGCTGTGTGAGTGCCACTGAAAATCAGCTCGTGTGCCGCCTTTGGCACACGTGCCATAGGTTGCCTAACCCCTGGTCAAGACGTTTCTGCTGTGAAAGTACCTGGCATATACAACATCCATTTCCGAGTGTCATATTAGTAAAAGATATTGAACAATTAGAGAGAGTTCACAGAAAAGCTTCATAAATGATTAGGTAGATGAAAACATTGCCTGAAAGGAAAATTAAAAGAGCTCACCATAAATAGTTTGACTAAGAGTCTGATCCAAAGCCCACTGAGTAAATGGGAGTCTGTGGCCGCCAGCAGAATTAGGATCAGTGGCTATAAGGAATGCAAAGTCACGTAATAACATTTGAAGAGTCTGATTTCTAAACATGGAGATGTATAATTTGTGTGGTCCATATATCCATTTTGGCCCAAGTTTAATTGACTTTCTCCTAAGAGCTTACGTCACTTTTGGAAATGGAATTTAGGATCCTCAGACACTTACTCATGTTTGAAAATTTTACCCAGCATCCAACTGCAAAATGCATTCTTCATTTTATTCATTCATGGAGTCATTTCTGAAATGTTGGGATGTCAGTCTAAAAAAAATGGTTAACATTTGCTTGCTCCTTACATAAATTGAACAATGCTGGAACAAGATTATATTGGTCATAGATGAAAATACTATATTTATATCTCATTGTATCTATTCATCATTGTACAGGGATGAATCTTCAAGGGAGTATCATAAATCCACATAATGTTCTTGGATGCTATATTTTCCATTTAGATCTCTGATTTAACTGAGATTTGTTAAAATCACATATTGCCAGGAAAATTCCCTAGCTGCAGCAATTGAAGAATGAAATTTATTCCGTTTAAGGTTGGCACTAACATATTCAGATCTACATTTTTGGGTGGTATAGTGCTGTTGTTTGGAGCTGATTCACTCTTAGGAGCATTTGCTTGAACACAGTGCAATAAGTGTTAATGAATTAGGTGTGTTAGATTAAATAAACTTGGCCCTAAACAAAGTGAACTATGTCTCCAAGAATGTAAAGGGAGAACTCTTGCTTGAATATACCTTGATATGACAAGGCCATTTGCTGAAAACTCCCATGGCAAGAAAGAGTTTTTTATCATTCCCTTCTATATGGGACAAGGGTTTTATAATTGTGTATGTGAATGATTTTTGTTCACAAAGATGTAGAAGGAAGTGGTGGCTCAGCTAGTTTATCAAAGAAAAATCTTGTGATGTAAGTTTTGGACTGGGACTTAAGAGACCTGAGTCCAGTTCCTGGAGTCTCTACAGACTTCCCATGCGACCTTGGAAAAGACTCTCAACCACTAAGTGCCTCAGTTTCCCATCTTCTGCTTGTATTTTGTATCCCTTTCTTGCACTCTTTATCTGTTTTGTCAATTTAAAATGTAGGCCCTTGAGGACAAGGACTGACTCTTACTATGAGTTTGTACATTTCTTAGCATATTGGACTCCTTATATTGGTTGGGTTCTTTAGTCAATAGTGGGACCTTTAGTCACTACTG
The DNA here is from genome assembly GCF_003597395.2 of Chelonoidis abingdonii. Taxonomy (NCBI): domain Eukaryota; kingdom Metazoa; phylum Chordata; order Testudines; family Testudinidae; genus Chelonoidis; species Chelonoidis abingdonii. Next base: position 302,111,998 of record NC_133769.1, on the reverse strand, counting down.
CAGTACAAGTAATAAATCAAATAATAGAGAAGGAGGGAAATAGAACTCAGTGAGAAATAAATAAAAACTTGAACAGGAGATGGGAAGGGGACCTCCACTGGCATATCTACACTGCATGCAACTGCTGCAGTGAAAAGCAGGCTGTGTCCACACTGCGGTGTGTAGGAGAAAGCAACTGGAAGGGGGAGACAGTGGGAGTAGGCTACAGGAGCAGGACACTACACTACTTAAAATATTAGTGTGGATGTGGGAGGCACTCTATGGGGGTATGGAGAGCCAAATAGTGTACATACCCTAATGTTCTGGTGTGTCTGTACTCTACTCATCTAAGCAGTCCCTTGCTGTCTACATGAATATTTATACCCGTGCTAGTGGTGTGCACAGTTTATGTATTCTCCATGCCACCATAAGGGTTGTGTAGCGTAGGCATACCCTGTGTGAGAATGTGAATTTGAGAGAACTGCTGCTGTATAAGTTAAAGATCAGAAACAGATGCTGTCTCAAGTTAACCTACATACAACTACAAAAGATTTTACGTAGCTAAACAACAACAAAAAGAAGGAAAATGACAAATCTAGGTTGACAAACAAAAATATTCCTCCCTAAAGGAATATGGTCAGCAACGTCTGAGAACTGGTAACTTGTGGAAATACCCAGTTTTCAGAGAAAGGCACATCTTTACTTTATGTTTGACCATCTTTGAGGTGTTGCCCACTGATCCACAGAGGGATCCAATCCAGTTTCTAAGGACCAAAACAAGATGTAGGTGACCAAGACAAGGCCTGTAGGAAGAGGAACCCTGAATGCCCTCTGTCTCCAGCCCAACTGCTATTTGCCTTGTGCCAATGACAAGTGTCTCTGGAGGGCTCACATAAAGTATATCAACACATAGATAGATATTCAAGTAAACATGTCTAGGTGTAACTCATCTATCTCAGACTCAAATAACGTTTGGTAAAACAAAACAAAGCAAAACCACTACACTACACTACACACAGCAACTCCACATCCTCAGTTGAACTCTTACAGTTTTCAGAATCAATGAGAAAGTGCATAAAGTAGTACTTATGTTTAATCCAGCTGATTTGTTGAAATAACTCAAAAAGTATTTTTTGTTTTACATTTTAATATTTACTTGCTTATTGGTGTTTAAGTCTGTTAAGATGAGATGACTTCATACAACAATTATACTGACTTCATAATTCATGTAATATGTGATGTAACTCATGGGTGCAGGATGGTTGATTTCGCAATATGAAGACTGCTTCTATTAAATTCTCTTTATTGAAGGTTTGCCTTTTTATTTCTTGCTGTCTGGTGGGTGTTAATAAAGATAGGACCTTCTGTTTTGAATTAATATTCAGAAAATTTGTGCTGGGTATGCTGGTGGCCTGTGGTATGCAGGAGGTCATATCACATTATATGGTGGTCCCTCATGACCTTGAACTCTATGACTCTAATTTGGCTTCACTGCAGAGAAATCAGCCTACTGATAAAACTCTTCAAAGTTTAATAAGACTTTGTTTAGTTTAGTTCCCAAGTAACCTTCAGCACCTATTCCATTCACTTCTGGTCAAATCTCTGCCCTCCACATACACCCTTTGGGTCCATCCCAACACAATGGTGAAGATGTGCATGTCTGGAAATGGGTTTCATCTATAATGGAGGAGACAAATACACTAGTCAATCTTCAGTTAGATCGAAAGTTGATGTCAGCTTCTTAAACACATAAATAAAGACAAATTTCAGAAATGAATGGTGCATATCTATGTGAGATTCACTGCTATGCAAAGAGCTAGCACAATGTCTTTGCAAGTCTGGATACCCACTTAAGCAATATGCTAAGGTCTTCAGTGGGACTTTCATGGTATATATGCTTTTTGCAGACTAGGGTGTGGTGATTTTCTCCCATTTCTAAGTTTATTTGTTCTAATGTCTACAAAAATTTTATGAGAGACACAAGGCATATGAGGTACAATGTGCTGTGGGAGACCACTGAAAATGAATTGGGAAATAAAGTATTAACAGGCAGCATGGCAAATTATACATTATTGTAATGAGCCATAAAACCAGTGGCTCTGTAGAATGCATGTTTTTTACTTTCCTGCAGAGTTATGAATTTAAGGTCCCAGGTTTGTCTTTTAAAGGTGTGCATATTTATGTTTAACAATCGTATTTAGCTCTGACATTCTGGTTACTTTCTCCAGACCTGAGGAAGAGCTCTATGAAGCTAAAAAAGCTTTTCCCTTCCTCAACAGAAGTAGGTTCAATAAAGATAATGCCTCACCTACCTTGTCTTTCTTATATCCTGGGACCAACATGGATACAACTACACTACAGACCATAAAGTTTATGTCAGGCAGTTTGCAATACATACTTTCTGACTTGAAAAAAAAGCAAAGTGAAATAAAATTTCTCAGTCTCCAGAACCTTTTAGAGCAAGTAAAGATATAATCAGCTCATATTGATTGTATAGCACAATATCCTGCAGCTTAATGACTAAGTCTGGTAGGTTTCCACTTTATCAGTCAAGGCAAGGTAGTAAAAAAATAAAATAAAACAACTTTGTTTTTGCTTTGCGTCATCAGGTTTCTAAAACTGGAAAATGCCATGAAAAATGTGACTCTAAATACATGAGAAACTAAAATTGTAAGTAGTTAACTGTTATAATCATAGTACATTTAGTAGACAAACTAAAACTTTGATCAGTTAAATGTAACATAGAGGGCTCTGTAATTTATGGACAAATCCTGAGATGCTGACGGCTGTGGTGAATTCCTGAAATTTCCCATTTATGTTAATGGGAGTTGCAGCTGCCCAGCAGGTGCTCAGAATTTCCTAGGATTCAGCCCTTAATTAGTAACTTGGACTATTGACTCCAATACACTTTAATAAACCATCAAATGCATAAGAAAAGGTACTACTGACTGGCTTTTGGATCATGATATTTTGTGGACGAGAATGGAATAAAACTTTTAATTACCTTGTTTTCCAGATGCTGTCATATCAACAAATGTAAGAGATGGGTAAAGTAAGTCTTTAAGTTTGTTTACAGATAATGATTTGCTTCAGACTGCTGAGATTATTAACATTTTATTCCATATCCAGTCAGGACCTAAATATAGACAGCAATGAGCAGAGTTTGGTATCTGATTCCTTGGTGTCCTAAATTATTTATTTATAGATGGAAGCTGCACTGTCAGATAGACTTGGAATCTCAAATGGAATGTATATTGCTGACATATCAGTCCTGGGTTAGGCATATTTTTTAAAAAAATGTTCAACCTAACAAATCAGAGTCTTTCCTTCTGATTTATTTCTGGAAGGTCAGCCCTATGAAGTCATTCTTAAACTCTTCAAATGAGGAAAATACTTTCTGGTGCAGATTCTCTGCTTTACATTTTTCTCTTTCCATTTGTCAGGGTGAAAAAGGACCCCAAGGTTCTTAGCTGGGGAATAACTCTGGTTTGGAGCGGTCCAGAGCAAATGGATTCTGGCCAAGTGACTGAAACTACTTTAGTGACCCTGATGGATGATCTCCACCTTTGAAAGGAGACATACATTCTCATCCACTTGAACGTCTCTGAAGCATTGAATACTGTTGACCATGAGATACTGCTTTTTCACCTGAGAAAAGTAGCAGGCATTCAGGGTAAAGTGCTAAAACAGTTTGAGTCCTGCCTGGAAGGACACACCCAATAAGTAGTGATGGGAAATTGCATCTCCTCCACTAGACCCTTTGCTTGTAAATTCTGCACAGATCAGCTCTTTCTCTAATTCTTTTCAACATCTACATGCAGCCATTAGATGTACAGGTCTGATGACTTGGACTCAAGTTAAAGCAATATGTAGATAATGAACAACTCTATTAATCTTTCACCACTTATGACCGTACCACTACCATCAAGATGGCCCAGTGTTCAGATGAGATCAACTCATGGATGAAGAACAGCTGGCTGAAGCTAAACCCAAGCAAGACAGAGGAGATGATGGTGGGTAGAGGGAAGCATTTTAAAGTTTAATGCCATGGTGCGGTCTTTGTTGACTGAATTTTGTGGATGAAATGGGGCACACCAGTAATCGGACAAGAGCCCTCCACTCACTAATTAAGAAAAATGTGTTGAATACACAAGCAAGCAACTAGTAACTGTTCACGGCGCTTTAGCTTATGCAGTCCTAGTAGTGAAGTCCCCCAACGGAGCTGGCCCGGTACAGAATGAATCCTTGGAGTCTGCACTGATGGATCTTGATGGCAGCTTAACAGAATCTCAGCAGTCTCAAAGAGTCTCAGCAGTGCCTGACAGTTCTCTTCACAGTCTGTCTTTTATACTCTGCTGTGTCCTGGGGCCAGTTTTTTTCAATATCTTTATTACGGATCTGGACTATGTATAGATTTCACCCTCAGGAAGATTGCGGATGACATTAAGCTGAGGGGAGGTAGATATGCTGGAAGGTAGGGATAGGGTCCAGAGAGACCTAGATAAATTGGAGGATTGGGCCAAAAGAAATCTGATGAGGTTCAATGAGGGCAAGTGCAGAGTCCTGCACTTAGGAAGGAAGAATCCCATGCACTGCTATAGGTAGGGGACCTGCTGGCTAAGAAGCAGTTCTGCAGAAAATAACCTAGAGATTACAGTGGATGAGAAGCTGGATATCAGTCACCAGTGTGCCCTTGTTGCCAAGAAGGCCAACAGCATATTGGGCTGCATTAATAGGAGCATTGCCAGAAGATCGAAGGAAGTGATTAGTCCCGTCTATTCAGCACTAGTGAGGCCACATGTAGAGTATGGCATCTAGTTTTGGTCTCCCCACTACAGAAAGGATGTGGAAAAATTGGAAAGAGTCCAGTGGAAGGCAATGAAAATGATCAGGTGGCTGGGGCACATGACTTATGAGGAGAGGCTGAAGGAACTGCAGTTATTTAATCTGCAGAAGAGAACAATGTGGAGGGATTTGATAGCAGCCTACAATTATCTGCAGGGGGGTTCCACAGAGGATGGAGCTCAGCTGTTCTCAGTGATGGCAGATAACAGAACAAGAAGCAATGGTCTCAAGTTGCAGTGCGGGAGGTCTAGGTTGGATATTAGGAAACAATATTTCACTAAGAGGTTGCTGAAGCACTGGAATGGTTACCTAGGGAGGTGTGGAATCTCACCCTTAGAGGTATTTAAGGCCCAGCTGACAAAGCCCTGGCTGGGATGATTTAGTGGTGTGTTGGTCCTGCTTTGAGCAGGGGTTGGACTAGATGACCTCCTGAGTCTTTTCTAACCCAAAACTTCCATGAGTCTATCTGTTGTCTTGGCAACTGTATTGTTTTTTGCTTTTTCCACAGGTGTCTGGAAACCTTCTGTAAGTTGTACTACCCCCTCCTTTAGCGCTCAACTGGTCTCACCCAGTTTTATAAGACCTTACAAGAAGAAAAGAGCTATACCAAGCTCCTAGAACTGGAAGGACCCTGAAAAGTCATTGAGTCCAGCCCCCTGCCTTCACTAACAGGGTCAATTTTGCCCCAGATCCCTAAATGGCCCCTCAAGGATGAACTCCCAACCCTGGGTTCAGCAGGCCAATGCTCAAACCACTGAGCTATCCCTCCCCACTTCTGTAACCTAGCAGGCCCTGGGCAACTTAGAGTTAGACTAATCCCTTTTAACAGTCTCCATTGGTTGAAAAAACACACTCACAATTGTTTCAATTCAGTCAAAGTACTCTTGAATTCCTTACTGACACCAAGCTCTCACACAGCTGTACCCATGAGTAACTCTTCATAGATTCTAGGACTGGAAGGGATCTCAAAAGGTCGTCCAGTCCAGTCCAGTCCCCTGCCCTCATGGCAGGACCAAATACTGTCTAGACCATTCCGGATAGACATTTATTGAACCTACTCTAAAATATCTCCAGAGATGGAAATTCCACAACCTCTCTAGGCAATTTATTACAGTGTTTAACCACCCTGACAGTTAGGAACTTTTTCCTAATGTCCAACCTAAACCTCCCTTGCTGCTGTTTAAACCCATTGCTTCTTGTTCTAGCCTTAGAGCCTAATGTGAACAAGTTTTCTCCCTCCTCCTTATGACACCCTTTTAAATATCTGAAAACTGCTATCATGTCCCCTCTCAGTCTTCTCTTTGAAAAACTAAACAAATTCAATTCTTTCAGCCTTCCTTCACAGGTCATGTTCTCAAGACCTTTAATTATTCTTGTTGCTCTTCCTATCATCTCCATTTGAGTAGGAGAGACAGAGTCATCCTGACGGATGATGACTTGACCTAAGTTATTCACACCTCTGTCACCTTTTGGCTGAACTATATCAATGTGATACACCAGGACATGAAGCTTTCAGCACTCAGGAAACTCAAACTAGCAGAGAATACTATCCTGCATTTCCTCAGCAACACAGGGTACCACAAGCCGATCAATCCTGTTCTCCACTCTCTACATTGGTTGCCCATAATATATCCAATCAATTTCAAGGTCTTGGTCTTTATTAGTTATTATTAATTATTATTATTATGCTATTACTACATCTAGTATCCCCAGTCATGGACCAAGACCCCATTGTCCTAGCTGCTGTACAAACACAAAACAAAGAAAAACAGTTCCTGTTCCCAAAAGCTTATTTTCAAAGTGCTCCATGAACAGAATAAAGCTCCAGTGTGAATAATGTGGTTGAAAACTTTGTTCCTCTCTACAATAAGGGAGAAAGAGATAGAGCGTTTGAGAAGGAGACAGGTTCATTCCTGAAGAATGTAGAATGAACTACTCCAGGAACTAAGGCCATTTCAAATCTCACTATCACTGCTTCAAATGCAAGGCACATTTGTTTGACTTTCCCTTCTCTAACATAAATACATAGCAACATGTGTGTGTGTACATATATACACATATATAAAAAAAGCACCAAAAATGCCCTACGAAAAACAATATAGTCCATTGCACACACCTCTTTCTCTGGGAAGAGGATGAGAGAACAAACAACGTATGACAGATGCATATTCGCATTGCTTAATGCACTGTGGGAAAGCAGTTAGATATTATGGTGATGAGTGCGGTATAAGAACCCATACAGAAGGGAAGAGAAGAGAAAAGAAGAGAAGATATGTACAGCTAGCACAGCCAGCTACTGCACCTGCTTCCGCACAGCTCCTAGTGCAGGGAGTTGACAAGGTGGGGATAGTGGTGAATGAGTGCAATGTGCTCTGGTGATCCTCATCTCACAGATGGTCCTTTGTGGGCCATTTCCAACTGGCACATGTAAGAGCATCTCCCTGAGTCAGGTAGAAAATCAAGGAACTCAATCTGACTCACTGATAGCCTCTCTTCTCTGATGTGCTCCGGACAGGCTAGTTATAGCAGAGTATCCGGCCTTTTTACTACAAGCAGATAAGTGAATGATTGGCATATCTCCACTTCTATCACTATCCTTCCAAGTATTTCTAGTGCATCTATCACTATGAAATCAACACATATGTTCTAATTCTTTAATGAAAACTATTCCATTTCCCTTTTTTGTGGCTATGTTGTTGCACACAGCCCTCTTCCTATTGTGCAGCATATTTAAAGAAACGTGGCAGAGTTCCAAATACCTAGAGAGCAAAGAAGACTGGAGATTTGTGAGTTTCATCATGAGTTCCATCCTTATGAAAAACAATTGAGTGTGCTTGAGCAGACCCAATGAACAACGCTTATGTGAAAAGAGTGTTCAGGGTTATATTGGGGGGCAAAGAAAGAAAACCTGCACAAGGCTGAATGAAATTGAATGCAAATAGAATTAATGAAGGTTGAAATATACATATACATGAACATGCAGATGAAGTGTGGCAGATTCTTTAAACACATTCAGAAAAACAAGAGGCAACCAGCTGCTGCTAAATCATCCTTGAAGTATTCCTTCCCAGAAAAGTCTCCTTCACTTCATGTGAGTAAATTCTGATTGCTTCACAGTGCTCTTTACATTTCTGGTCTTTTAATCAATTTTATAGTAGACAACCATTCAATGTATTCCATATATTTGTTGCACAAAAATATTTATTCTGGTTTATTTATGATATATTTATTTAACAGGGCTTTTTTTGGAATAGAAAATAGAAGAATCCACTTATCAATAGATGTACTATGTCTAGAGCTAAATTCATCCTAGGGTAACTCCATTGACCACAGTAGAGTTACACTAGGGATGAATTTGGACCTTGAATTTAACAAGTGACTTGATACAGTGCTTATTTGAAAAAAAGTATTAAAATTAGTTTGGATTCTCTCTACATTATTATTATTTGTTATTTGTATAAGGCTAGTACTAAGAGACACTAACTGGAATAGGGCTGCTGTTTTGTTAGGTTCTGTTCAAACATATAATAAGAGACAGTCCCTTTCCCAAATAATTTACTTTCCAAATAGCAAGTCAGATGAAGAGTGAGAAGGAAAACAGAGGTACTGTGAATTGCCCTGGGACACATAGCAGATCAGTTCCTAAACTGGGACTGTAACATAGGCTTCTTCAGTCCCAGCTCAGTGTGTGATATCTTTTGGATCACAATGATGCTTTCTTATTGACTAACAGAGAGTAAAAGGGGTAGTTAAAATGGTTGTGGTGAAATATTAGTGCATTCTGTAGGGATCAATGTATGACCCAATATAAGGCCCAGATATAAAAGATTTGGAATTAAAAATAAATAGAAGATGCATAACATTACTGGATGATGCTTGAAAACCAAGATTGCCAAAGAGAAATCATCGGGCAATATGGGAGAGAAAACAGAGAATGACTTGACAAGAAATATTATGGCTTAATGAGGCTTGGAATTACAAATTCATGAACAATGGTCCCTCTCCACGAAGACCTGTATACTTCATCATTGTGTGACTCTAAGTACCTCAGAACCAAAAAGTAGTCTGAAGGAAATTCAATTCCTCCCCACATCTATATGTAAGTAAATGTGGGGGGGATGGTTTGTGAGGAAAGATAAAAAGCCATTGATTATGAATAGTTTGGCTAGTCTATGCCTGGGATATGATGATGACAGGTATTTGAAGGATCTGAGGACTAAAAAGATAATGTAATTATTGAGGTTAATTAAAGGGAGTATAACTATGTGGAATAATGTACACGTGAACAAAGTAAAGTTGATACTGAATACAGAGTCAGACCTGAATAATAGACATAGAAATTTGACCATAGAAACATATCTTAAGTGAAATGGCAGCCTCATCACTTGAGTCATTCAAAACTACCAGAGAAAAACCACTTAAGAATCTATTATAGGGAACAATCTTGTACTGGTAGTGGGATTGACCAGATGACTGAATATTAAAGGTCAAGCAATTTTTGATTTTTAAGAGAACATTTCACATTCCTCTACATTCATGGTCATTATACTTTATAGTTTGATGGGCTATTTTCTTTTTGTTATAGGTCAGCTGCATCATTTTGCTTTCAAGCAGCCCAAATCATTGACCCCCAAGGGTATTCTGACATACAACTTCCCATGGTGGAACAGTCTTAATTTCCCCAAAAAACCCACTTTTTTCTACCTGGCAAGTCAGGAAAACCACAGAACTTTTCCATGGAAAAATTACTTCATTTTCTTCTCAAAATCTGCAAGATTAAAAGGTAATTGATCAGGTCTGGCTTCGTTATGAATAAAGACTACTAAGCACGCTTTTAAAATACTAACAACTACATGCACATTTTTTTTAGAGATTAAAAAAAACCAGACAAGCTGCTTAAAATTTCTTCCTTTCAGCTTGGCCCTGGTTATTTTAAAAAGCTATAGAGTATAAAGATAATTTGAGATTTTTCTAAACATGACATGTCTTTGATGAAATGTCAATAGCTATCAGTGTATTAGGAACTGAAAAGTCAACTGCTACCAACTCCCGCAAAACAGAAAAATCCCAAGAACTGCGGACAGAAAACAGTGTTCTCTCCTTTGCTCATCCCCTAATACGTCTGCAATTTGAACATCAACATAACAAGAGTTAATAATAGGCACAACATCACACAAGGAATGACACAAAGGAGGCAAATCTATGCATCTGAAATTTACTAAAATCTGTAAGGAGGTAGGAGACTTAGGAAATTGTGTGAAGGTGACGTCTAAAAGTGGGCAGACAGTTAATAAATAAATACAAACTTTTGTTTTTTATATAATATTTAGCTGCTGCAAACTACAGCTCATCAAAAAGGAAAAGGAAAAGGAAAAGGAAAAGGTTTTATTCCAGCATCATATGAAATTTAACATGTCGTCCTGGCTTGACATGAGTAATTGGACATGAGAGAAAGCCTCATTTCTTGGAAAACTGGATTAGAGAAGTAAATAGATCAGCAGGCTGAAAACAGAACGTTTGTGCTGGTTAAGATAGGTAAATGGGTCAGTAAGCTAAGAGACATAATGTCTGTACTATCTAAGATAAGGGGGAACACCTAGTGAACCATTTACAACACAGAAAATAACAAGGAATAAGATAAGTCGGGAGCATAAGATAAAGTAAAAAATAAGTTATACATAGATAGTATGTGGACAGAGCATGTTATACAGGGATTGATTCCTACAAAGCAACGAAGACAAACCCAAAACTTGTGATCCAATGTATAGTAAATATAATGTGTTAATGTATATTAAAGGAAGAGGGTTTCTGTGTAACTTTGGATAGGCCGTATACCCACCCCCCTATGTTTGGATCTGATCAACTCAGTGTAGCTTTGCTGTATGCCAAATAAAGGAACCCGAGTGATGAGACTGCAGTTGGACTGAATTCTGAGAGAACCGAGTGGAAGAGGTCTCAGGGGAACCCCAAACAACAAGGCAATGTAAAGGTAATTTTAAAAACAAATCTCATCAAGATGAAACATAATTTGGTAAGAGCAAAAGAAGATCACCTGCCAAAAAGACAGACTGAAGTGGGAGACAAGAGTGAAATGTTCCTTACCTTTCAGATTCATGAACAGATGGGTTTGATTTAACAGAGGGATTATGATCCCTGTCAAACCTAAGGTAGAACTTATTTCCAAAGATGTTGTGCAACTCTTAAATTCTGAAGATCAGGGAGAAATCAGCCATAAAAGGTGAAGTCTGGCAACTAATCATAGAATCATAGATTATTAGGGTTGGAAGAGACCTCAGGAGGTCATCTAGTCCAATCCCCTGCTCAAAGCAGGACCAACACCAACTAAATCATCCCAGCCAAGGCTTTGTCAAGGCGGGCCTTAAAAACCTCCAAGGATGAAGATTGCATCACTTCCCTAGGTAACCCATTCCAGTGCTTCACCACTCTCCTAGTGAAATAGTGTTTCCTAATAACCAACCTAGACCTCCCGCACTGTAACTTGAGACCATTGCTTTTTTTTCTGTCATCTGCCACCACTGAGAACAACCTATTTCCATCCTCTATGGAATTCCCTCTTCAGGTAGTTGAAGGCTGCTATCAAATCCCCCCTCACTCTTCTCTTCTGCAGACTAATCATTTTCATTGCCCTCTGCTGGATTATCTCCAGTTTGTCCACATCCCTTCTCTAGTGGGAAGATCAAAACTGGATGCAATATTCCAGGTGCAGCCTCACCAGTGTCGAATAGATGGAAATAATCACTTCCCTTGATCTTCTACTAATACAGTAACAAGGAAAGATGGAATGGTATAATGTAAAGTGTATAGTTTGGATAAATTCATTTGAAAATTTAGATGTGTTATAGAATTCAAGCATTAAAAGTAGTAACACTAGAGTAGTATGAGCTTTATTGTTAGGTACAGTCCATAATATGATACTAACACAAAAATTATGAATTTAAATATAACTTTGTTTCAGATACTCTAGTACAGTGGCAGACAACCTGCGGCCCATCAGGGTAATCTGCTGGTGGGCCACCAGACAGATAGTTTACATTTGCATGGCCGCCTGCAGTTCCCAGTGGCCATGTTTCTCCACTCCCAGCCAATGAGAGCTGCGGAAAGCACTGGCCAGCACATCCCTGCAGCCTGTGACACTTCCTGTAGCTCCCATTGGCTAGGAACTGTGAACCACGGCCACTGGGAGCTGAGGGCGGATGTGCAAATGTAAACAAACTGTCTGGCAGACCTCCAGGGGATTACCCTGATGGGATGGGTGCCGGACCGCAGGTTGCCCACCACTGCTCTAGTAGGACATCACATACAGAGACCTGGTTAAAATGAAAGCCATAGCTTTTATTAGGGACAACATAATAAAACTAGACAAGGACCCACCAACTGGTCCGTTCTCATACAAACTACCTGGCAGGATAATTCCAGTGCAAGAGGAGCAATATTTTCCCCCATACAATAGAAGTAGGATGTGATCAGGCCAATGAGGTGCCCACATGACCCATAAATGGGCCAGTCAGGAGGCAGGTTTGTGAACTCAGGGTACCCCTGGCTATGCTCAAGCCCAGCTCCTGCTCTAGGTTGCCATGCAGAGGGGGAGGGAACATCATTGATTCCTCTCCCTCCAGCCAAGATCCCATGTGTGTCTTTCCTTTGCCTGTTCAGTGAATTTTTTCCCTGGGAAACAGGGAGATCATGATGTGTGTGTGTGGTAGGGAAGCATAAGCATTAAGGCCCAGATTTTTAAAAATATTTGGAGTCGTTGCTGCACTCAGCATTTCAATGCCTAAGAAAGTTAGGAGCCTAAATCTAAAGTAAAAAGGGAGTTAGGCACTTTGGAGCCTACACCTTATTGACTAATTTAGGGTCAGCAACTTCGAAAAACTTTAGTACTCTGGACCCAAGGCCTTCAACATGTTTGTTGGGGAATAAAAATAATACAGAAATGTTCTTCAAGTCACTTAGGAATTCTGGGAGGTTTTCTCCCACAAAACACCAAAATCAACATTACAGATCAGTAGCTTCCAAAAATTCCACTTTAAATATAAATCATGTCTCAGTTCTGAATGCACCAAAAAGCCTGATCAGCAGAGTACTCTGAATGCTATACAGCCTATTGTTCTGCATGCTTCTAAATCAAAAATGGACAGTTTAGGGGGAAAAAAGCACCTATTTGCCTCTTTTAGAATCACTTCCAGCTGGAAACTCAGTCTGCCAAGCTCGAGCCTGAGGGTTCCATAATTTTCTCTTTGAAATCAATGGCAACTTTCTTAAACATTTCAGTGCAAGCAAAAACAAACCTTTGGTGTACAAGCTTGACAGTCTGGAAGTATTACCTGTGCTTGCAAATCCTGGACCACACTGAGGTTAGCTTCTGAGCAGATGTGTGAAGGAGGTTAAGATGCAAGAACTAATCTTATCCCTTCATACCTCCCAGTGTAGGGATCACACACAATTGCAATCCTGTTGGTACTACCATCTCTAAACAGCTAAGGAGAAGACAGAGATGGGCCACAGTCAGGCATATTCTGCCCATTCCTAGATGGCAGCAGAAGTTGCTACTCCCCAGGAGATCTGGGAAGCAATGATGTTAAAAAAAAAAAAAAAGAAGAAGATCAAGCAAAGGAGATCTTTTGAGAAGGAGCATGACTATTAGGGTCTGTTGCAGCCATAAATCTCACCTGCTGCAATGGCTTGCTGCAAACTATATACTAGTCTAAAACAAAAGAATGCCCATTCTAAGCTGTGAGTATCAGAATACTCCCTAAAAATAAACTTTTAACATGAACATTCTTTGTTAATAACCCCCTAATTTGTGCCAGGCTTGCCAGGGGTGAGTCCCGGCACCTTTAGGCTTGGCAGTTAATAGCCCCAGCACCTCTAGGCTTGCCTCATCAGTTATAAAAGTAATAAAATTGCTTGAGCCCCAGAACCTTTTTCATTACAAATTAAGCACCGCCCAGCAGTAAGATAAATATAACAAATATTCCATTTAAACCCTCTAACAGAATCCTCACCAGAGTATTTTCTGTCTCTAAATATTATCATTCTTTGTCACTAAATGTTTTTATGTTTTATTACTTTGTATTTTTTGTAGTCGTTAAAAATATAGAAAACTTTTCTTTTCCAGTGTATGAGTTAGTTTAAATGTATCGGATAGGTTTAGTGTCAGATTCTATATAAAAATGGGGCTACACAACAACGGTCACTGTTATTGGAATCAGAAGACAGGTTTTATTGGTTTGGGTTTTTGTGTTTATATTGAATACTCAAATAACTAAATTTTAAAAAATGCAAATACAGTCTCTTTATGTCATTCTAAAGCTAGCAATATCAATATAATAAAAAGGGGAAAGGCTTACATTTGTAGACTACTAATTCAGTATTATACCTTCTGGAATTTTTTGTCATTTATTTCTGCTTAAGAATTTATAACCTGGAGTAGGCTGGTAATAATGGGCTCTAAACCTTACAAACTCCCAAACCACTGGATTAAAGAATCTACTGTATATGATGTAGTCCCTGAAGCACGTTTTAATGGTTTTGTTGAAAGGGGATCAGTCATGGAGCAACCTCTCTATACATACAAAGTTGTAACCAAGCAGTCTAGCATGGCTGATAGTTCACATTTTTCCTAGTGTAATACAATTGTAAAATTAAGCACAGGATGCCCAACAATCATAATAGCCTTAATATCCAAATTATTTAATCTGTATAATATAGTTCTTTTATCTATTTAATAAAATATCTGTGTTGTTTGTCTTGCTATTATTTAAATATATTTTTTAGAGATATTTCCATAGGTTACCCCAGATAAACTGGATACTTTGTTTCCAGATTTTCTAGACATAGCTGTAAATTGAAACTCAAATTAGATTTACTGGAGGTGATTGGGTTTTTGAGTATTCTCCACTTGTATTGGTCTCAAGCACATGTTTTCATTCTTATATTCTTGCCTAGTCCAAGGTTCCCCATGTGAAATTTTGCAGGCTCTCAAACAAATGCTAGAGAAATACACATCTCCCCAGGGAACCTTTATCACTGTGACAGTTAATCTTCCAAAGGGGATTGCACACATCAGCACCATGGGTAAAATATTTAAATGGGAGAAGCATTGTGAAAATTTCATTCCTAATATGATTAAAAATGTAATACTTGTAAAAATACCCTCCATGTGGAATTACTCTCCAATGGCCCTCACAGATATCCCCTAAAGAATTTTCCAAAATATACAGTTTTGAAAACTTTATCTTTTTCTTTTTATGTATAGAGCATGAACATCATAGTTCTGGGACATGTCAGGGCTGGTGATACCAGTTCTCATTTACTAATAAGATACTTAGAAGCAGTTTAGACCTTTAATTTAATCTACACTATCTTGATGGGAATTGTTCTCTGAATTCCCAATTCCATAGCTCTCTCTAAAAATTATACTCCTCTCTGTCACTGACTCATACTGCACTGACTCATGCTTCTGACAATAATTACAATAGTAACAATAAAGCCATAGCCAAAGTTTCCAGTGAAGGGGATGAAAATCTTTTAAACTCTGGTGTTATCGCGTCAAAGAGATCATAATCCTATCCAGAGAGCTGTGGTGGTGAAGCTGGCACTGATTTCTCTCTGGAAAGTAAATGAAACAAAGCCATGTTGTTTTATGCTCCGTCAACAGGGTAACCTGTTGAACCTTATACTTCTTACAGGGTTTTACATTAAATCAATTCACAGTGACAAGAAATGTACTTTAAAATATAGGTATGCAGGCCTAATTAATATATTTTTTTAAAGTAGCCCCTTTGGTTCAGTATGTTTCTAGATAGTTGCATGTTCCTTTTGGCTCTGAGAACTGCCATCTCAGGCAGAATGATGAGTCCATTTAGACTGATGTACAGAAGGCATCCCAAACCAGTCAGTAACATTGAGGAGACCTAGTGATACTTAAAACAGACCAAAGAAAGAAACCAAGCCTCACCTGAGAGAAAGAATCCCAGGTGGCTTTGCATGTAAGCTAACTTTAAGGAGTGGACTTTTACTAAGCAGTAACTTATAGCTTATTTTGAAATTGCTGCAATCAGTATTTTAGTAACATTAGTCACAAAACATGTGCAGAAGTATAACACATAACATTACCCCCAAAAAGGGAATAAATGGTGACTAATCACAAAGTGTAGAGGGAACAGTGAACTTGGAGAATAACCAAATATATGAATAAATATGGTTGTACCAAAAGAAGGACATAGATAAAGATTAGAATGATAAACAGTCAAGAGTAAGGGTATAATTACCCTTCTGTACGGAAGCAGGAGGGAATCAATCTGGAGATAGTATGCAGGCTGTCAGTGAAGTACAGAGGACCTCTTCCATAGCTGTTGGCAACTGTACCCTTCTCTTTGTATATGCTGTCTTTACTAAATGTTAAATCCATGAATCCAGTCAAAGTTGATTTATTCAAGATTTGTTATTATTGAACCAATCCAGATTTCAGATATCCCCTCTCATTAAACATACAATCACAGTTAAAATTGTATCATTTATTGGTTATCAGTTATTTGGTTATTGATTATCTGCAATTGCTAATTGCCAATTATTAAGTATCAATAGATCACAACTCCATATTGGATCACATACTTCCATAGATTTTTTTATCCTGCTGGAGCTTACTTTTACCATGTTTCTCTGTTACTCTATAACAACACTTTACAGTATAAATCTCAGATAGCACTAATATTATTCCTAAAGGGCACAAATCGATTCAATTCAATATCTGTGAGGATTTGAACTACGCATCTTTCTTTTGCTATACTATTCCATACAGATGTTAATTTGCACAGTCTAAAGTATCTTAAATTATTGATTTAATCCATTTGTGCATACTTAGAATTATACTTCCCTTCTGCTGTTTAATATTTTCAATGTGCATTATAGCTAATTTCCAGCTGCAACATCTTTAGGGTTTTTTTTTGATTGTTCTTTAATTATAATACAATATATTTTCTGACCTGGTTTCTTCCTGCGGCTTCAGCATGGACTTGTCAGTAAGTGACAGAATGACTGGAGAAGAGACTTGTCAGCTCTCTCCATTTTAAGTGATTGAGGAAAATTCCTACTATCTAGTGGTTATAGAGTAAATTTTAAATATAAAAACTGGTCATTAATTGTCAATCCCTCCTTAACTTTCAGAATATATTTTCATTGCCATTGGTTTCACAATCATCCAACTTTTTTTAATTCTAAAAGCCTGGTATTTGTATTTCTTTGCACAAATCCTATAATTTAGGCGCTGATCATATGTTGGTACCCGTTAAATTAGTTGATTTCAATTGCAGCTGAAGCACTCATCAATCCACAGAGGAGCTGAATATGCACGTGATGAGAAACTTCCATTAAAGTCAGTGAGTGAGATTTTCACTTTCACTCTGGTCCCTTTATGCCCCTAATAGTCCCAGAACTTGCTGGTGTACAATTCCCCTAGTATACAAACTACAGAAAACACATACAAACTATTGAGGACCCCGTCACAAGCTCTTGAGTAGGGAGAATGCTGGAGGCAGGAATCAGGGCCAAAGGGGTTTGCTGGGCATAAGGTTTCATCACCTAATGCCATGGTGATTCCAGACAGAACTGTGGCCAATAAAGCAACCCCTAGAAGCTGCTTTATCCTCACAGCTTAGAGGCACAGAGCAGAATTTCACCCCATGGGAACCTAGGGTACTCAACTCTAGGCAGGATCAAGCACCATATAAGGCATTGAGGATGTAAAGAAGTTCTTTGGTACTGCAGTCCAGTGCTCCACTGTCGCTATTATCATCATTTTCAAGTGACCATGCCTTGTCTCCAAGAATTATTTTGATCAGAATATTGAACATGTTGAAGTCATTTAAAAGGAAGGGTTGATGGGCTAGTTTGAATGAAAAGAACCCAAATGAATGTTTAATCTACTTTCATACTAAGTATTAAGCCTCTCTCAGCATTTCAGAAATAATATTCCTGTGCTTAGCAAACCCTGTAAAAAACCCTAACCACCCACAACTAAGGGATATGATTTTTCTGCTCATGTTGAAAATGGTAATTGTGCATGATTGCACTTTCAGTTTCAACACATAGGAATTAGTAGCAATTAAAGTATTCTGCACCTGGATGAGGAAGAAGACACACCTGGAAGGTCTGCACTTGTAGTTGTTTAGCTTATGGCTGCAATCAAATTTTCAAGATAATTAGCAATCTAATTGCACTTACTAATTAAGGGTCTGACTTGGGAAGCACTTATGCATGAAAATAACTCTACTTGGAGAATCGGGCCCTTATCTAAACTTGTAGCTACATTTCTACTCAGTCTAAGATAGTTTATTGTGCTATAGCAAGGGATCTGAAACAAACAACAATTTCCCAATAGTTTTCTGTGGACTTCTGCAAATTTGCAATTGCTTGTAGGTGTAAAAAGTACATTCAAGAGCATACCAAGGTTTTTCTTCTCCAAAGAGATCAGATTTTTCTATCCAAATACTCACTGAAGTGTTCTACCTCCCCTAAATAAAAGGCCTGACCTGGAATATAGATATTAACATAAATACCAGATCAGAGCAATAATGGATTTAGCTAGTTAATGTGTTACCAACCACTGGCCAGCACAGGTTGCTTCAGAAAGTGCAAGAAACATACTGGTGGACAATTGTGGAATACACTGCTCAGAGAAGAGTTTTCTCTAAACCTGAACACCTAGTGGTTGACATATATCCTGAAATGGAATGATTTATATACCATATACTTATTTACAACCTAGATAAATGTACCTTTAAATAATCCCACTACCCATATAAACGTCTAATCTGGGAACGGGCAACCTTTGGCATGTGGCCCACCAGGGTAAGCACCCTAGGAAGGGGGGAAGTTCGGTTTGTTTAACTGCTGTTTCCACAGGTTTGGCCGATCACAGCTCCAACTGGCTGTGGTTCACCATCCCAGGCCAATGTGGGCTGCGGGAAGCGGCATGGGCCAAGGGATGTGCTGGTCACCACTATCTGCAGACTCCATTGGCCTGGGACACCGAACTGTGGCCAGTGGGAGCTGCAATCAGCCAAACCTGCAGACACAGCAGGTAAACAAACCAGCTGTGTGCCAAAGGTTGCCAGTCCCTAGTCTAATCTCTTTTTTCCCCAAATGTTACTAAGCCTTCAGTTCAATAATATCTTCTGGCAATGAATTTTACAGACTAATTTGTTTTGTAATATAGTAAGATAGATAGTTAAGTTCAAAGATGACTGCAAAGAATTACTAAGGGATCTCACAAAAACTGGGTATCTAGGCAATAAAGTGGCAAATGAAATTCAAAGTTAATAAAGAAAAGTAATGAATATTGGAAAACATAATCCTATAAACATACAAAATGATGGGGTCACAATTCACTGTTACCGCTCAAGAAAGATATCTTGGACTTGTGGACCATTCTCTGACGATATCTGCACAATGTGCAGAGACAATCAAAAAAACTAACATACCAAAGACAAACCAAAAGCTGAGGATTAGAAGTTGAAGCTAGTTAAATTCAGATTGGAAATAAGGCATGAATTTTTAAAAGTGAGGATAACTAATCACTAGAACACTTTACCAATTGTTGTGGTGGATTCTCCATGACTCACATTTTTTAAAAAAAATTAAGATTAGATATTTTGTTTCTAAAAGACATGGTCTAGTTCAAAAAAACATTATTTTGGGGAATTCCTCCAATCTGTGTTACACAGGAGGTAAGAGTGGGTGATTATAGTCATCTCTTCTGACCTTAGAATATATGAATCTTTTCCCCACAGTTCATTAGACATAGGAGTTACCCCCCACCAAAAAAAACCACCCAAAAAAGAATTTAAAGAGTATAACTATTACTTCCCTTAATAATTGCTCAGCTGTCAGTTTATTGTCATGTTATAGTTTCACTAGTTTTCTAGTCATTGTAGAGAGTCTTCTATAAAACAGGGGGAAGGGATTGAAGACAATGCAGCAATATAGAAGATATAAAAGGATATGAGTGGGCTGCACAGCATTGTACAACCATGTATCGTAATTTAATTTCACATTTATCTCGACATATTTGTTACTTTTACATTTCTCCAAAAGTAAATCTGACTACATTATGTTAAGTCAAGCATTGGCAACCTTTGGCATGTTGCTCACCAGGGTAAGCACCCTGGTGGGCTGGGTCGATTTGTTTACCTGTCACGTCCACAGGTTCAGCCGATCATAGGTCCTGCTGGCCGCGTTTTCCATCCCAGGCCAATGGGGGCTGCAGGAAGCGGTAGCCAGCACATCCCTCAACCTGTGCTGCTTCCAGCAGCTCCCATTGGCCTGGAATAGTGAACCGTGGCCAGTGGGAGCAACGATCAGCTGAACCTGTGGATACGGCAAGTAAACAAACCAGCCTGACCCTGGCAGGCCATGTGCCAAAGGTTGCCAGTCCCTGTGTGAAGCCAACTTCATTACTGTACATAATAGTCAGTACACTTGGCAGCAGTCATTCCACAACACTGAATGATAAAAGAGACCACTTTCCAAACAACTATTAAAAAGAATAAACATGTTAAAAGACATGAATTACGACATACCATAGGAAAACATGGTTATTCAAAAAGAGTATAACAACCTCTATATATCCGGAGGACCTAACTCTCCTATCAGTTATACCAGTTTAAAAAGACCACTTTTTAGATATATGCCACAAATAGGATATGCATGTCCACTATCCTTACTGTAGGCCAGTGGCTAAATCCCAAAATGTGATTCTATTTTATTTAGTCAGCTTGTGTGTTTTCTGGTAATCAGTGGATCAGAATCCTTGAGTTTTAGGCGTATTTAGAAATAAGCACAAATGAATAAATTAATATGGTAATTTTTATGTTAAGAGTAAGTTTGCTTCATTAAAAAAACCTCTCTTATTTAACTTGGGGTTCTAATGTAATGTGTAGGTTAGGTTTCACTTTTAGGTTTTAATCTTCTGAGTAAGATACTCCTAGGGCTCAACTGTGGCTTTGCCATGAGCCTCACACATAAGGCAATGTGTTAAATCTATTAATGGTGACATCTGAGTGCATAGAAGAGTATGGCAGTGCCTGGTGAGAGGATAATTCAGGTTTATATGTCCCGAACCCTTCTGGTTTATCCTTTCTTTTAGGATGACATCAGAAAGTCACAAGAACTGGAAGTTCACTTCATGGTCTCAGTGGTGTGGCAGCTCAGAGTCAATCTAGATAAGGGGTGCTCTATGAGGGGGCAAGGGAATGAGTCAAGAGAGGCAATGTTTGGATCTGTAGGCACTGGGATTCAAGCAGGTAGCCAGTTCCCGATGAATCTCACATTTCTGTCTCAGTGACAAGGTGAGTCTAAGTTGGCAGGGGCAAAGGGCATGCCCTGGGACTAGCAGACGCCTCTCAGACATTTCGTGTCAGCTATGAAACAAATGAAATTATTACTGCACACTTGGGTGAAAGCTTTGGGAATTTTTAAGAGAAGTGACTTAATCAAGACAAAGAGATTTATGGGAAATACAGGATACCCCCGGGTTGACTGTAAACACATCTGAAGTAATAGTATGGAGGGGAGCTGCCATGCCTCCACAGGTCAACAAGTCCAGAAGATGTGAGAATCATTGGACACAGAATGGTTATTACCCATCAAAATTATAATCTTGGGTACCAAAGTTATTCAGAGACAAAGGGATACACCTATTTGATAAGGGAACAGATTTAATTTTTGACAATGCTAGAGAGAGAACTGTTAACTATCTGGGAACCCCACTGGATGAAGGGAGGGAAGCAGCCAAATTAATTGCTGATGCCTCCTGTGACAGATGTCCAATACACGTATTTGTTCTATAGGAGGTTGGATTCCCTGATCAACCAGAACTGGAAGTGGATTTAGAGGAGAGCATCCCCTAAAGAAACTGGAAAGTAGGACTGAGGTTCCTTTCTCCAGTTCCTTCACCCTTATACAGAGGGAGAGTGGTGAGGTCCCTAGCAATGGGCTGAGATCAACTGTGGAAGCACAGGGGAGTTGAGAGCAGCCCTAGATCAGTAGGAAATGATTAAGGAAGGAATCACAACCTGCACCGTTCAAGGCATTACTAAGTAGTTCCCAGATGAGTTAATAAAGTCATGGCCTAATTAAACAACATCTTTTGCATCTTGTCTTTCTTCTTGCCTCTCTGAAATAAACAAACAAGTGTATATCTTACTAGCACAATCATGCCTGCGTGTCAAGTCTATTTCATTTTGTTCTAACACAGCAGGCTATTCAATTAAAGTGTTTGCTTAGGATATTCTCTACTGGATATTGCTGCCTTTTGAAGAGAATTGTTAGGTGGTAGAAGGGTAAGTTGGTGATTATAAGGTTATTTAATGACGGAGTCTAGTTATTACTTTCATACTAGAGATTGTTGTTTTAAAATGTTGTTTCAAACCAAGTGTTTGAAAATGCCATGATAAAAGTTTGCTAAGGAGCATAGAGGGAAACACAGTCCAGTTGAATTAATTTCAGAGTATGAAAATTAAACTCAATTTTTTTTTCAAGGAGAACAGGGTTGAGTTTGATGGAAGAGTGAAGAAAAACAGTCTCTGAACTATGGTTTCACTGAGTGGAGATTTTTGTTTGTAGTTTCTTTAGTACACAAATATGCATCAAAGCAGCCGTGCCTTAAAGGGCTTGCAAAAATAACATTAATAAGACTCAGTGTAATAACAGCCATTAAGATCTACATTACTGGAAACAGGAGAAAGTAAAGAAGCTTCACAACAAACAAAAGAGAACAGATTTCACATCTAAAAGGCAGAAATAATTTTATATATCATCCTTTTTAAGAATTTTTAAGAATTGACTTGACAAACACATTTTAAATATATACATCTGTAAAGTCTCATCAGTTTAATTTATAACTACCCAACAACAACATTCTAATACTCCAACCTGTCCTTGCAAGTTTCAAGGTTACCTACTAACAGATTACAGCTGTCAAGCCTCTATATAGTGCTTATAATGTAGTGTTCTGTTAAGGTTGCCTGTGAAACTATTAGCCTTTTCTTTTGACATTTCCTGTTCTGCATGGCTGAATGTGTTTATGTTACTGTAAACCTAAGATTGCTTCGAAAGTAGTTTTAGTAGTGTTCAGATTAAATTAGTTGCTAACAAGTGACATTTATTGAATTGCTTTTGTTTATACCACACACACACACACACATTATCCATTGTGGTTTCAAGGTTTCCTTTCATGTATATGTTTATTAATTATTTTACTCCGGATAGGGCTATTGAAAAACTGTGAACTGGATGCTAAGAATACAGCTACTGAATTAATACATACACATTAGAAAAGGATTTCATTATATTGTTTTAAATTTGTTTCGTGTGTGTGGTGCAGAGTGGAAACTTATTTCAAAGACATATTCACAAGAAACATTCTCTAGAAAGCTTCTTGTTGGGACCCTAATAGATGTTAATTTTTAGCATTTTGGAAAGACAGGAAAATAGAAAGCAAAATACGCTTGTGAAGGGGGGACACAGAACATTCAGTTTGTACTGTTGTACATTTTATGTCTACCTGGAATTTGTTTAACTAAATATTTACAATGGAAACATGTTTTTATCTATAGCTTGAGAAGTGTTTGTGTGTATTTCCTGTGCATAATAATGGGAAATACTAATACAACCAGTAGAAACTTTAATAACAATAGGCTTTTTTAAGTGTAACTACTACATTCATTTTAATAAAATAAAACACACATACAAAAATCTTAAACAGATATGAAGTTAACACTTAACATTGTGCCTCTTTAAAATATATATATATAGAGAGAGAGAGAGAGAGAGAGAGGGTCCGATCTTGCAGTCCTAAATCAGGCAAAACTTGTAGAGGAAGATCTTCTGCTGGTGTAAATTGTCATAGCTCAATTGACCTCAATAACAATATAAGAATTTGCATTTAGTTAAGCATCCGTGGTGAGATGACTCTCTGGATCAGGAATGCAGGATCAAGCTTACAACATAAGAAAAAGTAAAATATAATTGTATTAATCAGGTCAGAGGACTTATTCTGTCTGGCAACCATTTACTAATAATCTTCATTAACCTAATAAACGATAAACTCAATATTGTTGTTGCTCTCCTAAAGCTTTATGCTTTACTAGCATACTATTTGTAATTCTTCATGCCTTTTCAAGAGGCCAGTAGGCTTAAGTTAAAGAAATCTTCAAGTTTTATACATGCTCTGGCTACATGTCATGATTTCAATATTTGCCTCTGTCTCTATTCAGTAGACAATGATTCAGTGTGGAAAATTACACAACGCATACAGATTGACACACTTTAACATAATTGATGAGCTGCTGAGTGGCAGCCTCAGCTGAATTAGTTTACACAGGGAATAGTTCTTGTATCTCAAGGTCAAGTTGAGAACATTTCTGAAATCACAGTATGCAGAGCGTACAATAACTTTGCAGAGAAATTACCACTTTCTTTACCTTCAACAAGAAGTATCAAGTCTCCTGCATCTATTTTCTGAACAGTTAAGTGGCATAAGACATAAACAAATAAACAAAAACATTTAAATAACTTATTTTATTAAAACATAAAGCTGTCTAGTGAGGCGTTAAAGTCATCATAACAAATTCATAATGTTTCTAAAATATTAAAATGTTATTCAGTGGTTGGCACCAAAATACTGCAGGAGCGGCAAGAATCAAAGAATATATAATACCTTTTGTTCTACATTTTTTCTCAGTAATTATATATCTCCTGTTCATGCATGAGTTCTATACAACATTCATAGTTGTATGTCTTTTGACAGTGCATAAAAATGAAAGCAAAGATACATAATCAAAACCGGAGACATAGGAATTGCAATCATTTGGAAATGTTCTGTCATGTTTTATCCATCTAAATTAGAAAGGGGAAAAAAAACTTGGGTTTAGGGATTAACAACAATCTATACAGAGACTATCATGGGAAATATGTCAGGAATTATTTAAAATAGCTACTTTTTTAAAGCAATAGGAAGGTTGAGATGTGTGGTGCCTGTATAAATAATAAAGGCGGATGAACAGCAAAAAATGACTCATTATTTTTGTGACTGAAATCCTCCAATTCAGTTTGATTTAAAGGCTCATATGAAAAGTGTTAAGGCAGGCATTACTAGAGGGTGCTCTTACATGTAGTCTTATGAATTCATTTTCTTAGCATGTAAATAAATGTTCAGTATTGGGAAGACATTGTGTGTTATTGTTTTTGGTTGTGCAAGAGTCTGTTTAGAGGAAGTGGGACAGAGCTGTGCTAGCATTAGTCAAGTATATTCTCTTCCTAGAGACAATGCTTGAGTCAGAGTTGCTCTCTGCAAACTGGACATAAGCGTTGGGTTGAGATTTCTGGTGGAAGAGATTATCCTGCATTCTATTTGACCACCTCATTTCAGGATTGGTATATATGTGTAAATAAAACAAGTTATATTTAGAGTATACCCAGATGCCATGTCACTGATTTTTCATATACTGGCAAACTGATTTGAAAAGACCCCAAACATCTGCTATCTCTTTGGCAAAGAGGTGAGGTGTCAGAACATGATGCTGGTGTCCAAAGAAGGTGAAACAAATATTATTTGCAAACATTCTATGTCTTCTGAGTATTCATGGAAATATCCATAAATCTCAGACATTTCATATAAAAAGAACAGGAGTACTTGTGGCACCTTAGAGACTAACAAATTTATTTGAGCATAAGCTTTCATGGGCTACAGCCCACTTCATCGGTTGCATGCAGTGGACAATACAGTAGGAAGATATATATACACAGAGAACATGAAACAATGGGTGTTACCATACACACTCTAACAAGAGTGATCAGTTAAGGTGAGCTATTATGAGCAGGAGAGAAAAAAACTTTTTGTAGTGGTAATGAAAATGGTCTATTTGCAGCAGTTGACAAGAAGGTGTGAGGAACAGTATGTGTGTGTGTTTGGGAGGGGGGAATAAACATGCTATTTCCCCATGTTTAAAAGCTTATGCTCAAATAAATTTGTTAGTCTTTAAGGTGCCACAAGTACTCCTGTCCTTTTTGCAGATACAGACTAATACGGCTGCTACTCTGAAACCAGACATTTCATGTATAATTCTTCAAATTTAGCTAGAAAAAATGGTTAAAGTTTTCTTATTTGTTATTTTCCTGTTTAAAACTTTCCAGTCATCCAGTCAGGGAGTGGAAAAAATTCCATGCGACTTTGGCAACCAATCATAGATTTTGAATAACTAATAGTCAAAATGATGGTTTATGAACAACATATTGGTTGAAAATTATTCATTAAAATATTATGCAGGGACTTTTTTTTTTTTTTGTAAAGAGCTTAACCTGCTTTGTGAAACAGCCAGCATTAGCTTCTCACAACAATGCAGAGGAAACCAAAAGCCAAAACCATACAGGATGAAACCTTGACCCCACTGAAGTCAATGGGAAAATTCCCACTGACCTCAATGAGACCAGGACTTCAGCCACAGCATTTTGCTGAAAGTGATTTTATTTACTAAGCTTCTGTCTCTTTTTGGCATCAGCTTTTATTATTATTTTTTTCTTTTTTTATGGAATTACTAGATTGAGCATTG
Source organism: Chelonoidis abingdonii (assembly GCF_003597395.2). NCBI lineage: Eukaryota > Metazoa > Chordata > Testudines > Testudinidae > Chelonoidis > Chelonoidis abingdonii. Next base: position 302,085,542 of record NC_133769.1, on the reverse strand, counting down.
TGTAGATACCCTATGTTACTGTTCATAAAAAGTAGGAAATAAAATAATCAGGTCATGCATGTAGGAACAAATAACAAAAGGTTATGCTACAAGCTGGGAGCTCATCAGCTGCAAATGATAGAGGAGAGAGACCTGGATGTATTATACAATAACAGGATGAGCTCTTATTGTGATGCAAGTGAGATCCTAGGATGTATCAGGCAAGACATTACCACTTGAGACAGAGAAGCATTAATGCCATTATACAAGACACTGGTAAGACATCATCTGGAATACTGTGGACAATTCTTATCACCCATGTTCTAGAAAGATGAATGCAAACTGGAACAGCTGCTGAGAATGGCTACGAAGATGACATGGGGAAGAGAACATCTATTCTATGAGATTAAAGTAAAAGACCTTGGCTTGTTTAGCCTAGCAAATTGAAAGCTGAGAAGGGATAATATTACTCTCTATAATTACATCAGAGGGGTAAACACCAGAGAGAGAAAAGAACTATTTAAGTTAAGGGAAAGTGTTGGCACGGGAACAAATGCTTGTAAACTGACATGAATAAATGTAGGTTGGAAATCAATAGGTTTCTAACATCAGAGGAGTAAGGGTCTGAAGCAGCATTCCTGTAGGAGTAGTGAGGGAATATAACCTAATTTGTTTTAGGATAGAGATAGATAAATGTGAATGGTGGGATTCTATGATGGGATTGCCTGTGGTGTCAGGAGCTGGGCTCAGTGGCTCATGAGGTTCTTCCAGCCCTATGTCTGTGACTTAAATCTCATGATTCAGGGCTTCAGCTGGTCTCTCTCAGGAGTCAGGAAGAATAGGTTTTCCTCTCTCTCCATGTATTCTGTGTTTTCTTTTTGTTTTTTGTCCTCCTCTGAAGCATCAGAGATGGCCACAGCTGGAGATAGGACACCAAGTGGGTGCTGAAAGGTGTTGCAGAGGGTTCTCTTTCTTAAGTACTTTGCTAGTGGCTCATGCTCAAAGTAGAACTGATTGCTATTTTCAGCTCAAGAAGGAATGTTCCCTCAGGTCAGATTGGCAGGAACTTTGAGCTTTTTTCCCCTTCCTCTGCAGCATTGGATATAAGTTGCTTGCTTGTATTATCTGGGTAAAACTCAATTAATCAATTCACTACTATTTCAGGGGCACATCAGTTCCTCTGATTGGTGCACATCAGTTCCTCCTGTTCTCCGCCTGTGGTAGACAACAGTTTAGTCTCCAAAAGGGATGTAATACTTAAGACTATTCCAGGTTATTTGGTTCTGTGCAGAGATGGCTGATAGATGCTTAGAAACCTGTTATATATAGATTACAGTCTCTTCTGGCCTTAAGTTCTAGCCTCTGTGTCAGTGGTGGGCAACCTACAGCCCGTGGGCTGCACATAGCCTGTCAGGGTAATCCACTGGTGCAAGATATGTTTACATTGACTGTCCGTAGGCACAGTCATCAACATCTTCTAGAGGCCATGGTTCACTGTTCCCAGCCAATGGGAACTGAGGGAAGAAGCGGCCAACAGATCCCTGCTGCCCACACCATTTCCCGCAGCTCCATTGGCTGGGAACAGTGAACCATAGCCACTGGGAATTGTGGGACCCCATGCCTGTAGATGGTCAATGTAAACAAACCATCCCGCAGTCTGCCAGTGGATTACTCTGAAGGACCGCATGCTGCCCATGGGCAGCAGGTTGCCCACCACTGCTCTACGTGCAGCTTATTAAAATTAAGGTTAAAATTCCTGTGTTTTGACTACATCATGTTTTCTTAAATCAAAACCTTTGAATTCTTTTTTTCCCAATTAGGAGAATATGAGTAAAAATTCATGACCGAGAAGCTGCAATTCTCATAGATTTAGTTTAAAGAACATGTCTGCAGTATATATGTCAGAGTACCTAACTGCTAAATGACCATTTTGGCTAAACATGATTAAAATGGGTGTAGGAAAACCTAAAAGGACCAAGGGGAAAAAAGAAGTTAATGGCATGTAACCTAGAGAAAACTAATTCCCAATTAAAAGATATGCATGTGTAGCACCACAAGAGGATATACTTGTGAATTTCACAATTATTTCTAAATATAAACCTTTATATGCCTAAGTGCTATAATTCTTCTGTTAAATGAGGGACAAAAAAATCAGGTACCCTACACAGTAGATTAAAAAATATATGTTTTTATAGGAGACATCACACTCATAAACAGATATGAATCATAGTCCCAGTGAAATTCAGAGAAGAAACAATTGGTCTAGTACACACAGTACCATTAGCAATACATTCAGGAATGAAAACAAAACAACAACAACAAAACAGTAACAATAATTCCCAAATTTATTTGGACAAAGACCTGTGTCTTGTTTAGAATGTCAGCTGACAGCTCCTGTATAACCCAGGCAATCCAAAGAGTGTATGATTCATTTGCCTCTGGTAGGGTGCTGTTTTGGGACATGACCTTAGAAGCAGTCAGACTTCAGAGAGAAGTGTAAATGGCAATTACTCCATCCTAATTATTAGTGATCATACCACTGAGTTATGCAGAAGTAATGTCCCGATGAACTCTAAGGGGCAAATCAAGAGCAGAGACTTCCATCCACATTTTCAGAACTATAAGATTATTCAAGTATATTGTAAGAGATTTAGGAACTAATTCACCTCTCCTGCTATGGGAATGTTATCAATTTGTAGTAATTGCATCTCTTATAAAATTTTCCCTATAACAGCAAGCTCCTGAGTTAGCTGAACTATTCATCAGAATAAGTAACAAGTTAATGAAATTTATCCAACAAAATCTGAAGCAATTAAATCACTTGTTGCCATATTTAATATCTGTATCCATAGAGATGCTCAGCTGTAGGCAACCAAAGTGATTTCTGGGCTACAAAATATGTTTGGGCTATATTGTCATATAGTACATGTGGTCGTGTTTCCATCTGAAGTTATTCAGAGGAGGCTTGGGCCATTATACGATAAAGTTAGGAAATCCAACCCAAGTAAATGCAGTTGAACAAATTTTGGGAAAGAATGTTATACTAATAGATTGTGTTTGATATTTTTTACTTCCCTATTTTTTAATATTACTTTATGTTAACATTTTGTTCTCACCAGTAATAAGGATTCTGCAGATGAAATTCTGCCTCTACTTACAACTTTTGTAACCAAGTAATCAAGTCCATCTAAAGTTACATCTGTGTAACCTCAAAGAATATGTTTTAGATTGTTCAGAACAGACACTGTATTTTCCTATGTGTTTGGAAAGTGCCTGGTACATTTTTAGCATACCCATAATATAAATAATAACCAACAATAGTAAATAGTGACAATAATAAGAATATGGGGAATCATATGTGTAAATGAAGCCTGACTTAAAGGAGTAGCCAACTTTCTTTTATGTTATTTTACCCTTTTTCCCCCAAGCTAGTTGATTGTGGCCATAAGTGAGGAATATATGGCTGCGCTGATCTCATACTAAGTAACAGGAAAGCTATGGACCAAAAGAGATTTCAAAGCCAGCTAGTTAAGCCATATCCCACTATATTCTCGGTTTTTATACACCATTCCTTTTTTTTTTTTTAACATGACTATGCTAGTTGCCCCTACCATTGACCTTGCTAGAGCATTCTGCTAATTCACTACACAGTAATATAAAAAGTGGTCACATTTTTGCCAACATTACTTTAATTTTTAATCCTATATTTAAGAACTCAACTTGATTAGCTAAAGCAATTTAGCAAATCCAAAACAGCAGTCTTTCAGAATCTAATAAAAAATACTTTTAAAAAGCCTTAATATGTAAGTTTTTTTTAAAAAAAAAAAATCAAATATTCAGCTTGTTTCCTTTTTCTTCTCTGCCCTTCCCAACAGCACCATACACACAGTGTACAGGGAAGTAACTTATTTCAATTTGTAATGGGGTTTGCACCTGGGTATTCAGGCCCTGGACCTCCCTCTTCAATGAGTCAGGGACACTTCAATCTGGTGCAACACCCAGGCTCTTTCTTTACAAAAGGTTTCCAACCACCAGCTCCCAACTACATACAGGCTTCACAGCTACTTTGCCTACAACAGGCCTGGCCAACAACAGACTAGAAGGCTCCCAATTACTTATATACTTGACCTTTCTATTTTCCCCTTTCTCTGGCTTCCTCCAAGCCTTTATAGCTCTGGGCTAATAAGACTGGCAGGTGCAGCCAGTTGCCAGACAGGTACAGGGCTATTCACCCAGCCCCAATCCATTCCCCTTCATTGGGGCTGACGTGGCAGGAGCTGACATTGGGCTTCTCAGCCAGCACCCTGCTACAGAAATCAATGAGGTTACATTAGTGTAAAAATATTGTAAGGAAAGGATCAGTCCCATCTGTCTTAGACTCAGTGACAGACTGAAAGATTTTTCCCTGTGTGCAAAGCTAGGCATTCATGGAGTGAACACATGGTTGAAGTTTAATATGAATGGTTCTAATAATGGTGGTCCAAATAGGAATTAGTTTTCAGATACTACACAGGCACTTTATGCAAGTGCATTTCCCCACAGCCTTCTCACACATCCAAAAAAAAAAAAAATCTGTGAAACAGTCATTCACAGATTTGAAAGGCTTTTTAATCATCATGCAAAAAATATATGTAAGTCTAATGGCTGTAATACCATTGTTAAGATAAGCATTGTATTTTATTATGGTTTATTACTATTAAATAAAACGAAGCTATGGACACTCTGAAGTCTATGCTGGCAAATTTTGCCTTAAGCACAACCTAGAAGCAAAAATCAATTTCAATAGCTCAGTGATTAACAAGCTTGAAAAATTCAGGAACTGGAGCAGCAGCATCACAAAGGGCCACTCTTGTCCTTTCTTCTCCTTAGCAAATTGTGGACATACAAAAGACTGAGACTTGATTTAAAGCTAACAAGAACTAAACAATTTGCAAAAAAATTGCAAATGATTTGCAGCACCACCTGTGCTTGCCTTATTCCAGGAACAAACAATCTCCTCCTCAAAAGCCTCAGCTGTGGAGACCTTACAATGACTTAGCACCACTGGGAACAGTGAGGGCATCATCTCTGATTTGAGCCCTAAGGCTATTGTGGATGAAGTTTATTAACATAATCTAGATAAGAGTGTTAAAAAATCTGTAGAGATACAGCAGAGTGGTCTGGGGACAAAGCCATTATAGATGTGAAATATATGGAGTGTTAACTGAGTAGAGGGTAAGATTAAATAAGCGGCCCAGCAGCTATGCACTTTGGTGTTTTGTTTTGTTCATTTGTTTCTGTCAGAGCAGTGCAAATGCCATAATCCGAAAGACAGGTTCAACTTTATAGTTCCATGCTGCACTCTTTGGTTCAATTAGTGCCAGATGAGCACCCTTGTCAACTAATGTGGGAGAATCTCCCTCCAGACATATCTAGCTAGTGAGTTCAGAGTCACAGAAGTGGGTGGCAAATTATACATGGCTCCACATTGGCATGACTGATACAGATTCATTTGCAAAACACATCACAGGTCACATGAGTAGGTTGGGTGGGAGACCCAAAGGAGGGAAAAGGCCATATATAATTAAGAAATAACCAGCTGAGCACATTTGTTTTCTACTTTAATGTTTTTCCACTTAAAATGAATCTCCGGTGAGCTGAATCTTTCCATAACTATCTGAGCAAGAGCTACCTGAATAATTCAGAATGAGTGAGTTATTTGATGAATTCTGCCTCTTTTTCAGTTTGTACATTTTCTGTGATCATAGTGCAGTTTCTAAAATGGATTTGCTATTTGAAATTATTCACTGGATCTTTTCGGCAAATTATTCTTGGTGACCCCTTTATGATTACCAAGAATTATTTTCAGAAATGGTCCAGTGAATAAACATTGTGAATATTTGAAATTTGAACTTCAAGGTGTTTTCGTTGACCGCAGAGGTCAAGATAATGTATTTCTCCATTCCTGGAAAGAACAGGGATAACTCTAGAATGTAATTTCTAGGGTGACTTCTCAGATTTACCAATTCAGGAATTCATCTTCTTGTTATTTATTTGTATTATGGCAGGACCTATGAACCCAGTCATGGACCATGGACCAGGACCTCATTGTGCTAAGTGCTGTACAAACACATATCCCCATCCCAAAGAACTTACTTTCTGTCAATATTATGAAATATTTACATACGATTTACTATTTCATCAAACACATTTTCTAGAATAGACATGGTGAAGAAACATAATAGGGAAATGGACACAGCCAAAGTTCTTTTTATTTAAAATATGTGCATATTTGAGCAGAAGATCCTTTGCCGTATTAACACTGCTGTGTATGAGTAAGATAAATAGAAAAGGTTCTTCTAAAGTAATGTTGCTTTGTCGAGAAAATTTTACCATAAAGGTAGATTGGCTGGCTCACAAGCCAGAATGTGCAGACCAGAGGGTGTGTGCTTCTTTTTCCAGTTTAGGAATTCACCCATATGAAGTGCTTGTCCTGGATGCCGGTGGTTAGCAATATTGAGATTCAGATACACATTGTGAGGTGGTAGCCACTGATACAAAAGTGCTGTAAGTTGAGGTAAGTGATGGGCTTTTCGATGATATTTTGAAACTCATTAGGAATGAGTCTTGGAACAAACAGGACATCGGAGATAATGTAGCAGCTCCCAAGGCATCCAAAGTTAAAATGTCCCTCAGATAGAAACGAAATGAAACAACAACAATAACAAACAAAAGTATTGGCAGAAAGGACTAGAAACCTGAGATGTTACCTAGGTTCAACCTCTGAGTGTGTGAGAGGGACAGTGGGCAATTCATCTCTGATTTAAGTAATGTAAATGGAGGGGAAAGGTGAATGCAAGAACTTTCTCAAAAAAAGTAAAAATAGTTGCTGCATCAGAACTGAGATTTGGCAGGTGAAGTTATACCATTAAAACGTACTACTAGTACTAACACTGGAAAAATATTTAAAAAACAAATCGCATCTATTAAAAAATGTATAAAGCAACTCTGGGAAATGAAATTTTAAGCACATTTGGCTACAGTGAATGACAAAACATGACCCAAATCTTCAGATGTGGATTACTAAAGTTTGGCTTCTTAGTCTTTATTTATGTCAGTCAATGAGATCTCTTTGAAAATCAGGCTGCTCATTTGGTGCGGAGATATTAATAGTCTAGCTGGGTATTGCTAGTCTGCAGAAGGTATGAGACTAATTGAAATGCCAAGTCTAATTTTGTTAATGATTTATTTTCTGTTTTTAATATTTGTGCTTTGTTGTACATACATTCAAAGCCTTGATACATATGTTAAATAGAACCTAAATAAATAAAAAATCAACAGTTACACTCTCTCTTCCAGCCAGGACTCACTTTACAGCTTGGAATCCCCAGGTCTTTGATACACAAGCTAAAATTCCCTTTAGAATGGGTCCAGCACTTCCCCCAGTTCAGTCTTTGTTCTTCCAGTGTTTCTACGAGTCTTCTTATGTGGGGAGTGAAGAACAAGATATAATGTCACTTTCTGCCTTATGTAGCTTTAGTACATGTCAGGAACCCTTTATTTCAAAATTTGGTTCCCAGACTGGTGTGTGGAAAAAATACTGACATCCAAAGATGGAGTCCAGAATCATGTGGACTGGTTACATGTCATAGCAGCCATTACTTACAGGCTGTCTGGGGTGTTCTCAGGAAGGCTAAACAGGTGGCAGATAAGTTTCTCTTAAGGCCTACTGTTTTCTCTAATGGGTCAATACCATACATAGGTCCTTCCCAACAAACTATCGAGCCTGAAAGCATCTTGTCCAGTGGGTATTACCCAGGTGTAACTACATTTGAAGTACAGAGACACAGTTAGTATTTATAACTTCAGATACAAAAGTGATACATGCATACCAATAGGATAATCATATTCAGCAAATCATAACTTTTTCAATGACACCTCATATGACTTATCTTGTATGAAATGCATCATAATTATGCCATAATGGTATAATAATAATGTTACTATGATGAATATGTGATGCAGTATCATAAGCTGTTTATTTGGGAATAACCCCAAGACTAGAATTGTTTACTCTTCACGGGGATGGGCCTAGGATCAAGGGGAATCCTAAATTTAAGAAAACAAAAATGCTGGCTTTGGAAAGGAGGAGTTGGGACATGAGTTGTTAGCCTATGGAAGTGACATACAGATTGAGAGAAACAAGGGATCATGTTGTAAGCAGGACTGGCTGGCTCTTTCTTTCATTGCGTTAATTCATTTTTCCTAAGTGCTTTGGAGAACAAATAAGTAATACTTTCTTTTGAAGAAACCATTTTTGTCACTCAAATGTATGCTGTCCCCGACTCCCAAAGGTAAACTCTTTCAGATTCCAGAAACAGATTGAGCCTGTGTTTTTAACATGATTCAGATTAGAAATCCAATCTGACAGTGCTTGGAAGGTGAATTTCCACCCAGAGAGAGATGCAGAAAGCCCATCTTGTCACTCAGAAAGGACTAAAAGGAGTCTAAGAACAGGTTTCAGAGTAGCAGCCATGTTAATCTGTATCCGCAAAAAGAACAGGAGTACTTGTGGCACCTTAGAGACTAACAAATTTATTTCAGCATGAGTTTTTGTGAGCTACATCCGAAGAAGTGAGCTGTAGCTCACGAAAGCTTATGCTGAAATAAATTTGTTAGTCTCTAAGGAGTCTAAGAACAATTCACCCTATATCTGAGACTCTTGGGCATCTAAATGAAGACATAAGGTCTACATTTTCAGGTGCTTAGACTCCTAATCCCATACCTAGCCACCAAGTGAGAAAATTTCAAAAGCACCCAGGAGACTGTGAACACAAGATTTTCAGTTGGATTCATGTTTGTAAATACTCCTAAATTAGATATTTTGGAAAATATTGCATCTAAGAGTATGTCTACACTACGAAATTAGGTCGAATTTATAGAAGTCAATTCTTTAGAAATGGATTTTATACAGTCAATTGTGTGTGTCCCCACTTAAGACCATTAAGTTGGTGGCATGCTTCCACAGTACCAAGGCTAGTGTCGACTTTTACAGCATTGCACTATGGGTAACTATCCCACAGTTCCCACAGTTTCCACCGCCCATTGGAATTCTGGGTTGAGCTCCCAATGCCTGATGGGGCAAAAACATTGCTGTGGGTGGTTCTGGATAAATGTTGTCAGCCCCTCCATGAAAGCAACGGCAATAAACCATTTCTTGCCTTTTTTCCTGGGTTACCCGTACAGAAGACATACCACAGCAAGTATGGAGCCCGCTCAGCTCACTGTCACCATACGTCTCCTGGGTGCTGCTGCCAGACACGGTACTGCATTGCTACACAGCAGCAGCTCATTGACTTTTGGCAGCAGACAGTGCATTACAACTGGTAGCCGTCATCATCGTCTCCTGGGTGCTCTTTTAGCTGACCTCAGTGAGGTTGGTTGGGGGCTCTTGGGAAGACTTATGTGCTCCTGGTTGGCCTTGGTGAGGTTGGTCAGTGGCACCTGGACATAAATGGGAGACGACGATGGCCAGCGGTCATACTGCACCGTCTTCTGGCGAGCAGCCAGGAGATGACAATGGCTAGCAGTTGTACTGTACTGTCTGCTGCCAGCCTAAAATGTATAAGAGAGATGGAGTGAATCAAAACAAGAAAGAGATGAGATTTGTTTTGTATTCATTTGCTTCCTCCTCCCCCTATTAATAGTGAGGAGAGGGATAGCTCAGTGGTTTGAGCATTGGCCTGCTAAGCCCAAGGTTTTGAGCTCAATCCTTGAAGTGGCCGTTCTGTGTAACAATTCTGTAAGCCAGCGGTCAGCAACCTGTGGCACACAGCTCACCAGGGTAAGCCCTCTGGGGGGCTGGGCCAGTTTGTTTACCTGCTGAGTCAGCAGGTTCGGCTGACCGCCACTCCCACTGGCCGCGGTTCGCCGTCCCAGGCCAATGGGGTGGCAGGAAGCGGCGTGGGCAAGGGATGTGCTGGCCGTGGCTTCCCGCCACCCCCATTGGCCTGGGATGGCAAACTGCGGCAAGTGGGAGCTGCAATCAGTCAAACCTGCTGACGTGGCAGGTAAACATATTGGCCCGGCCCACCAAGGTGCTTACCCTGGCGAGCCGCGTGCCAAAGGTTGCCAACCCCTGCTGTAAGCCTTGTCATCAGTCACCCCTCCCTCCATCAGAGCAACAGAAGACAATTGTCTCGCGCCTTTTTTCGGCACAGATGTCATAGCACGGCAAGCATGGAGCCCACTCAGATCACCACTACAGTTATGAGCACTATAAACACCATGACCATTATCCTGCAGTATATGCAGAACCAGAACTTGCAAAAGGAAAACCAGGTGAGGAGACGATGGCAGCGTGGTGATGAGAGTGATGAGGACATGGGCACAAACTTCTCTCCAAGCGTGGGCCCCGGCAATGTGGCCATCATGGTGTTAATGGGGCAGGTTCATGCCGTAGAATGCTGATTCTAGGCTCAGAAAACAAGCACAGACTGGTGGGACTGCATAGTGTTGCATGTCTGGGACGATTCTCCTTCTAATCTTCGTTAGCCTCTGGGAAGGAGAAGACAGTGTGAGCATTGAAACATCACTGCTAATATTCATAGTTGTTTTGGAGTGAGGCTGGATCAAAAGATCAATCTTGTTTTGTGCTAGTCACTCTTGGTAACAAAAATATTCATCTTCCACGCACTGGAGGCACAAGCCATAACAGTATGAATTAGTATAGAATAATTATTTTATAACCAATGCTATTGCCTTGAATGAAGCAGTTTCCATACTATTATGATAACCACTTTCATGACTTTCATACAAGCAGACTTGAGACTTACCCTTTAAAAAACATGAAACTTACGTCACTGCATTTTCACATTTGTGTGTCATAATGAATAAAGCCTTAGTACTGACTACCTTTTTTTCCTCCTTAATTAACAACATCACAAAGTTCAGGACTTATAATGTAGAGAGATTGTTATTAACCTTTTTAAAAATAGGCTGCACATATTGTGTATGCTATCTTCTGTGTCACGTTACAGAATTAAATACTGTTATGTTCATTTCAGTGAATTTACCACTGTCCCATAAATTAAAAGATAAAGAATTTATATGGCAAAATAGCATCAACATAATTAAAGCATGGAACTTCTAATTTCAGATGACATTTTGATAAATTGAAATTCTAATTACTTTAACTTTTTGGGCAGAACTGATATTGGGCAGAAACCATGTCTTCTTCGATACAGAAACTACTTCTTTACGTTAGCTCTGCAGAAGAGGGAAGGTTATTATTTGGCAGGTTAGAAGAGGTAGTACAGCATACTTATCTTTTACTAGTTCTTTTTATCAGAGTAAAAATTCAATACCACTGCAAAAAATTAAAGTGACATCAGTATCTGACATAAGCGATAAACATGTCAGTGTAGGTGAAAGAAATTACATTTCTGATCTTGGCTGGACTTCTCCTGACAGATCTACATTATTTGTCAAGACAAGCCGTAATAAGTTTAGCATTGTCCTGGTTCCATTTTTTTTCCTATTTGCTATTTCATGTCATGTTCAGAATGCCGTTTAGTGTTTAATGAGCAAATATTAAGATTATAATCCTCTGCCAAAATTTTGTAAGGTCATAAAGAACAAAGTTAATAAAAATGGCATGAGTAACTTAAATTTATCTGTTGCTGAAATAAATTCCTTCATGCTGTCTTAAACGGGTTCTTTTTAAAACCAGTATGCACCAATTTAACACAATGCAAATCTTGCTTTTGGGAACAAAGAGGAGGGTGAGAAGAGTAGAATTCAGCATAATAAGCTTGTTTTAGAAAATGTGGTTCGACATTTTTGCAATGAGAAAAGTATATTTTTTCCACACATCCATACCTCATTTTGCTCAATCTTTCAAATCAAAATAATTTTTGGCAAAGTCCAAGGATGGAGCATTTCATCTCCAAAAGTCAGTTTCAGAAAGTTGTCAGTATATGGAAACTAATAGAGGATGTACAATGGAAACTGTTTTGCAGCCTTAGTTTTAGTGCTTGCTGTTTCTTCATCGCCTCGTACTATACATATTTTGAGCAGCTTTTTGCTTCAGAAATATCTCTGAAGCAGAAATGAATAACAGCAAAGCTTGTATGTTTACTTTTTTAATTTCAGCAGATTGCCAAATTGCAATCTGTTGTATAACCAACAAAAGCCATACAATTCAGAATTCAGAACATCCATATCTCACTGCAATGTGTTTTGTGGTGACAGAGCCCCAGCAGCAGCTCTTTTCCTGAGGGTATGTCTCCATTACAAGCTGCACGGCAGCTACACTGCTATAGTATAGACACTTACTAGCGACAGAAGGGTTTTCCCCAACACAGTAAAAAATCCACCCCCTCAACAGGTGGTAGCTTGGTTGATGGAAGAAATATTCTGTCAACCTAGCTGTTTCTACAATGCAGGTTAGGTCAACCTAACTACCTAGCACAGGGAGTGAAATTATTCACAGTCCTGAGCAATACACCTAAGACAACCTAAGATTTAGGTGTAAACCAGGCCTGAAACACTCATAGTGCCCTCAGAGCTCTATGGAACCCTGAGAGTGCTGCAACTTTAGGACAGGTCCACCCTTAAAAGGTAGATTGAGAAAGCAACGTCAGAGGTGTGAACACCCTGACAACATAGCTATGCTGACTTAACCAACAGTGTTAATGGACAAAAGCTTCTGTCAATGTAGATACTATTGTGTGTGTGGGGGAGGGGTGTTCCTACACTGAGAGAAAAACCCTTCTTTCAGTGTGGGGTGAGACTATAATGTAATGCTGGCATAAGTATGGCAACATAGCAATGCCAGTATAGTCTCCATAAGGTAGGCATGCCCTGAGCATATGGATCTGGGGACGTGATTCCCAGCTCGAAGAGTCATACTCGCACTAGCTCTCATGAAACTAGTGTGCTAAAAATAGAATGTAGCCACAAGCCTATGAGCTGCAGGACAGGGCTAGCTGCTCTGGGAACATATCCATCCACATCTCTAGGCACAGGCTCTGAGCAGCTTGCTCTTCCCAGTGCACACTGGCACAGCGACATTCCTTTTTAGCACACTAGCTTGATTAGATCCAGTGTGAATATGTCTCCTCAAGCTGGGAATGACAATCCAGCTCCAATCGGAGAGCAGCATCTACTTTTCTCCTCCTCTGCAGCCTGATGTGAAAAGGTTAGTGCTATGAGGCTTTTCTCCCTCCATCTTTGAGTTTCCTAGCTTGCATTCCCCTCAGATCTCACCAGGTGGGTATATTGACCAGACCAAGATCGTAATAGAGAGCCTTGAAAGAAGAAATAGAGTGCATGCCAGGAATGCAGGCCCCTCCTTCTCTAAGGAGTCTACACCTTTTATTGGAGATCTCAGTGCTCACTAGCCCTTTGCTCCCAAATCACTAATTTAAACCTTTTCCCAGTGTTTTAGAACATAAGAATGGCCATACTGGGTCAGACCAATGGTCCATGTAGCCCAGTATCCTGTCTTCCTTTAATGGCCAATGCCAGGTCCTTCAAAGAGGATGAACAGAAAGTAATCACCAAGTGATCCATCCCCTATCACCCATTCCCAGATTCTTGGAAACACAGGCTAGCGACACTTTGGAGCATGGTTTTGCATCCCTGCTCATCCTGGCTAATAGCCATTGATGGATCTATCCTCTATGAACTTATCTAGTTTTTTTTAACCCTGTTTTGAAGCATCTTTGTCCCCTTTAGCTGCCCCTTCCCACTTGTAATTCTTGGCATAGGAGCTGTATTTTCAGGATGCTGTTATTCTGACCAATGGCTTGATTTAGGATCAGGAAAAATTTTTTCCATGGGACTAAATTTCAGGTGCCTGGTGAGGGTTTTTCATCCTCCTCACAACATCATAGAGATACAGTTAGGCTAAAGAGGGTAAGACTTGAAAATCTAACATCACAGAATTGCCATCTCCTAGAGGTAAAAGAGATCTGGGATTTTGCTGGTGGACCTTTTGCCTTTAGAACAGAGATGGGCAAACTCTTTGGCCTGAGGGCCATATTTGGGTGGGAAAATTGTATGTAGGGCCATGAATATAGGGCTGGGGCAGGAGGCTGCGGTGCAGTGGGGAGTGTAAGGTGTGGGAGAGGCTGCAGTATGCAGGGGCTCATGGCAGGGTGTTGGGGTGCAGGAGGAGGTGTGGAGTGCAGGAGGGGGCTCAGGGTAGGGGGTTGAGGTTCAGGAGGGGTATGGCAGGGGCTCAAGATAGGTAGTAAGGGGGCTCATGGAAGGGGGCTGCCATGCAGGATGCAGTAGTGGTTCGGGATGCAGGCTCCGGCCCGATACTACTTACCTTCAGTGGCTCCAAGGTGGTAGCAGGGTGCACTAGGGCTAAGGCAGGCTCTCTGCATGTCCTGTCCCCATGCCGCTCCCAGAAGTGGCCAGCATGTCCAGCAGTGGCTCCTGGTGGTGGTGTGGGGCAGGCAAGTCACAGGTACCACCCATGAAGCTCCCATTGGCCATGGTTCCCTGTTACTGGCCAATGGGATCTGCGGGTGGCAGTGCCTACAGGGGAGGACTGTGCATGAAGCCCTCCTCCTTCCCTCCCCCAGGGCACAAAGGGACATGGTGCTGGCTGCTTCCAGGAGCAGCACGGGGCCAGGGCACTCAGGGACCCTGCCTTAGCCCTGCTGTGCCATGGAGCTGGCAATCCCGCAGGCCAGATTGAAAGCCAGATTGATGGGCTGGATCTGGCCCGCGGGCTGTAGTTTGCCCTCCTCTGCTATAGGAGAAGGGGAGATGTGAAGTCTTCTTTGATGAAGGCCCCACTTTGACACTCCCTCACAGATGCAAGGGTGAGAGATTTGAAAAATAAGATGAGTCTGAGGAGCAGGCTAAGGAGGATTTATCCCACATTATTGGTTATTGGGTGGGAACCCTGTAACCACACACTGGACCTGGTTAAATATCCAGTACATTTGTTGCAGGGGTGAATATAGCACCCATCCCAAGTGATAAGTTAATTGAGTTGTGGCCTGCCGCTTGAATCCAACCCTGTGTAAGTCTTCATTCTCTTGTGTATCCCTATCAACATGTCCTTGCACTGACGGGAGTATGAGCACTGCTGTGTTGCTTTGCTTCCTCTACATATAGATTCCCAGTCTCCCACCCTCTTGAAAACCTGTATAGCACTGGACATAATAGAGTGCATAATATTTTATTTCACCAAGTGTTGTGAAACTGATGGCATAAAACTCAGCAGCAGGAGAAGCTAAGGATGGAAGGCCACCATTAGCCTGGAAATAACTCGCTTTAGTTAGTATAAGTTAGAACCTTAAAATTTTAATGTAATTTTCATATTTAATTATGTAAAACCTTTACGGAGTGTGTGGATTTCTTCTCCATTTCAGGGAACACATATCATCTTTATTTGATAATGTTTGTAGTCAAGCCTCGGTGAAACTGCTTGCAATACAGATCTCGACACTTTTTCTCATATTCATAATTGATTTTCTGCCTCTGTATCAAGTATCATCAGACCTCTTCCATTGGTAGCAAGTCTCTTTTTTGAGGTTAAAAGCATAAGACAATGCATAAACTCAAGTGAAAAGGAGAACACCTTTTGATATTACAGTGTTATTTTCTACAACATGCAATTTCATAGGTGAAAGTAAATGAGTTAAAATGATGCCTTTTGATATAACCTGAAAGAAGCTTTCATAGTCATATAATTAACTGTAGATGTACTGTTGATTTTTCATTCCTCAGTCATCCTTTCCTCTATCTTCACTATACTTCTGGAGTAAAAATATATAGTACTACTTCACCTTAGCTAGAGAACATATATACACACACACACAATCTATCTGTTATACACAAAAAATAAGCTGTTCCATGAATTAACGGTAAGATACTTTCAGATGATGAAACAGCTAGTGTTTGGGGGAGGGGAAACTTTTTTTTTTCCTTTCCCCACCCCTTTTTTTCTATAGTCTTTTCCAGCTTTTAAGGCAGAAAGTGCCGAATGATAAAGCTGGAGTTGCCATAGCAAAAAAACAGCCCTTGTTGGCAGATTGACTTTACAAGTTGAACATCACATAATTTATTATGGATAACTCATTATGTGAATGAAGCAAACTCCTAGGTGTCATTATTGGAGATAAATTGTTTGTCCACACAGCAGTCATGGGAATGCAGATGGATACCATCAATAAAACACAGGTGTAAAACAACTCATGACAAATGGAAATCAACCATAGAATTAAATACATGGCATCTCAATCATCAGTGGATTTTTGTCTGACTGTGTGTTAAAACACTTTAGGCTGTGCCAATTTACTGTGCTAATGATTAGTAGCTCAAGTTTAAAGTAAACAATAACAAATGAAAACTTAAAACAGTCTTAGAAAGTAAATTTGGGTCATATACTCCCCTTCATTCTGAAAGCTACATGGAAGGGAGCACAGGCCTCCTGAGATACATTGGTCTTGAAAGCTTCTAGTCCATTACTTTGTACCCTCAGGGCTGGTGGTATGCAATGCAAGAGGTGCTATGCAAAGGGGCAGAGGCTCAAATCTATGGAAAGACATAGGCAAGACCCTATGAATCTCCAGCTACAGGAAGTATCCCACTTTTCTGTCTCCCTCACTCATATGAAGAAAAGATCTCCTTCTTGGAATTCATGGAGGAAGACAGGTAGCTTGTCAAGGTTTTTTCCCCCACTTTGAACTTTAGGGCACAAAAAGTGGGGACCGGCATGAATACTTTTAAGCTTAATTACTAGCTTAAATCTGGTATGCTGGCACCAGCCAGAATTTAGTGTCTGGCGCACTTTCTGTTCCCCCAAAACCTTCCCTGGGGAACACAGACCCAAACCCCTTGGGTCTTAAAAGAAGGAGAAATTAACCATCCCCCTCCTTTTCCCCCCAGACTTTCCCCTCCCTGGGTTTCCTTGAGAGCCTTCACACCGATCCAAACTCCTTGGATCTTAAAACCATTCCCCCCCTTTTTCCCCCCACCAATCCCTAGTGAGTTCAGACTCAATCCCTTGGATTTTAAAACAAGGAAAAATCAATCAGGTTCTTAAAAAGAAAGCTTTTAATTAAAGAAAGAAAAAAAGGTAACAAGTTATCTCTGTAAAACCAGGATGAAAATGCTTTACAGGGTACTCGGATCATATAGGTTAGAGAGACGCCCCCACAGCCTTAGATCAAAGTTACAGCAAACAGAAGTAAAAATCCGTCCAGCAAAAGGACACATTCAACAAATATGAGAAAAACAAACATAAAGACTAATCTGCCTTGCCTGGCTACTACTTACAATTTTGAAACATGAAAGACTGATTCAGAAAGATTGGGAAAGCCTAGACTGATGTCCCGTCCCTCTCAGTCCTGAGAGCGAACAACAAACCAAGCAAAAACACAAACAAAGACTTCTCTCTATCAAGATTTGAAAGTATCTTGTCCCCCTATTGGTCCTCTGGTCAGGTGTCACCCAGGTTTACTGAGCTTCTTAACTCTTTACAGGTAAAAGAGACATTAACCCCTAACCATCTGTTTATGACACAGCTATTAAATGGTGATCTTATCTGCCCTGAACTTCTGCACAGTCCACCCTTCCCATCTGAGATTAGGGCCTTTCTGTTCCCCTCTATGCTGCATAACCGGACTGGAGCATCTGGCTCCATTCTAAAGCATCTGTGTTTAAATGAAATTTATTGCCCTTTCATTTTCCCTGACAGTCAATTATATTTTACATTACAGTTTGTCTTGTTTCATGATTGCAATGATGATGATTAGAATCAATAATAAATACTACACTCTAAGTTTTATTACACTGCTTATACTATACCAAGCTCTCATAGGAGTCTTACTGTTGAAGCCCCTTTTTCCTTAGACTTCTAGAAAATATTGCCTGCCTAATGAACAAGCTTCCAATGAACTCTCACAGGAGATGCATGCACATATGGGATGGAATTCAACCCATCAGTACAAAAGCACCTTAATACTGCTGCCCCCCTCCTGGAATACACATACCTTTCTTGTTTTTCATTCTGTTGGTCAGCATATGATTCTGCATGAGAAATATTAGAGGAAAAACATGTTTTTTGCATAAATTTGCACGCCTTTACCTCTTTTTATTGTACATGTGTATTTCATGTTATGACACTTTTCTATTGGCTGTTAAAAATGATAGATTGTTTAGAATAGTGAAAAGGAATTTGTATAGACATCCCCAACTAAGCATTTGAAGAGGAACAGCCTATTGTGATTTTGGAGTCTATGTCACAGAGACTTAGCAGTGGAACAGCTTGTAAAGAAAACAGGGGTCCCAATTCAGACAGCAAAATAATTTGCATTTATTAGCCCTCTCCGTCTTGGGGGGAAGGGATGAATTGTGACTATCTGCATCACAGTTTCTCTCCTTCTCCAGGGAGGGAAGTAAATTACCTCCCTTTTTTGGGAGTGCAACTTACACCCTATTCATGCACCCAGACTGCTACTCAAGATGATGATGAGGCAGGCAGGGCAAATGCTCTTCCCTCTCTCTAAACACTTGATATGTGAAAGAATATCAGGTAGCCAGAGTAATAAACTTGACTGAGCAGTTGGGTCCATTACTCAGCTGTGTAGCCAAACAATGGCTAGGGATGCTCTAGACCAGGGGTCGGCAACTTCTGGCATGCGACTTGCTAGGGTAAGAACCCTGCGGGCCAGGTCAGTTTGTTTACCTGCCGCACTGGCAAGTTCGGCCGACTGCAGCTCCCAGTGGCCACAGTTAGCTGTCCCAGGTCAATGGGGGCTGCGGGAAGCAGCGCGGGCCGAGGGTTGTACTGCCTGTGCCAGGTAAGCAATCTGACCTGGCCCGCCAGGATGCTTACCCTGGCGAGCCACGTGCCAGAGTTTGCCAACCCCTGTACTAGATCTATGTGTTCTGATGATTCAATGAAATATATTTGACTATTCTGGAATGTTTATTAAGCTCTTGAATTGTAGAAGGTACACATGTCACTCCAGCAGTGTCAATAGAAATTATGTTTATAATAGAATCATAGAAGATTAGGGTTGGTAGAGATCTCAGGAGGTCATGTAGTCCAACCCCCTGCTCAAAGCAGGACCAACACCAACTAAATCACCCCAACCAGGACTTTTTCAAGTTGGGCCTTAAAAATCCCTAAGGATGGAGATTGCACTACCTCCATAGGTAAGCCATTCCAGTGCTTCACTACCCTCCTAGTGAAATAGTGTTTCCTAATATCCAACCTAGATCTCCCCTACTACAACTTGAGACCATTGGTCCTTGTTCTGTCATCTGACATCACTGAAAACAGCTGAGCTCCATCCTTTTTGGAACACCCCTTCAGGTAGTTGAAGGCTGCTTTCAACCCCCACCTCACTCTTCTCTTCTGCAGACAAAACAAGCCCAGTTCCCTCAGCCTCCCATTGTAAGTCATGTGTCCAATCCCCTGATAATTTCTGTTGCCCTCCACTGGACTCTCTCCAATTTGTCCACATCCTTTCTGGGGGGGAAGGAGGGGGAACTGGATGCAATATTCCAGATGTAGCCTCACCAGTGCTGAATAGAGGGGAATAATCACTTCCATCAATCTGCTGGCAATGCTCCTAGTAATGCAACCCAGTATGTCTTTAGCCTCCTTGGCAACAAGGGCACACTGCTGACTTATATCCAGCTTCTCATCCACTTTAATCCCCAGATCCTTTTCTGCAGAACTGCTACTTAGCCAGTCGGTCCCCAGCCTGTAGCAGTGCATGGGATTCTTCCTTCCTAAGTGCAGGACTCTGCACTTGTCCTTGCTGAACCTCATCAGATTTATTTTGGCTCAATTTTCCAATTTGTCTCGGTCACTTTTGACCCTATCTCTACCCTCCAGCGTATCTACCTCTCCCCCCATCTTAGTGTCATCACAAATTTGCTGAGGGTGCAATCTATTCCTTATTGTTCAAATTATTAATAAAGAAGTTCAGCAAAACCGGCCCCAGGACTGACCCCTGGGGCACTTCGCTTGATACCGGCTGCCAACTAGACATTGAGTCATTGATCATTACCCATTAAGCCCAACAATCCAGCAAGATTTCTATCCACCTTATAGATGGGGGAATGGCAAATCGCCACCACTGGGAGCTGCGGGCAGCCAGGCCTGCAGATGGTCAGTGTAAACACTGTCTCACAGCCCACCAGCAGATTACCCTGATGGGCCGCATGCAGCTTATGGGCTGCTGGTTTCCCACCACTGCTTTAAAGGGAATTTCAAACCACAGAAACATGAGTCCAATGACAAGACCACCATGGCAATGAATTGATGTATATGATAATAAGTTGAGATCATTGATATGCTAACGTATAGGAGAAGGACACTTCAACATTAGTGAGCAAATACGAATAAGGAAAAAGGGGGAAAAACCCACTGAATATGCATCAGACATAGTGGCAGCATTATAACATATTTTGAAAGTTGCATCACAGCCTATGGGCAATAGGAGAGAGAGAGAGAGATGAATCCCTTGGAACCTGTCAGAAAGATGACCACTGGTGATGTGGGGGAAGGTGATGAGGAAGACAATGGCTAACATTTCAGGGATGGTGTGAGTATATAGATGTGCAGATGTACATTCTGTAGTATCTCTATCTACCTTACTGAGTTGGCATGTTTCTGACTGTGCTAAAGGTATTAATAAACCATTTGTAAATATAGGAGAGATCCTATAGTACAAGTGTTGCATCTGTGCACATTGGGGTTCTCAACTATAATTTGAATAATAGTAGGCCTGATATTGGGACAAGAATCTGTCAATCCTCAAAGTGATAATTGGGAAATCTTAGGTAATCAATATAATTAATACATAATCTATAGATCATCCCTCCAAGCATATCCTTTGTAAGGGAAAAGGCCAGAACATCCACAGAACTACTGGTGTTTGAGGCCCAACTCTCCTCTTTACCCTGACTCAGTTTACTCTCCTAATCCCACTGCATAATTTCATAATGGATGCTTCCACAAAAATTGTGCTTTCTGTGTTTCCACCAGAACTGTGATGTTTAATTATTCCTAATTTACCCTAATTGTGAGTTCAACTTTAAAGAGTGAGGGGAAGTTTGTAAAATGTCACAGCAACCTCTAACAACAGATGCTGATGGGAAAAGGTACAAAAGGGAGACAGAATTAGTCCATACTGTGATACAGCATGGCCAGAGGGCAGCATGAGAGTGTTATCAGGGGGCCTTATTCCCTGCCAAGAGAGGAAGGTTTGCTTTAGATTAACTAGAACACCTGTAGCCATTTAGAGCACCTGACTCCAATTAGAGCACCTGACTTCAGTCATGTGATAAAAACCCCCTGCTTCAGTCAGACAGTGTGGGAGTTGAAGGAGGAAGGTTTGATGGAGCAGAGTGCAGGTTGCAGAAGTTGGAAGAAGAGAAGAGTATGATGTAAGAGGACATTAGAGTTTTTGGAGGAAGTGCTGCGTGGATTGTTGAAGTCCAGCAGACCTATGGTAAAGGGTTGCACCAGGCTTGTGTAGAGGGAGGCAAGAAGCCCTTCACAGCTTGAAGGATAGGAGAGGGACGAACTCAGGAGGATAGGAAACCGCTAAGGTAAGTGGTTCACCACACCCTCAGGCCCCTGGGTTTGGGACCTGGAAGTTAGAGGTGAGGGGCCAGGTCCTCCTTTCCAACTCTCTTTCCTCCAAGGACACTAGTGGAGTAATTAAGAACTGGTTCAGAGGCAAGCAATAGCGCCCTGAACCTACCCCAGAGAATAGAAAGCGCGAGACGCAGCAGAACTGTACCGGCAATTTGCCACAATACAAAAAGGCCTGCTGATACATTTATGGACTGTGTTAAGGTCATGACTTGTAAACAAGAGAAGTGTGGGAGCAGAAATCAATGAACCAAAATTGGTGTGTCAAAAATTAGGCCTCATTGGTGAGCAAAATAATGAAGCAATTGACTTTCCACCCACCACTCCCTTTGGGAATCCTTAAAAAAAAATCTTTAGGGAGAAAATCCATTACAGTTACTGACTGGCTGACTGAAAATAGAGGAAGGAGCAAACTTTCCATTATGGATGCTACCCCCTTTGTCTCCTGGATCCTTGGAACTACTGCAACACCATCAGACCTTCTTAGTACTGATCTTGATATATGTTCTGACCAGACCAGGCCAGAGAGAGGAACCCAGATTACATCTCCAATGGCTTTTGCTAAATCTCAAAGCTGACCTGGGATGCAGAGTCTTGGTGTGTCCTTTTCCTTCCCCACATTATTTCTTCTCTTTCCTGCTCCTTTTGCCTTCTGTCTAATAAGGATCTGGCTCAGCTGGCTAAGACTGTATGTTTTGCAATACTACTGTAAGCCTGTGTCCAGAAAGGCAGATACAAGCAATGCCCAAAATAGTGGAGTGACTGATAAAACCATGTACTGTGGTTGTATTTTTCCAAAAGTAAGAGTGAAAGTGCGAGTCAATGCTAGGAAAAAAAATCTGCATTTTTAACTTTGCTATTCTTTTCTCTTCCCTTTTTTATGTGTTTGTCTTATTTTGTCTTCTAGGAAATGGGATTAGACTCAAACAACAGGAGCAGGAACAACAGGTCCAGCCCATTTCAACGTACTTCTTCCTTTTCCCACAAAATGGACAGTTATTAACATCGAAGAGACTGTTAAATTGGGTGTGGGAGGAGCTTCTAAAAACTCTCTCCACTAAATGGAAAGGGAGCACAAAATGCCATTAAAATGTAACCCTTGTTTAATACTTTATTTTCAAATGCTCTAACTATTTTTTTCTTCTTCTTCTGTATATTTAATAGCAAGTTTAAAAGAATTTTTAATGATGTTTGGTATGACACTCAGCAGGATAAGGTTCCTATATACCAAACCGTGAACTTTACTTAATCTTGTTTTTTAAAGTTGGACGGTGACTGTGTCATGTTGTCACCTTTGCCTCTGTGCCCATTTATTGATATAACAGAACTGCAGCATTTTCCCTTCCAGAGAGCACTCCATATTCATGGAGGAGTAGGCAGAAATTACCCCTAATGGCCAAATCATACAGTTTTATGCAGTCCTTACTCAGGAGAGATTCCTGTTCCAGTCTGTGGAACTCTAGCCAGAATGAGGACTGCAAAATTTGGCCCTAGAAGAAGACCGGACCACTTTGACACTACTATATTGGCACCACTTTAAATTAAGTGGGACCCATTAAGCTGTAAATGTTCTAATGAGAACAAAACTACATTATACATTTTATGTAATTACATGGATAGATTAACTTTACTCCTGTTACATAAATGAACCATGTAATTATACTTCCCCATCTCACATTTCAGGATAAATTAAGAACAAACGTGTAATTGTGTATGTGCCCAACTAAATTCTTAGAGACACTGAATGGCATCACATATGCACAGACCCAGAGGCATTGACATATATGTGTGTCTGTGTGCATGCTAGGCTCGTAAAATATCATGGATGACAGTTTACTTTCCCAAGTTTATACCGCACCTTGCAGAACTCTTGCTGGCACTAATGGCAGGTTTACACTACTGTTTAAGTCAATCTAACTTCCATCACTGAGGGTGTGAAAAAGCTCCCCCCAAAGTGACTCAAATTTCACACTGTCCACACTAGCACTATGTCCACAGGAGACACTCTCCCACAGACATAGCTTATGCTTCTCGCCAAGGTGGAGTAATTATGCCAATGGGAGAGTGCTTGGATATTAGGAAAAACTCTTTCACTAGGAGGGTGATCAATCACTGGAATGGGTTACCTATGGAGGTGGTGGAATCTCCATCCTTAGAGGTTTTTAAGGCCTGGCTTCACAAATCCCTGGCTGGGATGATCTAGTTGGGGTTGGTCCTGCTTTGAGCAGGGGGTTGGACTAGATGACTTCCTGAGGTCTCTTCTAATCTATGATTCTATATTTTTCTGTTCTTCACAAGGAACTGAGGAGGAGGAACCCATGTCCCCCAGTACCCTACTAGTTAGAGCACTAGTTAGGACATAGAAAACCCAGGTTTAAATCCACCCTCTGGATAAGAGGAACAGGGACTTGAATCCAGGTCTTCTTTGTCCCAGGGAAAGGTCCATCACTGCATAGAGTCATTCTTACACTTTTTGGCCCTATGAATATTTAAGTATTTCAAACAAAGTGGGACTGCTTCAGCAGGAGAGATTGAGAGAGCTTCTCCCACAATACTGCATAGCCCAGCAGTTAGGGTATTTCCCTGGGAGTTAGGTGACCTGGATTCAAGTGCTTGCTCCTCTCAAACAGAGTTGGGATTTGAAGCTGGGATATTGGTTGGCAATACTAGTTTCTCCTCCTTGGGCTGTGTTATGTGCAGGACCCAATCTCTTAGGCATGCCGTAAGCACATCTACCGACTCAAGTGATAGGAATGGGAATACCTATTCTGAGATCACCAATGGGGTTTAGGAGGTAGATGATGGGAATCAGGTTTTAGGCAGCTATGCTCATGCTGAATGGCAGATTTTTAGATGCCTAGAGTATAGGGTGACCAGACAGTAAATGTGAAAAATGGGGATGGGGGTGGAGGGGAAATAGGAGCTTATATAAGAAAAAGACCCCCAAATGAGGACTGTCTCTATAAAATCGGGACATCTGGTCACCCTGCTAGGGTATTTTACCAGCAGAAACTTAGGGTGCCTAGGGAATTTAGAAGCCTATGCTGATAGATGGCAACTGAGTGCAGGTTTTGAGGCCCTAATTTTTGTATTTAGTTACCTAGAATGGCAGTTAGGAACCTAAATCAATTTGTAGATCAAGTGCTCAGGTCCTTCCTTCACCAAAATGAAATAAATAATTACCAGTGAAGGGGCAAGCACATTGTTACTACAGTAACTCCTCACTTATCATCCTCCTGCTCAACGTTATTTCGAAGTTACGTCGCTGCTCCATTAGGGAACATATTCGTTTAAAGTTGTACAATGCTCCCTTATAACGTCGATTGGCTGACTTTACAAGGAAGCATTGCTCAAGTTCCTCTTCTCCGCCTCCTCTCCCTCCCTTCCTCCCTCTCTCCCAGCATTTCACCCACAGCCAAACAGCTGTTTGGTGGCACTTAGGACTTTCTGGGAGGGAGGGAGTGACCGGGGAACCTGCCCCTCCTGGCAGGCAGGGCAACCCAGAACGCAGGGGCTTTAGTAGCTGCAGGGGCCTGGACTAAGGGGTCCCCAGAGCCCTGGCCTGTAGCTTTAAAGCTCGTTTTGGAATGTGGCCCTGTGAGCATTGGCCAGAGGACTCAGGAGGAGCAGAGGCAGCCGCAGAGCCAGAGATAAGCGGCGCTTTCACCTTCAAAGCCGACTGGAGAGAAGCAGCCCTTTGAAGGGGAAAGTGCAGCTTCTCTCTAGCCAGTGGCTGTGCAGCTGCCCCTGCTCCTCCTGAGTCCTCCAGCCCATGCTCACAGGGCCACATTCCAAAAGGGGCTTTAGATCTGCAGGCCATGGCCCCAGGGGCCCTTTAGAACAAGGCCCTGCAGCCCCTTTAGAACAAGGCCCTGCATTCCAGGTGGCCCTGCCCGCCATGGGTGGGGAGGGCACAGCTCCCAGAATCATGGCTCCAGAATTGCAGCCATGGGGGCGGTGCTGCGCTGCGCAGAGCTACCTGTACACCCCTGCAACAGGAGCTGCCCCAGGTAAGTGCTCTGCACTTCCTGCCTGCCCTAGCCCTGAGCCTGCTCCCGCAACCCCACCCTGAGCACCTTCTCTCACTCCAACTCCTTCCCTGGCCCTGGACGCCCAGCCCTGAGCCCCAGAGGTAAGCCAGCAGCACTTACCCACCACAGTACAGTACAGTACTGTACAGTATAGAATGCCTTTTGTCTGCTCCCAAAAATTTTCCTTGGATCCTAACCCCCCACATTTACATTAAATCTTATGGGAAAATTGGATTCCATTAACATTGTTTCACGTTAAGTTGCATTTTTTAGAAACATAACTACAACGTTAAGTGAGCAGTTACTGTACTAAGTTACATATAGGTAAAATTGCAAAGGAATGTATTCAAGAGAGGGGCTGAGGCTGGTACTGAAAGTAGGTAGTTTGTGCAGTCCTTATCTGCTGTTTATAATCTTCTGCTGTCGGCCAGTAGTTTATGCATCCATGCCTCTTTCATCCACAGAAAGAATCTATGCATAGATTATAAAACAAATATACACAACTGGAGCTCCAGATAATTAACAGTTCTCTGGATCTAGTCCTTGAGGTGTTTTGTGTGTGTGTGTGTGTGTGTGTGTGTGTGTGTGTGTGTGTGTGTGCGCGCCAGTTAAACTCTTTCCCATGTGGGAATTGCTTTGGATTAGGATATCATCTTTTAAATCACTAGTCTAATTTATTGTTTGTTTTCCTTAAAATTGTTTTGGAACTCTGGGATTGTCTCTATGGGCACTGCTCTGTTTCTTCACAGAGTTGACAATTCAGATTGACAAAATGAAACCTAATTTCTTCTGACTGGTCTTCGAATTTCTACAATATCTCACCCTCAATCAGTGCAGAATGACTAATTCTGGAGTTATTCTAGACGTCATCACTATATTACACCTGTACTGTACACTTCACTAAGTTCCAATAAAATACAGAATCACATTTAAGATCCTCTTTATAATATGTCATGCTTTCAATTGTGTTACTTTGATTGAAATTTGGCTTTTATTTTCAAATAATATAACTATTGTCTATTACCAAAATCTGTTTGAAATCTCACAGCTAAAAGGGGAGAATTTTACCAAATCTTTTATATGATGTCACTGATATAGACAAACATCTATAAATTATTAATCTTATCCTCCTGGTGTACTTTGTTATTAATGGTTGTAGTATCATTATACATATACCATCCATAGAGTTGTATGTACCATAAGAAAAGGAGCTGATCTTTCGCCAGTTGAAATTTTGCATTGGTTTTACCATGTGCAACAAAAATTTACAAACTCTTAAAACTATCCAAGGACATAATATATAACCCACAAGTTAAGTGGCTGGGTAAAGAATGTAGAAGTTCCCTCTATTCAAATTCTTGCCCATGGGGAAGGTTCTGAGTTACTACAGAGAATACTTTCCCAGGTATCTGCCTGGTGTGTCTTACACATGTGCTCACAGTCTAACTGATCACCATATTTGGGCTCAGGAAGGAATTTTCCCTAGAGTCAGATCGGCAGAGATCCTATGGGGGTTGCCTTTCTCTGCAGCATGTGGCACCAGGTTTACACTAATATGAATGATGAATTCTCTGTAACCTGAAGTATTTAAATCATGATATGAGGACTTCAGTAACTGAGCCAGAGGTTATGGGTCTATTATAGATAGAGATAGGTGAGAATCTATGGCCTACGATGCGCAGGAGGTCAGACTAGATGATCAAAATGTTCCTTTCTAGCCTTGAAGTCTATGAGTATAAATTGAGAAGGAAATTAGTTTAATTAATTTGCTTTATTCAAGATATTTTGAAATTCTACTATCAACATAGGCCCTGTGTTGTTCAGGAGTTTTTTTGAGTATGTTTATGGATTTTAGTGCTAATGTCAACAAATGTCTCCAAACATTTATTTACATTCCAGTTGGTTTGATTCAATGATGATTTTTATTCAGTATTTTTTTATCATTCTTGTCAGTGTTTCTGTTGACATGAACATATTAGAAATAGCTATTCTTCATACCAATAAATGTATGTGCATGCAAATATGGATATTTATACATGAACAAAAGTATTCTCTATATATTATTCACTATTTGACATTTTGACATTTCTTATACTGCTATTTAAAAGTTTCTGTCACTCAAACAAAAATCAGAAACAATACCATATGACCTAAAAGACCAAAAATACCAAGAATAACAAATAGTCAAAGATAAGGCTTTCAAAAGTTCAGACCATCTATTTTGCCTTGGGAGTCGGTTAGCCTAGTTAACTAGCTAGCCTGGAGTTCAATATTTGTGAGTGAACTAACAAAGCCTGAAGACAGCTAATGAAAATTATTTGCAACTATTGTGCAAGACAATTGTCATGATAAAGGAAGTAACAGAAAGAAATGAGTTATCACCTATCTGCACTGCATAGTATCTGCAGTGCTGGTAAATCTAATATATTGAAAGCTTTAAGAACTTCATTTTAAGAGCCCACTGATTAGAACCCATACTGTTGTAAAGATTCCAAGGATCAGAATAGACTGTAGTTTTATCATGCTGTTGTTTTTTTAATGGGTTTGTTGACCATGTGCCGTAAAGAAGAAACATTTGAGGCTTTGGAATAATAGACTAAGGGAAATTTTGAACTTCTGCATTGGAAATGTTAGTTTCAAAATTGAATGTACAGTGCAAATATGTATTTTTTTCTTGTGCCTTATTTCGTATTATGGTCCAAATTCAAGGGAGTCACTCAAACATAATTTTATATTTTACATTAAAAGGAAATATTTACAAGTAGAAAGAAATACCTGCATGGTCACAATGAATGGAGAACCATGTAACACGTTAGTCACCTTTGTTGTCCTTATGTAATTTTTATTGGGGTAATCTAAGAACCATGTTTATACGTGTACTTATATTTATTTCAGATATCACTACATACTTCATCTTCAGCCTAGTTCTGCAACCATTATCTATGTGAGTTACTTCTGATTAACACTAAGGTAAGTGAGCTCAGAATCAATTCCAATGTCCAAAGACCAATTGAAGTGCAAATAACATTATTTGTGCCATAAATAGCAGTGGTATAGTTGGGTACTCACAATTAGTTTTGCTCACTAGATCTCATACTAAAAGACAAAATGTTTTCTGGAAAGTTATAGTAAAATATATATCTTTCATGAAAAACTTTTGAGATATGAAATTTTTTTTGAACAGCTCTTGATATTCCCAAATAGAGATGCTCTACATTCGATGCATATTGTTAGGGAGGTACAAGTTTTGTTTTGGAGATATTGACACATGGTTCTTCTGAAACTAAATTTGATCCCTGATACTGGCAGCTGTTCGGTGAAAATGACATTCTTCAGTTTCTATGCTGCTATTGCCTTGGGAGTCAGTTAGCCTAGTTAACTAGCTAGCCTGAGAGTCTAGAAGCCCCAGGGATCTTGGCCTTGGGTCAGTCTTTATGGCCTTGTGGAAACCCATCTGAGGACCTACAGGCTTCCAGTTCCATGGTAGTAAGCCTGGAAACACTGAGAGACCTCAGGATTTCCAGGCTTTCTGCTATGGAGCTGAATGCCTAGACTCTGAGACCACTCATTAGAGCCAGGTCTCCTAGGGCTTCCAGACTGCCTGCCAGGGAGCTGGGAGTCAAGCCCCAGCTACAGTTGTGGCTCCCAGAAATCCCAGGCTTCCTGCCAGCAGCCTTGCAGCCTGAATGTCCTAAAAGCCCCAGCTCGAGCTAGGTCTTCCAAGGCTTCCAGGACTGCCAAACTCTCAGCTCTACCAGAGGAAGCCTGGAAGTCCTGAGAGATCCGTGGGCTTCCAAGCTTCTGACTCCACAGCACGAAGCCAGGAAATCCTGAAAGCATCGGGTCTCTGATCCCAGTGAAGTTCATATGATGGGCTGCCCCAGATCCACAGGCTATAGAAAACTGGGGTCCCTGACACCAGGCCAGTCCACATCATGGGCTCCCCAGCAGCTGACCTGGAGAGCTGGAAGGTTTGTAACAAAAATATGCCTACCAACTAGGGTTCCATCAGAATCTTTTGAGGCAGAGTTCTGCCAGAACCCTGCCTGTCATTCAGCAAAATTTTATCAAACCCAGATTTCTTTCATGACAAATTTCTGGTTTGGTGAACTGGCATTTTCTAATTCAACTCTGTTCAGTTCCTGCTCTCCAACCCCTCATCTGAAGGAAAATGATATCAGTGAAAAAAGTTAATCTACTAAAATCTCCTAAAACTGTAAAGGCAAAGTGACTTTTTGTGTCCCGTATCTACAGAACAATTCTTCCCTTTTCTCATTTAAAGTGTCCATCAGTGAACAATTTAGGCTCCAGTCTTGATACACCTGTTAAAGTTCAACTGTTGCCCCATTTTATGTGAAGGAAGTACTTATTAAGTGCATTTCCAAGAGGATATATAGAGCTCTCTAGTTTGTAGAGTTGTCTGAAACAATTAGTAAGAAAAGCAAGTGTAATATTTAGTTGATATGAAGATCCTGTAATCAGGAGTCCAGGAAAGATGTCGCTATGACAGCTATGTGTGTAGGACACCAATGCATAGTCAAACAACAAATAGACTCTGTACTCCCTTCAAATAATAAATATTAGATTTTTTAATTCAATATGATCTTTGCAGCACTTGATAAGTGAAGTTTATTTTAAAAAGTATTATGTGCTATCATTACAGATAAATTATAAGATTTCTCTTCCCACGCTTCAGTGCTAACAAGGGTGTGAGGTTTTTTGTTTCTGTTTTTGTTTTGTTTTTGGTGTGCACAAATAACCAATGACATGTCATCAATTTATCTTGTTACAAAAATAAAGAACTGTTGCTATGGAGACAAATTGTCTTGTAAATGTATTCAAATTTCTGGAGTAGAATATGGTATTCACAGAAGAATAGAGATTAGTGTATGTAGATAAATTCAGCATTTAAGGTGATATTTTAATATTTTAGCTATCCAAGTGCACATGATAATGAAGTAAGATACCTAAGCTTCACACAGCTTTATTCAATTTCCGCAGTATATAGTAAACAGAAAATATCAATGTTAAACTGTTTATCAGTCATTATCTCCAAGGAACATCTAGATTTTTCATGTGAGTGGAGAGTAGAAACCCTTCCCTTTGAGACAGTGTTGAGCTAATGACTCAATATAGCAGGTGGAGTACTGTGCTGATGTAAAATTGGGTTCCCAGCTAAATTCCAGCTCAATCAATTCTACTGTATATACATAAGCCCTCTTGGGGCAAGGAAAGTCTTTTTTGTTGTTTTTGTACATCCTCTAGCAACATGAGATCTAGGTCCATGACACTGGCACTATGCAAATAATAAAAATAATAACAACAAAACCCTCCCTCACTCTTCTTTTTTAATCAGGAAAAACTAGCACAGTATGTCTCCGAAGTGCTTGCACTTCAATGTAGGTGAAGTGATGTCTGTTCTACATACTCTATACCTAACACAAAGGGATTCTGTGCAGTTGTATTAGTTAATATTTGTAAAGTATTTAAGACGCTCAGATGAAAGGCTCTGTAAAAGAGCCAAGTATTAATTCTCTTTGGAAAATTCATTTATATAACCGTGTTTCTGAACAATTCACTCCAATATGGTGCAGCACAATTTGATATTTATGAAGAAATGTCAAATTTCAGTACAAGGCTTGTCAATTATTAACAGAACTATATTATTTATCATCTTGTGAATTTTAACAGATAAGAATGCCTATTTTTGTTAAAACTAAAAAAAACCCAAACTCAAATTCTTCTTATATTCCCATTGATGGATCATGCCCTTGATATTATGGTAATATAGTTATTTGGATTTATTTTCTTCATGTATATGTAATTTAGTGGGTATGGGACATTTGAAATCCCATGCTACTATCAGGAAATGAGATAAATAATGCACCTGGCATCCCAAATGCTCCTCTGTAAATTTATACAATGTAAACACATGGAACACTGCACACCTGCCAGTGATATGGTATGATCCACACAGATCTCAATGAACTACTTTCTCATGTGAACAAGTGGGAGTTACAGGCTGAATTGCTTTCTTGCCCATTGTGTGGAATCATTTTTCCTTTAAAATGCTGCCAATACTACTGCGGTGTTTCTCTTCTGCAGCATTGCTTGCTTCTAGAGCTGGACTTGTAGTAGGAAAAAGGATTCACAAATATTTTTGCAAAATCAAATTCATGTCAGAACATATTCTTTGTTTTGCTTTCCCACAAATATTTGTATAACCATTTTGAATTCACACAAATCTGGGGGGAAGCATTGTTTTGTGAGAATATGGATATGTGTATGTGAACACCTGTATTTGTCCTGGAAATGATCGTCCTAGTAAAGAGTGTTTTCAATTCACTTACTTTCTCAGACAGAAATAACAGCAACATCAGCAGAAGCAATGAGGAAAACAAGAGAACAAGAATGAGGGATACTCAAACAGCAGAAGGGTCCCTACACGTGACCCAACCTTAGGTCTCCATAGTGTAATCAGATATTCTGCCATGCACAAGACTTAATAATATATGGGGGGGACAGGACACAATGGAGAATGGGGCAAGTGCCCAGGCTCCCCCTCAGCTCCTGATTGAGCAAAATTTGAATGGCATTGCAACCATATAAGCCACATCACAACACAACTCACTCAAGTTTGGCCCATTGTGATGGAAGGGAGGCTAAGAAAAATTTGAATGGTGTTTTAATCTCATGTGACACTTCGGCAGCCCTTCCAGAGCCCATGGGCAGTGGGCTCCTCCAAACTCTGGAGAGAAGTAGAGCAAGGGACAGTGGGAACCCTATCCCACCAGTCATCAAGTGGTGTGAGTACTGGATCCAGGCTTTAGTGTTTTCTGGGGAAGAGAAGAAGCAAGAGGAGAGGATGGGGCCTGAGGCTGCCAGTACTACCTACTTCCTGGTGTGGATAATGCTCTTCAGTCTGACCACCTCTCTGAGTAAGAGCTCGATGGTGAGTGTGGAAAAAGAAGACCGTGGGGCTGCATTCAGAGGGGAAAGCTTGGAGCTGGATGCTGGGCAATGTGGCGGGAACAGTGCAGCAGTTAGGGAATTTGTGTGGAGCTGGGTACAGAGGCATCAAGAGATAGCTCAGGACGCGATATGGGGGGAAGTGGCAGGGAAAGAGCTTGTGGCTGGTGCAGGGCAGCAGAAGGATAGCTCCAAGCCTTCTGTTTAGAATATTTTGAGTTACTGGCAGCAAGGGTGAGCAGTATGGTATTCCCCTTATTAAAACATGTGCAATCTGTATTAAAAATTTATATTGTTTGTGTATCTATATTATATAAAACAGCTGAAAGAGCTCAATGTAAACTTCATCAGGCCACAGTCCTTTCCCTGATCAGTGCAAGCCAGAGCCCCACCTTCCAAAATGGAGTCTAATTTTTGGTCTCAGTGGCCACCCCCACCACATTCATATAACAATACCAGCTGCCCCAGTGGTGGGTGTTGTCCAGGGACCATTGATTGGGAGTGGCATGGCCAATCAGTTCAGCTGGCTGCCTCTAATTCTGAACAATTATTTTTTTAATGTGAATAGTTATTTCACCACAAAAATATTTTTTGGTCAAATGAAACTGTTTGTGAAATTGAGTCAAATTCAATACACAGTTTTGCATGAATAAAAATGTTGGTTTTTTTTAAGTCAAAATGGTTCATGTCGATATTTTCTGAACTAAATGTTTCTACTCTTCATTTCAAAATGATGTTTTATTTCTAAAGCTAGCTAGAGTTGTAAAGAAATAGACAGATTAAAAGGGGTAAAAACCCACACCCCAGACAATAGAAAAATGAAACAATGAAATGTTTAATTCAACCCCAAACGACTTTTCAATTTATTTTATATTATTTTATTTTATTTGGTCACCAAACTGAAATCTCAATTGTTTGCTCAGCTCCCCCAAACCCTCCAATTACACCACAGGGAACAAAGATAACACCAACCTAAACCAAAACCTTTGCAGTGACTGCCATTCTTCTCAGTCACATATTGAGCCCCCTGGAAAAAGGGACCATGCTAGCATCAAGAGCGAGAAATATCCCTTTGTGCCACACCACAGTCCAGCTGTCAGTATTAAGAGCCTGCAGTTAGTCTGTTTACATGCCAGTTTAGCACCCAGGTAGTTTAACCAGTTCAGCTGGTTCCTGGTTAAACTGCCTGATTGGCCAAAGCACACAGTTAGCTGAGGAGCTCAGCAAACCTGCTCCAAAGACGAGCAGCAGTAGCAGGGCATTGGCTGCTCAAAGTATTTCCCAAGGGTTGTGTTAGCTCCTATACCTGCTGGTTGTCAGCCCTTCTTATGTCCTGGTCTCAACTTTGCTCCTGTCTTGCGTCACTCTAGGTAACCCAGCTCTGGCCTCTGACTCAGGTTCTGAAGCTGGGATCCAATTCCTGGCTACTGATTCCTTTTCTAACCACTCGTCCTGTCTCCTGCTCTGATCATTGACCGTGATCCCTGCTCTAACCACTGCCCATCTTCTGGACCTCTGACACTGTAGGAATCCCCAGGGAGTCCCCTTCACTCTACAAGTCCAGTCAAATTCTCTTGTTACCCCAGACAGCTGGGGTCATTGCTTTATAAATGCTACTGTCTGTTACATTTATAAATAAACATGTCAGACAGTGATGGAGAATCACTGGCCATCATCTTAAAACCCTACAGAAAGGTTCTTCATTAACTTTTCCTAATTATGTTGTAAAGCAATTTTGAGTATCGGTTTATGATCCAGAGCATTACTGGGCTGGAAACGACAATAATAATGAATCAATGAATGACACTTGCTATTACTAGCAGGACAGGATCTAAACAACTTGTTTAGAATTTCTCATTAATAAAATAAATCAGTCTAGGTCCAAGTCCTTCCAATTACCATGCAACTTTAGTTCAGTTCCTACTGTGGATTAAGAACAGAGCTTTCTGTGTTTGAATTGTGAGTGGTGGAGGTAAAGGTTTTTGACAAATCTTTGCTCTTGCAGATAAAAAGCTCACAGATCGCTATTTTCCTGTGAAATGTTAATAATAACGAACATCAAAACAGACTTCAATAAGCAGCAGATGATACAACAGAAGTCATTTTATGCCTCTGGGGCCCCTTCTCAAATGATCATGGTATACAATTAAATATAAAGACCCAGATTCACTATCTATTTCTTCAAGGAAGATCAGTAAGCTCATTTACTTCCTGTTAGGTCTTGAGGGGCACTTTCCCATCTCTGTTCATCGGAAAGCCATGCATGCTTCAGTCTATTCAAGTATTTATAGTTTCTATCACTGTGCCTCCTGGCCAGCAATATATGTATTCTCACAGCATCCCTTTGAGGTAGGAAATTCCCATTTTCCATATGTTGTGCTTGGATAGAGTGAAATTAAGGGATTCAGTCAAGGTCACATAGGAAGTCTGTGGCAGAGCTAGGAACTGAATATGCGTCTCTATAGTTCCAGGTCAATAACTTAAACCCAAGAATACCCTTCATCTTTGGTTCATCCTCTTTGTCACTCTTCTGGAAGTTTGAGGTATTCTCATCTCCTTAAGGGTCTCCCCTGTATTCTCTGTTTAATTTGTTTGTGCTCCTTGCCCATTTCCCAATATCACTGATATGTTCTTCATGCCCAGTAAATCAGTTCCCACAAAAATATTTCAGTTTTGTCTCCCAAAACTCACCTTGTATTTGGAAATTCAGGTATTGGTGTAACAAACTTAACACGCCCTATCCTTTGCAAAACCTTTGAATTTACAGTGATGTATGGTGGACTACCATATTTTCTACCTCTTCCTTTTCCCCCACAAAATCTACCCCAACCATCTCAGTTGTCTTCAAATGCCAACTCGGATAGGTAGGCTTTGTAGTGTTCCCTGTGGGTCAACAAATTCTGGCTATTTCTGCCCAAGGTGGGAGTGAATAAACTTGATCAGAAATTCCATGCCTGGCTAAAACACATTTCAGAAGATGAATCTCTTTTTCATTCAGCTTATCCTATAGGATATTCAACTCTGAGTAGCTGCAATATGAATCCACTACTGATAAAAATTGTATTTGCCTTCAAAGTAAAATAGGTCAGGTCAATCAATATATTTTGCCAAGGTCACTCTGGCGTTTGCTGAGGATGTAATGTTTCTCTAGGCTGTTGTTGTTGATACATCTGTCACACTGAATGTTTCATAACTATACCATCAATCTGTTTGTTCATATGAGGCCTGTAAAGTATTTCTCTGTCTTTTGCATAATCCCCATGCACAGATGTCCTTCAAAAATGTGACATGGCATTTCTTTCCTCATGCTCTATAGAATTGCATTTTTTTCTTTATGAAATACATTATCAATAACTGTTAACTAATTGCAAATGATCTAACAATGATGAACTGGATATTTGTCCTCTCTCTTTGCCTCACACCATCTTTCAAGTATATCTGCAACTCTATGTTTATCAGCAAAGCTTGTAATTGGCACATGCACTTGTGCCTTTATATTATGTTCCATAGTAAATGTGCTCTAGATAGTTGCACCAAATGTACTAAATTGTTATCTGACACATGGTTCAGGTTAAACTGGTACTCTTGTAATCTCAACAGTACTATTTATATTCTGGAGGCTGTTCTAAATCAACGGCTATTTAACAATGGCTTTTAATGTTTATGGTCAGTTTCTATCTCAAATTCTTTATCCTACACATACTAATGATACCCAATTATGCCAAATACTACAATCAACATCTCCCCCTCCATCCACACTACCATTTGGGTATACACATTATCAGAGTGAGCCATTGTTTTGGAAGCAAAAGCACTATCCTATACTGAATCAATACTCAGTACACATGTTAGATATTAAAAATCTATTGATTTATATCAATTTAAATATATTGAAATGGAAAAAAAGAAAACATCTCCTGGGCTCCAATCACCCTTGCCATCAACTAAATAGAATACAAAACCCATCACAAAACCAGAACAGTAGCATACACCGAAACACACACCCTTATCAATATGCAAACACACACCTGCGGTATGCAAATCTTTTTTTTTTCTGCCTCTCATTTTTCCCCCACAAAGTCTACCCCAATCATCTCAGCCATCTTCAAATGCCAACTCAGATAGGTAGGTTTTGTAGCGTGTCCTGCAGATCAATGAATTCTGGCTATTTCAGCCCAAGCTGGGAGTGAATTCCAAAACTATTAGAAAATGCTCTGCCAGCAGCAGCCTTTCTTTCCTAGCAATGGAGGTCCAGCTTGAGAGCCTCTGCTGATGTCAGCTGTGGCAGTATAGCACTGGGAGAGACACCAAATTTCCCAAGGCATTCAAAGCTTTAGAAATTAAAATCTACACCTTAAATTCTATCCAGGAGCCAAAGCGCTGCAAGTAGAGATTACCATATGCCAGTGTTGTATGTTCACAGTGAAATATGTCACTTAACAAGCAAGCTGCCACTTCTGAATGCAAGTCAGTTGCATACGCTTATGTTTATAATAGTTTTAAGCTGTGGTCCTCATGTAGAATATTTTGCAGTAGTCTAAGACAAAGTAATAAGTCACAGGAGCTATGTCCAGCTCCTTTGGAAGAACTTGCACCTCAGCTGGGTGAATACAAGATTTTTTGGTTGGCTGGCAGTTGCAAAAAGGGGAAAAAAAACAGTTCTGGCTAAACCAAAACTGAAAATTCTAAAACAAAACACAACTGGTCAGTGAGAAAAGTCTACAGACATTTTGTTTCAGATCAAACAAAACATTTCATTGGATCTGAATCAAAATGTGTACTTGCACTTGGGGGCATTTATCCCTGGTTTTGTACTTTAAGGTTTTGCCTAGATCCTTTGGTGTACGCAGCAACAGCAGATCAAGGAGCTGTGCACTAGCTACGCACCAATATTCTCAGCCACACCAGAACGGACCAAATGGACATACCACTCCATTAACACAGGAAATGCTCATCCAATTAAAGCCCAACCTTACTGGGTGTCTCCTCAAGCTAAAACAGCTATAAAATGGAAAATCCAAAATATGCTACAGATGGGTGAAATCCACCCCTCTGACGGTGCATGGGCATCTCTAGTGGTTCTAGTTCCCAGACAATTATCCAATGTCAAGCACAAATAAGCTATTGAAGAAACTGGGACATGTCCAGTTCATCTCTACCTTAAACTTAATCAGTGGGGTACTGGCAGGTACCATTAAATAAATCCTCCAAAAAAAAGTCAGCCTTCATCACCCATGTCAGGTTGTATAAATTTAATGTGCTCCCTTTCTGGCTGCAAAATGCACCCACCACCGTCCAAAAACTTGTAAATGGTCTCCTAGTGGAATTGGAAAAATATGCAGTTGCCTACCTTGACAATGTGGCCATTTTTCTGAATTCATGGGCAAAACACCTGAAGCATCTGCAAAAAGTCCTCAAGTGCATAAGGGAGGCAGGACTAACAGTTAAGGCTAAAACATGTCAAATCGGCCTAAACAAAGTAACTTACCTTGAACACCAGGTGGGTCAAGGTACTATCAACCCCCTACAGGTCAAAGTAAATGCTATCCAAAAGTGGCCTGTCCCAAAGACAAAGAAACAGGTCCAATCCTACTTAGGCCCTGGCCGGATATTACAGACAATTTGTACCTCATTACAGCCAAATAGCCACCCCACTAACAAACCTAACCAAAAATACAAAAAAACAAAACAGCCAAATGAAGTCCAGTAAACTAAACAGTATCAAAAGGCCTTTAACCAGCTTAAAGCAACACTCATGTCTGACCCTGTGCTAAGGGCCCCAAACTTTAACAAACCATTCCTAGTAACCACAGATGTGTCCAAGCGTGGTGTGGGAGCAGGTTTAATGAAGAAAAAAAACGAAACAGAAATTCCATCCTGTCATATTTCTCAGCAAAAAACTGTCTAAAAGGAAAAGCCACTGGTCAATCAGCAAAAAAGAAGTTACACCATTGTATATGCACTGAAAAAGCTACGCCCATATGTTTGGGGACGGCTTTTCCACTTGTAAACCAACCATGCTGCGCTAAAGTGTCTTCATACCTTCAAGGACAAAAACAAAAATCTTCTTCTCCAATATATTTCTCCAAATATAGCTCTCCAATATTTTAATACAACACATTCCAAAAGCTTCTAACCAAGTGACTAATGCACTCTCCCGTAAAAATTTCCCAAAATCAACTGGTTAAAATATTGCTAATTTTTACATAATCAGTAGTATATCTAAAGGTACATATGTGTTATTAATTCTGTTTTCTCCTAAAGTTAAAAAAAATAAATAAATCACAGCCAATGTGAAGCAGGCTGTCCGGCACGGTTTATAATTTGGGGAGCATGTCATAAACATACAGGTAAAGGTAGCATCAAATTTCTCTTTAGCCTGTAAAGGGTTAATTCCTCTTTTACCTGTAAAGGGTTAAGAAGCTACGTAACCTAGCTGACACCTAACCAAAAGAACCAATAAGGGGACCAAATATGTTCAAATCGAGAGGAGGGGTAAGGAGGGAGAAGGCTTTGTCTGTCTGTTCTATGTGCTTGCCGGATACATAGCAAGGAAGCAAGCAATCCAACTCCATTAGTATTAGAAAGCACTAGCGAAGGAATGCGTTCGCTTACTTTTATTTTGGCTTGTAATTTCCTTTGTAGGAGGAGGGAGGTTTATTCCTGGTTTTGTAACTTTAAAGTTTTCTTTAGAGGGAGGTTTATCCCTGGTTTTGTACTTTAAGGTTTTGCCTAGAGGGGAGATCCTCTATGTTCTTAAGTCTTTTGTTATTCTGTAAAGTACTTACCATCCCGATTTTACAATGGTGATTTCTCTACCTTTTCTTTAATTAAAATTCATCTTTTAGGAACCTGATTAATTTTTCATTGTTTTAAGATCCAAGGGTTTGGGTCTGTGTTCACCTGTACCAATTGGTGAGGGGATCATTCTCAAGCTTGCCCAGGAAAAGAGATGTAAGGGCTTTGGGGGATATTTGGGAAAGGTAGGGCTCCAAGTGGCCCTCCCTAACTGTTTAAATCACTTGGTGGTGGCAGCATTACTTAATCCAAGGTATAAAAAAAAATTGTGCCTTGGGAAGTTTTTAACCTAAACTGGTAAAAATAAGCTTAGAGGTCTTCATGTGGGTCCCCACATCTGTGCCCTAAAGTTCGGAGTGGTGAAGAAACCTTCACAGATGATTATACAAATCTGCTTTCAGTATACTATTGACATACTGTAAGCACTTCACCCAATATTTCCTTGTTATCTTTCCTAGTGACCTCACATACCCATAGAATAAGAGAGGCGGCAATTGACCTTGTGCAACTGACCATTAGAGAGCCCTTATTACTACTTTATCCATAATCTGAACCAGAAATAGAAGATTAGTGACCGAACAATATTTGAGTGGATTGTCAGTGGGAAGAGATCACTTTCTGAGCAGAGGCCAAAAAGCATCCTTCGAAGCAATGAACACCTTATCCTTCTTTAGCCAAGGACTCAGTATTCTTCCATTGACCTTCACGATCCAGGGAGAAAAAAGATCCTAAACTTAGGTTGTAGCACAAATTTCTACCACTGCACTGGGAACCTTCTTATGCAACACTGGTTGAAACAGTGAAAAACACCCATCCCCTGATAATCAGGACATTTCAAAGTGTCTCACATTGGAAACGGAAAAACAGAGGCACTAAAAATCATTAGTGATTTTTGAAAATCTTAATCTTGATCAAACATAATGCTTCAAACTTCAGCTGCTAAAAGAGGTTGAGATTCCACAGTACTTTGATAATCCAATTACTTGTTATTTCTTTCCACTGTATATTGACATTAATTTAACTTTGGTTTTCTATTCCCAATTGTCTACATTTTCTATTAAAACCTTTTCTTCAGCTCCTATATCATATTTAACATTACAGAATCTTCCTTTATTTACACACTATTCGATTCTTTATGTATACCTTACTCCTGGGGGGATTCAGTGGGATTGCATGCCTGCAGAAAATGCTCCTTGCCCCAGATTTCCTGTGTTTCCCTGCAGGGGGGGGAGTTGTGAGGGGTGACCATGAGCACAGTTTTTTGGGGAGTTGCCCCCCTCCAAAGTGGTGAAGCATGTGGGTGCACATGGAGTTACATGTCACTGCCCCTCCCCTCTTTCTGCAAGTGAAGAGGCTGTGTCTCTGTACCACTGACTCTTCAGCTGAATGCCATCTCCTGAGTCCTAGTTCCAGTTGTTCTCCCCTTCTGTGTGCTGAGAGCCTTCCTGTTTTCTATTCTCTGCAACAGTGAGTGCCCGTGGTGGGGCTGGGTAAGAAGGAGTGGGGGAATGAGTAAAGGGGGTGGTGGGATGAGGCAGTGCGGAAGAAGTGAGGTGGAATAGGGCAGGGGCAGGGGAATGTGGGAGTCAGGGGAGGGGGATGGAGATGAAAAGGTATAGAGGAATCGTAGGGTGAAGTGGGATCTCAGCATGTGGCTTTCCCTCAGCAGCAGCTGGACTTCTCCCATTAAGCAGGCCCATCAAACCCTCACTCTGACAAGCCCTACCCCCTACACCTGGACCCCCCAATGAAGACCCCACCCTAAACCCCCATCTCACTGATCCCCAACCAGCTGCACCTGGACCCCCACTCCATAAAGCCTGACTTCCCCAGCACCTGGACTCCCCCACTGAGCCCCTCAACCCAGACTCCCTCTCTGAGCCCCAACCACCTTCATCTGGATCCCCTGCGGATTCCCATTGCCCCTGCACCCAGAAACCTCCAAAGACCCCCCGTGTATCCAGATCTCTCATTGAGATGCCTACACCTAGAGATTGCCCCACACAGAAACCTCTCACCTGTATCCCCTCATACTAAACCCCTCCACACTTGGATCCTACTGGGCTGAGCCTGCCCACCCACACCTGGTGTACCTGGCACAGAGTGGCAGAGGCCCAGGGTGTTTCTGGGGCAGGCCTGTCCCTTTCATTGTGTCAGGGTCAGGTGCAGCCTCACTGCTGAATCCCTGTACCGGGGGAGGTGGGGGCTTCAGGGTGATTGTGATGTTCCCCTCTGGTGTTTTCTGGACTTGAGATCTACTAGGTCATTCCAATCCTTGACTCTGGGAGCCAGCCTTACCCTGCTCTGCTGTGAGAACCCCCAGTCCTGGGCTGTTCATGAACAGACTCTGGCATGTTAGCTGCTTGGATTGTGAAACTGAATGACACTAGCCAGTATCTCCGGTCCCAGACACAACCATAGAGACCTCCATCTCGCAGTGTCCAGTTATGCCCGCTGGACCCTGAAAGCTTATATGAGTTTGTCAGTTTAAAAAAACAATTGATATGTACCAGGATTGTTATTCCAAGGGGAGTCTCTGACATGCTTCAAACCAAACACACTGCTTCAGGTAGAATAAACAAAAAAATTATTAACTACAAAGATAGAATTTAAGTGATTATAAGTCAAAGCACAGCAAGTCATATTTGGTCAAATGAAATAAAAGCAAAACACATTCTAAGCTGATGTTAACACTTTCAGTGCCCTTACAAACTTAGATGCTTCTCACTACAGGCTGGCTGGTTGCCCTTCAGCGACGCTCTCCCCTTTGATCAGCGCTTTAGTCATTTGGTGGTGATGTCTGTAGATGGAGGTGGAAGAGAGAGAAAGAGCATAGCAAACGTGTCTCCCTTTCATCATGTTCTTTCTTCCCTTTTGGATTTGCTCCCCCTTTTCAGAGTCAGGTGAGCATTACCTCACCAGAGTCCCAAACTGACCAAAGGAAAGGAAGTGACTCACTCAAGAATCCAACAGATCCTTTGTTGCTGCCTAGACCAGTGTCCTTTGTTCCTGTGAGGATGGGCTGGGTTTGTCCCATACATGCCCTGATGAGGTGTGAACTGTCCCTTTGCTCTTGGAGAGTTTTGCCTGGGCCTGTTTTAAGTCATCAGGACACATTTTCAGCCTCATAACTGTATACATGAAATTACAACCTGTAACATTACTGAAACAACAATTTCTATAACATCACTATGAAATTTGCAGAATTTTGCAGAATTTTAAAATATTATGCACATATTTTTTAATTTTTTTTGCACAGAATTTCCTCAGGAGTGCTTTATTCCACAGAACTCCATTGCAATTAACAGTTTATCTAATACTGCAATTGCATCATCAGATTCTGTGATTAAAGGCACATTGCTTGTTTTATGGTTTTCTTCATTTTGTTTTGTTTTGTTTTTTTGTAAAATGGTCCCGTAACACTTACTAGA
This sequence comes from Chelonoidis abingdonii, assembly GCF_003597395.2. Taxonomy (NCBI): domain Eukaryota; kingdom Metazoa; phylum Chordata; order Testudines; family Testudinidae; genus Chelonoidis; species Chelonoidis abingdonii. The sequence continues at coordinate 302,042,712 of NC_133769.1, read as the reverse complement.
TTACACTAATGTGCAGGTGTACTACATCTCCACAGCCTAGCTTTTGCCTTAGTTTACTGCTCACAGTCACTCTTCAAAACACTATTCCTATGAACTATTTTTGTTAAACAACATCCACTCCAGTCACTTCTTTATTTTTTTCCTGGTATTAGTTTGTGATGCAATACGTTCTTCAGCTTAGCAGATATCTGGTGATTTTAGAACTGATTGGATAACTTGTAACTAACAGTTTTGCTGTAGTTTGGCATTTGTTCATGGATTTTTTTTCACTATTCCACAAGCTCTGTCAGCCTTAGGCTATGTCTACACTAGAGACATTACAGCAGCACAGCTGTACCAATGCAGCTAAGCCACTGTAAGATCTCTCATGTAATAGCTCTATGCCAACAGGAGAGAATTCTCCTGTCAGCATAATTAAACCACCCCCTATGAGTGGCGATAGCTATGTCGGTGGGAGAAGCTCTCATGCTGACTGCGCTGTGCACACTACCAGTTATGCTGGCTAAATTTACGTTGCTCAGGTGGCTGTTTTGTTCATGCTCCCAAGTGACATAAGTTTTGCCAACATAACTGGTAATGCAGACATGCCCTTAGTCTAGTACACAGGGACTTATTGTGCCACTCTAACTCATGTTGGTGAGCAATGACTCTGAGGAGTAATTCCAGTCAGATCAACGCTAAGGAAGGGTGGCACAGTCAGACCTCTAGCAAACCCTCCTCCAAAGAGCAGTCATTTATGCCACAAACAACACTTTCCATTAGAGAATCATTGTGTATATTTATCTTTTATATGAAATTGTGCTATACATTTGTAAGTGTGAAAGTGGCTCAGTTTACAAATTTGCCAGTGTGCCAATTAAATTTTACAGATGAAATTTGTCAAACTATGTTTGCCAATAGATAATAGAATCCAACAGGATAATCCCTTTGTATTGAATCCAGGAGTGTTAGCTTACTAGGTTAATGCAGGATTCTTGATAGGTCTACTTTTAACTTGAACGGTATTTTTTTAAATCTGGGCACTTGCTTATTCTTAACTAAGCAACAATTTATTAATTTACCCAGACCACATTAATATACAATCAACAATTCAGCACTCAAATGTAGACACAACAAATTGTGGGTACTACACACACAGTATAGTCTTGCAAGCAATTATCACAGACTACAGTTGAGGCTCAGCAGTTATACCAAGGAACAATGCAAATTACCAAGATTTCTTATTTTATTTACCTCCGATCAACAATTCTCAAATTTTTAGTAGCTGACACATTTCTCACTCTTCCAAAGATGCACTTGTTTTAGTGGCACTTTGAAGAGTGTGGTTACTGTCTCTTTCACTAGATTCATCCAAAAGGGACAAGTTTAGAATATTAACAGTTATTTTTTAAAACATTTTTTTCCAGTTTCTCTTTGGCCAATTTGCTTGGACTAATGAAGGAATTAAAATCTAAAATATAGTTACTCGAGATCTCATTAGCAAATGTAGACTCAGCAAGTTAACCCGCTGTTATTTATATTAAAGAAAAGACGAGGAAATGCAATCTCTGAATTAAAATCTCATCAATTCTTCTTTTCCACCTAATCCTGGGATAGCAGAGAGATCTTTCCACCTGACTGGTCCAGGCATCTGTCAGATTAAGATTTAGCAACTTCTTTTTGGGTTCAGTCAATTATCATAAGCATATGGTGATTTAAGATTATATGCCCTTGTTTCATGACTTGTAGGAGAGGGCAATCACTTATTCCCATTAGACACATGCAAGATGAGTACTTAGGTTTTAGTTACTTGAGTTTTTTTGATGCTTCCATTGGTATCTACTACATGACAATGGTATATATTTATGAAATTTCTTCAATCATTTTCTTATCAGAGGCTTCTGAAGTTTGCTTATTTAGCAATCTTGAAATGAATGAATCTTGGAAATGTTAGCAGTTATCTTTGAGAACTCATGGCAGATGGGTGAGGTCCTAGAGGGCTGAAGAAGAGCAAACATAGTACCTATTTTAAAAAGGGGAACAAAGAGGACCAAAGAATTATAGATCAGTTATCCTAACCTTGATACCTGGAAAGATACCGAAACAAATTATTACAAATTAATTTGCTCCATCTAGAGAATAATAGGGTTGTAAGTAATGGCTAGTGTGGATTTGTCAAGAACAAATGATGCCAAACCAACCTAATTTCTTTCTTTGAAAGGGTTACTGGCCTAGTGGCTGGGGGGAAGAAGTAGATGTGAAATGCCTTCATTTTAGTAAGACTTTTGATACGGTCCCACATGACATTCTCATAAGCAAACTAGGAAAATGTACTCTAGATGAAATTACCTTAAAATAGGTGCACAGCTGGTTAAAAGACCATAGTAAAAGTGTAATTATCGATTCTTTGTGCTTTGTAACACTGGGAGGGCAAATCTAGGGGCTCCTGCACAGGTTTCTCCTGGGTCCGGTACAAGTCAATATTTTCATTAATGACTTGGTTAACGAAGTGGAGAGTGTGATTATAAAATGTGCAGATGACATCATTCTCGGAAGGTTGCAAGCACTTTGGAAAACATGATTAAATTAAAAGTGACATTGACAAATTAGACATTTGGTCTGAAATCAACAGGAAGTAATTCAATAAAGAACAGTGCAAAGTACTACCCTTAAGAAGATAATATCTCTCCTTGCATAAATACAAAATGGGAAATAAGTAGGTAGATGGTAGTACCACTGAAAAAGTTCTGGGGGTTTTAGTGGATCACAAGTTGTCTATAAGTCAACAATATAATGCAGTTGCAAAAGAAGCTAGTATCATTTCAGGGTTTATTAACAGGAATGTTACATGTAAGGCATGGAATCTCACTGTACTTGGCACTGGAGAGGCTTGAGCTGGAATATAGTTTCCAGTTCTGAGAACCCCATTTTAAGAAAGATGTAGACCACTTGTAGATAGTCCAGAGCAGGGATCAGCAACCTTTGGCATGTGGCCTGTCAAGAAAATCGGCTGGTGGGACAGGACAGTTTCTTTACCTGCAGCATCTGCAGGTTTGGCCGATTGCAGCTCCCACTGCCCGTAATTCATCGTTCCAGGCCAATAGGGGCTTCCTGCAGCCCCCACTGGCCTGGAACAGAGAACCGCGGCCAGTGGGAGCTGCGATCAGCCGAACCTCAGGATGATGCAGGTAAACAAACTGCCCCGGCCCACCTGCGGATTTCCCTAATGGGCCACATGCCAAAGATTGCTGATCCCTGGTCCAGAGTATACCAAAAAGAATGACAAAATGAGTGACATGTCTCATTTTGCAAAATTTCGTTTGCTCATCGCAGACGAGTCTTAAAGCTGTTTTGCTGCATAATGGCAATGTTTTGCCATCAATTCCAGTTGGTAATGCAGTCCATATGAAGGAAACCTATGACAACATGAAACAACTTTTGAGGTGCATAAACTATGACCAACATCATTGGCAGCTTTGTGGCGATTTGAAGGTTGTTGCTCTCTTGCTTGGTCTGCAGACTGGATACACAAAGTACTTGCGTTTTCTCTGTGAATGGATAGTCGTGCGAAGAATCCCACTACATCAAGAAAGATTGGCCAACCCGTATCAGTCATTGGGAGCCTGGGAGGAAAGTGTCAGACACCACTGTGTTGAATAAGGAAGATTTGTTCCCCCCTCTTCACACATAACTGGTGGATGAATTGAACTTTTGTCTAGGCCATTGACAAAACAGCAAGCATGCTTCTAAGTAACCTGTGGACAATTTCGCAGGTAAGTGAAGTAAGATAAATGGAGGTGTCTTTGTTGGTCCTCAGATTCTGACTTCTTCGAGATGATGCATTTGACCATGCAACGCGTGGCAAAGAAAAAGACAGCAAGGAAACCTTCCAGTTAAAGTGGCAAGTAAATTTTGTCTCGTAAACAACACAGGAGACGAACTACAGGTTGTGGCGGAAACCTCCTCAAGGCATACAAAAGCTTGTGTCAACATGTTATAAAGATACATTTTTGCACTTTCATCTAGTTTTTCCACCGACTGCGAGCAGGGAGCAAACGAGCACGAGCCAAGTCGATGTTCACCATGAATTGCAACAATGGAGAAAACGCTATCCGAAGGCAAGATGGACGCCCGATCAATGCTTGCAGACTACATTGCTGGAGCAGTGACAGAGATGCTCATTAATGAATATCAAGAGCAGCCAAGAACGTCTAGTAGACACTGAATTGGACTAAAGCAGTACATGATAGTTTTGCCTTTTGGTTTCCAGAAAATTTATTTAATATAAACCCTTTTGCTGATTTTAAAGTGTTGACATAAACAGACGGTGAAATATTATCATGTAAAAAAGCAACATTAAACATATAAAAGACCTAGATTTACAAATTATGATTAAAACGCTACTATCTACTACACATATACATAGACATAACAATGTAAAAACTAAATAGTCTTGATAAAAGTAGCCAATCAGTTGTTTTAATTGTCATATTTGAATTCAGCACATCAAAATACATAATAAATACCACATTTTATCTCTGAAGCAGACGACTTCTCAAAAATTGTAGACCAGTGTTATTAGTCAGGGCTTCTGTTTTAAGTCCAGTCCCACAAATCCTTATGTAAAGATGAGTCAAGTGAATTTGAATGGCAGGATTGGGCTCTTGGTCCCAGATACACAAAAAGATTTAGACTTCTAAACCTTGTAGGCATCTAAATTCAATCAATGCCTGAGTTTTTGCAGTAAAAAATCCCTTGCCACCTAAGTTTCTACCTTTGGGAACATGCACTGCTGCTTTGCTGGAGGCATCCATCTCATGCTTAATCCCCTGTATGACACATAAAGCAAGGGAAGAAAGCATTTCCCTGCTTATGGGACCTGATCCAGTAGGTGTGCTCAGAGCACGCCTATTAGATTGGGTCCAATTAGAAAATCTTGTTGAAGGAGGAAGAGGTGATGATAATGGTATTGCTTTCCTTGCTCTGTCTTACATCTTCTAGCCCAGTGCAACTGCATAGGATGTGGGAGGCCTGGGCCTAACTTCCCATTCAGTTTCATCAATATAAGCAATAAGATACGGAGGTGGAAATTGCCACATTCGAGGTGGAAGTCAATATCAAACAGCTTAATGGGGCTGGAGAATTGCTAATATAGTTTCCATTTTTAAGAGGTAGGAAAAAAATGATCGAGGAAACTACGGGCCTGTTAGTTTGACATCAATGGTGTGCAAGGTCTTGGAACAAATTTTGAAAGAGAAAATTGTTAAGGACATAGCGGTGAATGGTAAATGGGATAAGATATAACACGGTTTTACAAAAGTTAGATTGTGCCAGACCAACCTGATTGTCTTCAATGGCATGTAGCCTATTGGTGACTACCAGTAGCAAATATCTCCAACGGCCGGAGACAGCACGCTAAATGAGAGGGCTCTCAGTTACTACAGAGAATTTTTTCCCAAGTGTCTGGTTGGTGGTTTGTGCCCACATGCTCAGGCTCTAACTGATTACCATATCTGGGGTAGGGAATGAATTTCCCCCCAGATCAAATTGGCAGAGACCCTGAGGATTTTTTTCCTTCCTCTGCAGCATGGGGATCAGGTCACTTGCAGGTTTAAACTAGTGTAAATGACGAATTTTCTGTAATGTGAAGTCTTTAAACCATGGTTTGAGGATTTCAGTATGCAGCCAGATGTTAGGGATATATTTCAGGAGTGGGTGAGGTTCTGTGGCCTGCAATGTGCAGGAGGTCAGACTAGATGATCACGATGGTCCCTTCTGACTTTAAAGTCTATTAGTCTATTAGTCTATAAGATAAAACATAAATGTTCATGGGTGCAATCATTATAAAAGTAAAATAAGCCTAAGAACAATTACCAAAAAGAAAGAGAAGAAAACAAAACAAAACAAAACAAAAAAACTATTGTTGTTTTAGCCTTGGATGCAGATTGAACAACAATTCACAGCCATTCTGGAATACCTGGGTTACGCGTAGCATTACAGTCTCAAGTATGTGTCACTGTTGATATAAGAGTTTAAAATATGTCTTAATTTACACATCCGTATGTCTTTTTGTTTCACAACCATGTTCCTCCTTTTACTCAGACTGATGATATCTTACTCATTTAAATAATTGGAGTTACTCAGGAAGTAAGTTCAAATTCAATAACTGTAATTTGTGACAGAATCATGCCCAAAATTATCTTTCAGAACTTACCAAGGATGTTTAACTTCTCAAATTCTTCCTAGCTAACATAGAAAAACCCTATGAACACTATTTGTCTAGCATTTCTTTCACAGTGAAGCAGAGATAGTAAATCCCAACAGTGGATCAACAAAGTAAAGCTAAATATCACACCATCATACATTTTAAAGATTAAAGGGGAGTGCTAAAGTGGAAACCGTCCTTGATTTGAAAAAAACCCACATATAACAGTGTAGTTTCATTTTCTTAAAAATAACCCAAAGTAATAATATAGATTTTGTTTTTGTTAGAAATAGTTGTGCTCAGCTTACTTAAAGAAGGGTGCCAGATAACATGGGTCTAAACTATGACTTGGCTATACACTCACACTAGAGAGGAAAGTGGATTGATAACATCTCAACAAGGGCTATAGTCCACATCCGCAAAGGGACTTAGACATTAGTGCCTCTCTCCAACCCTGGCTTTCTTGTGTGGAATTATGCATGCTCAGAGTATACCTATTGGATATGGCCCTGCAGGTGACATAGGCATTGCCCGACTTATCTTCACCTTTTCTGAGGATCACTGGGATGCTGGGGCTTAGCCGTGAGATAGGCATCTGGGTTCCTGCCTGAGACAGCAGGGTGCATGTCCAGAGGCAGAAAATTAAGCACTTAGGAAAGTTTTACAGCAGAACTTTAGGTGCCAACAGGGTTAGGCATCACCTGAGTAGAGGTTTTATGGATTGCATTGGTGCCTAAATCTGGGATATAGGTATTGTAGAGCCTAAGTCACTTTGTGGAAGTTTGCCTAATTTCCCCCTTTCTGAAGCAACTGAGCAGGAAATCGGCAAAGGTGGGACAGGAAATGGGTAGAGCCTTGGCTCTCTTCATTTTATTCACAAACCAGTGCAGATGAACCAGTACAGTGTCAAAGTTTATGTTGGTGTAGCCCAGTAGAAAATTACTAGCCCCTCCTTCCTTCTTTCTTCCCCTTATCCAGCCTACTCGCCTTTTCTCTTCCTTCTCCCCACCCAGTATAAGAGCAAGAAAGAAGTAGGGAAGGAACTGTAAGCCAGAATTGCATCTAAGAGTCACATTTTCTCCTGGGGATACCGTTGAGGTAGTGCCGCTTACACACTGCTGGATGCTCAGAGCTGTGTATAGTCACAACCTGTCTCATTGCACTCAACAGTATCATTTAACTGTTTGGGAATATGACAAGAGAAAATCTCTAATAAAAGAGCACTTAGCACTCAATGTATATGCTGAATGATAAAAGTTGAAATAAGAGCAGGAACTCTCTTCAGTGATCATTAAAACAAGTCCCTTTTCTAGTGGCTGACTGGTGGCAAAGGTTGTGATTTCTTGGGGCTGGCCTGTCTAATAGCTGTGCGCTTATATCTGCTTCTGTGTCTCTGTCAATATTTCGCACTCTTAAAGTTAATATCAAAGACCGAATACACAGATTACTATTTTGCTTTGACCAAAATGTGACTTCTTTTTAAGAGTCCATTAATTTGCATCAGCAGCCAAACTGCTCATACTAGCAAAATATTTCTACTCATTATTTTCTTGTGCCACATGAGATTGTTGATAAAGCTTGCATCAAGGTCACTAAAATCTATTTCATTTTTGACCTTTATATCCATCAGACTACTGTAATGTTCATCCTTTTATAAAATTTCGGTGGATATGTTATACATATATGATTCTGAAAAAAGACTTAAGAAATGAAGAATGGTTTCTTTCAAATGGCATAGCTACTGCAATTACAATACAAATAACATAATATCAGATGGGTCAAGATCATAGCTACTCTATACCTCAATTTTTAATACTTCATACATAGTTTCAGTGAATGGGATTCTCTCTCATCTTGCTAAGATGTTAGTATTTGCCATTTAATTGAAGTGTGCATTTTGCCTTCTAACAAAAAATAACTGCCATGACAATAATAATGTGGCCTTAATCCAGAGCATTTCACATCCATCAGAAATAATGCTGTTTATAACAATGGTATTTGAAGTTAATACATTTCATTCTAGGATTTTGTTGTTGTTGTTTATATTGAAAGAGAATAAGAAAGATGCACTGTGAGAGGGCATACGGGTTAATTAACTGTTTAAATATGTTATATAAAACAATTGCCAATACTTAGGGATTGTAAAATAATTGAAGTTCATTTCTAAAGCTGATTAATTCAAGCTATGTGCAATTGTGTTTTGCTATTATGAGGCTATTACAGGACAAATATGGAAGGAAGAAGAAGAAATTATAAAGGGAGAGGAGAAAATTAAACTGTAGCATCACAGTTCTTTTCTTTTGAGCTTTCTTTCCATAATTAAATACCTAAACTAAGTCCATGAAATAAAAATAAAATAAATTTAGTGAAACAATTAACATTCACATCATCAGCTAGCTGACAAAACAGTTTGTTTTCTTTTAAAATATATTTTAATGGCGAAAAACAGTCATTGTTGACTGGTTTAAATACCACAGAAATGTTTTCTTTTAATATAACTGAACTAGCATTTGAGCTCTGGATAAGTTTCTTGCAGATTGCTAAATTATAATAGCTTGAATTTTAATGACACTGCGTAATTAAAGTTATGTGAACTGATCATGTTTTTGTGAAAATTAGATTATTTAGTTTAATTGCCTGTCCCTAGTAGAATGTTATGAGTTTAGATGGATTTCTCTCTAAGGCCAAAAACTAATAATTTATGTTGTATCAGATTTTTCAGTTACATATAATGCATACAAGATAACATGCTATTTCTACAGAATGAGTGACTATATAGAAAGTAACACAATATATTGTACTACTATACTATAGTTTTACTTCTATATTTTTCAGTATAACACTATCCGTATCTGCCTTTCTGTATGTCTTTTTACTCATAAAAGTCAAATAAATAAATATAGCAGGGATAAAAGTGCAATTTTTCCTCTCCGGTCTTCCAAGCAGAGAAGTGTAATTTTGTGTGCAGGGTTTGATTAATTGATTATTTAAAATAGTGGGAATTCTGGATGAAGGTTTAATTTTAAAAAAGTCCATCATCTACATCAGGGGTTGGCAACCTCTCAGATGTGGCTTGCCAGTGTAAGCACCCTGGGGCTGGGCCAGTTTGTTTACTTGCCACGTTGGCAGGTTTGGCCGATTGCAGCTCCCGCTGGCCACGGTTCACCGTCCCAGGCCAATGGAGGCTGCGGGAAGCAGCGCGGACTAGGGATGTGCTGGCCGCAGCTTCCCGCTGCCCCCTTTGGCCTGGGATTGAGAACTGCAGCTAGTGGGAGCCGTGATCGGATGAACCTGGCGACGCAGTAAGTAAACTAACTGGCCCGGCCCACGAGGGTGCTTACTCTTGTGAACCATCTGCCAGAGGTTGTCAACCCCTGATCTACATCTTCATCTGTATCCCATCTGGCTTGGGCTTTATCTGTTGTCTTCAGACAAGGAGTTTCATAGCTTGAGTCCTACCACTGAGAATGCTTTGTTCCCAGTTGCTGATAATCAGAATTTGAGACTATCCAGTGGCTTTGAATCTTGTGCGGTGTAGTTGTTTTGTGGGATAGTAGAGGGTACAGTAGCCTGAGTTAGATAGGTCCCAGTACATTAAGGGACTGATCAGAGCCCATTTAAGTCAATGGGGTGAATATTATTTACTTCAATTGACAATGGGTTACCTATGGAGGTGGTGGAATCTCCATCTTTAGTGGTTTTAAGGACCAGCTTGACAAAGTCCTGGCTGGGATGATTTAGTTGGGGTTGGTCCTGCTTTGAGCAGGGGATTGGACTAGATGACCTCTTGAGGTCTTTTCCAACCCTAATCTTCTGTGATTCTATGAATAGGGCCTCAATGCCTAGATCCTTATGGGGATTTAGGAGTCTAACTCCTATTGAAATCAGTGGGACGATCTCGTCTTACATGCCTTGTACAAAGGATTAGGGGCAAAGTCCATTTATGTCATATAAATAATCAAGCTTCAATGAAATTATGTGGTTTTACACCAGCCAAGAATCTGGCCATAGGGCTTTGAATTATGTTCAGATTTCAATAGGGAATCACCAAAGTTGCAAGCCAGATGTTGCTTATGAGGCATGGTGATGTGCACTCCATCTTCAGCCTTTTATTCCAATTACACCTGATCCTGTTAGAGTGTTAGAGTGTAGTCAAGTCTGGAAGTGGCAAAAGCATAGGCTGCCATGGCTAGATTCTCTTTTGTGATAAATGAACAGGAGAAGTTGAAAGAAGGTGACCCTATCATGTGTAAAGCTGGTTGGAAAAAGAGAATCCCTTTCCACAAAAAAATGTTCAAGTTTTTAAAAATAAGTTTTTTCCTGTAGTGGGATGAAACGACAAAAATATGAGATTTTTAAATCACTTTATGCAAATAGTTTTAAAGAAAAATTCCAATTCAGGGAAATCAGACTGGAAGTTTTTGTCTTCCCAATGGCTGCTGCTCAGGTGATCTACTACTCCACTGCCCTCCCAGCTCCGTAAGCCGAAGAAGTGCTACTGATCCCCCAAGCTGAAGGGAAAACCAGGAAACCCTCCTGTGTTTCAATGGAAGATTTGTTGAATCTGTAATAAATTTGATTGAACATTTCACTGTATTGAATTGACATTTTCCAACAAAAGTAAGTTTCATCAGAAATTTTCCAACCAGGTCTAGTCATGTGATTTAGGCATGTTTTGACATAAATATACGTTGTGCTACCTGTGGACAGAAAACAGATCAAATACATTCAGATCCAAAGTAATGATTATTATTATGTATTTGATAATGATAGCACCTAGGAGTCCCAGTCATGGACCAGGCCTCATTGTGCTAGGCACTGTACAAATGCAGGAAAAAGAGATGGTCCTTGCCCCAAGGAGCTTTCCATATGTATTTGAACCATGTGATTTAAACATCTATAGCCAACACTCCCCTGAGAACTGTAAGGATAAGTAACATAATTCAATATTTTATGCTAATACTTATTGTGATAAAGACACACAGTAATTGTAATTATAGAATTATAGTATTTCATGAATACTTGTGGCTTGACCCACATGCTGCCTAATAAAGAGTGACCCAAAATGGAAGCTTAATGAACCTTCAAAGCTAGAGCTCTCAGAAATGTTGCTGGACAATGAAGGGAATTAAACAGTTATGTCAGATGGCTACAAATATAAAAGAGAATACTGATAAATATGTGCACTTGTGGCATATATGGTGTAAAGATCAGTGCTGAAAGTTTGTAAAACATTCACCATTTAGAATGACGTTGAAAGAAATTATCTGGGCATATTTTTACAGAAACTTGATGAACTCTATACCACAAAAAATAATATAACATAGGAAAAGTGATAGTTCTTCATTTGTAGACAACAGGCAGATGAAAGAATAGATCAATATGTAAGGGACATATGGGACAGATATGAACTTGAATTATTAATAACTATTGATTCCTTCTGGCCATCATAAATTAGAAAAGCTATCTACCTCTGTTTATCCCCAAATAGGATCCACCAAAGAAGTAAAGACAATTTAAAACATGTTTTTAAAAAGTTCACATTATGTAAGACACTTTGTCTCAGGTCCACAGATCAGCCATGGTCAGGAGTTCCTACCCCCAATTGAAACTGAACTAACTAAATGAGATTATTATTAGTCACCTAGGCAAGAATCTCTCCGTATATACGCATATTCTATATAACATCTTTCTCCATCCCAGCCTAGCTGAAAAGAACTCCAAGTTGCCAAGCAAGAGTCACATACTGCTTTTCTATTCACAATTTGCATCCTAACGTATAAACTATACATTGTGTTCTTTGTAAATCAAATATACTGTGAGAAATCTTTCACTTCAAATTAGAATCTGAACATTTGTTTGCATAGTGAGTCAGGTCTACATCCTTCCATACATGGGAAATATCTCTTGTTCTATTGTAAGTCCTAAATAAGATGAAATGCTTAGGTACAATCAAAAAATGTATGGAGTATTTCCTCCAAATTGAGATGATTATACGGATTTTATTGGTTTTCATTGAAAATAATTATTGCACTCTAGAAGCAACTGGAATTGTCTGGTGCAAGAAAAAGAAACGTTAAAAAATATAAACCAGGCTGTAGTTTTGGGATATTAAGAGAAATTGCTTGGGGTGTGAGGGGATCCCAACTGATAGTAGGGGCAAATAATCAGAGAAATGTACAGCTGGAAGGGCCTTGAGAATGAGATTTTGCAATGTTTCATGTTGAAAATGTTTGCAATCTCAGTGAATGAGATTTCTATGCAATGAACAGTCTCTACTCATCTGGATCGTGAACGATGTTGAGGGCTGCCATCACACCATCGATGTTGTTGCAGGCTACAAGATCACCTTCCATGAAGAAGAATGGAACAAGATCCTTTTGAGGGTCACGGAACATGGAAACCCTAACATCACCTGCCAGGAGATTCCACTACTGTAGTCTAGAGCCCAACAGCTAGACTAGAGCCAATCAATAATTTTAAGCATCATTTTCGTTCTCAGTGACCCAGAATTAGTAAAGTTTGACTACATTTATTTCAGAAGCATTTTGGCTGTAGAGCAGTGTAATGTAAACTTGTGGATAATAGCAAGCCATGACAGGTTTCCAGCACTTAGGGGAAGAGGATTACAATTCAAAATGATCTTGAAAAATTGGAGAATTGGTTTGAAATCAATAAGATGAAATTCCATAAAGCCAAATTCAAAATACTTCATTTAAAAATGAAAAATCAAATATGCAAATGCAAAATGGGAAATGGGAAATGCTTGTCCAGGCAGTAGTACTGCACAAAAGGATCTGGGGGCTATAGTGGATCACATACTGAATGTGAGTCAACAGTGTAATTCTGAGGCAAAAAAAAATGTCATTCTGAAATGTATTATCACAAGTGTCATACATAAGATATGAAAGGAGACTGTTCCACTCTACTTGGCACTGATGAGGGCTCAGCTGGAATACTATAACAAGTTTTGGGCACTGCTTTTTAAGAAAGATGTGAAAAAAATGGAGACAGTCCAGATAAGAGCAACAAAAATGGTAAGTGATTTAGAAAACTTTACCTATGAGGAAAGGTTGAAATTGGGCATTTTTAGTTTAGAGAAGAGAGAGCTGAGAGGGAGACATGATATCAGTATTCAAATATACAAAAGGTTGTTATGAAGAGGATGGTGATCAATTGTTCTTAGACTTGGCAAAATTCTATTTTTAGTGTTTTATAATTTTGAGAGATAATATTGGTGTTTATTTTTAAAGATTTGTAGTTTATTTTTATTTCTTTAAATTTTTATAATTGCAGGAAATTAAGGGAGGGGTCACACAACAGCAATTTAATGACAGTAGACATTGATTAAAAAGTTAAAGATTTATAACTGTTCAAATAGAAATTGTCAACATCACATTTCAAGTTATACAAAGTAAATCTCTTTAAATCAAATTATAATAAGTTCTCAAGCAGCATTTTTATTACTTTGCCTACCTGTACATTTAAAGTATTATCAGTGGAAAGATCTTTTTTTTCCACTGGATTGTGCACCTATAGTGGAAATTGACATTTATTGATATTTAAATCAGGGAGCATGGGAGAGATATTAGAAAGAACTTTCTAAGGCTAGTTAATCACTGGAACAGGTTGCTAAGAAAGGGTGTACAATCCGCATCAGTGGAGGGTTTTAAAAACAGGTTAGAGACACACTTCTCAGGGATGGTATATTTATATGTGGTTCTGCTTCAGTGTTGGTGGGCTAGATGACCTCTTGAGGTCCTTTCCAGGCCTATGTGCCTATGATTCCATGATTCATTGGCAAACACAGTCTCTGACCTTGGTTAATGGCCTCACCGTGTATAAACTAGCTACTTGAAAGAAGTGGCAGATGAGCAGTTAAGAACCAGAACTGTGGGCTCACTCTCATCCTCTGCAGTATCCAGTGCAGCAGAATGAATCTACACCTTCTTCAGAATGCTAGAGTTACCTGTCTGGCATGCAGTCAGATGAAATTTCTCCTAAGGACTTCAACCACAATGTAGCTCATAAACACCCATCTCCAGTGTGCATGAAGGATGGTATCTTGTCCTATTTACTACAAAACTGTCAGCTGAAAAAAAGGAGAATGTGGATTCATCATCAGAACTATAAAAAACACCAACTATTAAATGAAGGTCAGTTGTGGAGCTAACAATCCTGAATGTTTCTTTTTAACTGCTAAACATTTAAGGCCATAAATATGCCACAGTTGTACCAATGAATCCTTCACATGAGACTTTTATAACTTTATACCAGTTTGGATTGGATTGGAGGAAACACATTAACTACCAGATAATGAAAATGTCACCTCAAATTCTTCATATGTACTCAAATCCAAATCTTTTCAGTGCCACTAAATTGCAGCTAGATGTATTTCATCAGATTCATTATCAGTTTATTTCTGAGATCAAAATTGGGATTACTAAGGAATGGAGTGTGAAAAAAGTTGATTTGAAATTCTAATTATTCTCTAATCTTAAGAATCATTTTGAATCTAAGTAGGCTATCAAATAGCAAGCAGCAAGCCTGCGTATAATAATAAGACAAACAAAATAGTATAATTAAAATAGGAAAATAGATTATTCCTTAGGCATCTGCCATAATCCTTCAACTTCTGTTAACTGATGAATTATTATTCCAAAGGAAACCTAAAATGTATGAGAAAATACTCTTTTGACTCAACAAAATTGAAGAAATATACATATTAAGTATTAAAATCTTTCTTATGAAACTATAATATTATACTAAAAGAAAGTCCTAAAAAATTAAAAAACTCATATCTAACTAATGTCTTGGATTATATTCCCTGTGAGAATAATCTCTTTTCATAACACAAATTATGAAAAACCCATTCTGAATTTAGAACTTCTCTTCAACAGATACATAATGCTATTATTTGTGTCTTTAGTTTAGTACAGAATATATGTTTTCATAATTAATATTTTTATTTTTCAGATTAATTTCAATTGTAGTAGTTGCTCACATTAACTGTTCAATTACTGAACAACCAAAAACAATATGAATGAATGACAAAAAGAGAGCATGAAGATTAAAAACAATATTTAAACTATTTGGCAGTATACCATATAACAAATGCAAGAACATAACAACCATCATATTAGATCAGTTGTCCATCTAGTCTAATCCAATACCAGCTACTTCAGATGCATTTTAAAAAAATCTGATAATAGACAGTTTTGGAATAATATATCTATAGGAAAAGTTTCTGCCTCAGGCTCATCAGTTAGTGATTAATTTGTGCCTGAAAACATTAGCTTTTATATCTCTATTTTTTTTTATCCTGGCTAATGTAACTGTGGCTATTCTCATTATCTATATAATTGTCTAATCCTCTTTCTAATCTTACTGCATTTTTAAATTATAAAATTCATTTTAAATTATTTAGAAGACACTTATCAATTATTGTTCACAGATGAGTGCTGCTAAGAGCCTTGAATGAGTTTGCCTTTATTCCCTCCTGAGCCAGCATAAGATGAGAATATCAAGTTGATGTATAAAATAAGGGTTGCCCTTTAATAAGGGAGATGGGACCTATAAATTCAGCCCCTTTGGGAGGAGACCTCAACTAAAGAGTGTAAAAGACCATTGATAAGCCAGAAATGGAGCATAATCTCCCTCTTTATCAAATTGGCATTGGTGGATAGTTGGGACTACAATAAGCCAATGGAGCTAAAACTAGTCTCCTGGTTAGCCGAAGTATAGAGGAGCCAGTTCAGAACTATCATACATTTTTAAATATCTTGCAAGGAAATACAGGGTAACAGTTGTCACTGGCCTCTATTCTATATATGATGGACACAGAAAACTAATTTTAAACTTTTAATCTGTAATGTGTGGTGTCTGACCAATAATGAGAGATAACAAAGGAAGATCCGGGTAATTATAGGCCTGTTAGCTTGACGTCTGTCGTGTGTAAGGTCTTGGAAAAAATTTTAAGGGAGAAAGTACGTTCACGGACATGAGTGAAATCGTATTGGGACGAGTTGCACATGGGATTTACTAAAGGAGATCGTGCCAAACCAACCTGATCTCCTTCTTTGAAAGTGCGGATTACTTAGACAAAGGAAATGCGGTAGATTAATTTACCTCGATTTCAGTAAGGCGTTTGACACGGTTCCGCATGGGGAACTGTTAGTTATTGGAAAGATGGGGATGAATGTGAAAGTTGTAAGGTGGATAAGGAACTGTTAAAGGGGAGACTCCAGCGGGTCGTACTGAAGGGTGAACTGTCAGGCTGGAAGGAGGTTACTAGCGGAGTCCCTCAAGGATGTTTTGGGACCGATCTTATTAACCTATTTATTACTGACCTTGCACAAAGAGCGGGATGTGTTAATAAAGTTTGCGATGACACGAAGCTGGGGGTTTGCTAACACGGAGAAGGACCGGCGATATCTATTCAGGAAGATCTGACCACCTTGTACACTGGAGTAATATTAATAGGATGAAATATAATAGCAAAAAGTGCAAGGTCATTGCACTTAGGGATTAAAATAAGAATTTTAGATTACATTGGGGACGCATCAGTTGGAAACGACGGAGGAGGAGAAGACCTTGGGTATTGGTTGATAGCGGATGACTATGAGCCGCCAATGTGATATGGTGTTAAAAAGCAAATGCGGTTTTAGGATGTATCGGGCGAGGTATTCCAGCAAGGAGAAGGAGGTGTTAGTGCCGTTATATACGGCGCTGGTGAGACCACCTGAATATTGTGTGCAGTTTTGGTGTCCCATTTTAAGAAGGATGATTCAAACTGGAACCGTTCAGAGACGGGCTACTAGGATGATCCGAGGAATGGAAAATCTGCCTTATGAAAGGACTCAAGAGCTTGGCTTGTTCAGCCTGGCCAAAAGAAGGCTCCGGGGGGATATGCTTGCTCTATATAAATATATCAGGGGGTAACGTTAGGGAGGGAGAGGAATTATTTAAGTTTAGTACTAATGTAGCATGAGGACGAATGGTACAAACTGGATATTAGGAAGTTTAGACTTGAATTAGACGAAGGTTTCTAACCATTAGGAGAGTGAAGTTCTGGAAACGCCTTCGAGTGGAAGTAGATGGCGTGGCAAAAGACTTATCCGGCTTTTAAGACTAGCTGATAAGTATATGAGGGATGTTAGAATGGGATAGTTAAGTTTGGGCATTGATTTTGGATTTATCGGCAGATAGAGTCTGCTCAATGGTCTGTGAGGGGATGTTGGATGGATGGGAACTGAGTTACTGCGAGGAAATTCTTCTGGGTTGCTGGCTGGTGAGTCTTGCCCACATGCTCAGGGTTTAGCTGATCGCCATATTTGGGTCGGGAAGGAATGTTTCCTCCAGGGCGGATGCAGAGGCCTGGGGTTTTTCGCCTTCCTCTGCAGCGTGGGCATGGTCGCTGCTGGTGATTCCCTGCAGCCTTGAGGTCTTCAAAATCTCCATTTTGACGATTTTAATACTCAGTCATGGTTCGGGTTGTTATAAAGTGTATTGGGTTTAGGGTTTTTGTGGCCTGCCTTGTGCAGGAGGTCAGACTAGATGATCATATTGGTCCCTTCTGACCTATGAGTCTATGAGTCTATGAGTCTAAGAAGTAGAGCTGGTTGGAAATTTTTACACAGCAAAGATTCCTGCTCAAAAACTGAAGGGGTTTATTGAAAAGCTTTTCCACAAGGAAAAGGTGTGGTTCATTTATTATTATTATTATTATTATGAAAAATTTTTAGTTTCAAATTGAATTTTTCATTTCATTTTGGTTTTAGAAAATGAAAAAAATATGATATGATAGTTTTTTGAATTTTTGTCCCTCCAGTTCCTCAATTCATTCCTCGTCTGCCTTCACTACTTTAATTTCCAATGAGAATATTGTTTTTCCCCTGTTTTTTTCTCCCTTGCTCACTGTGGGGGAAAAAGAGGAGGGGGAGGGATTAATAAAAAGGAGGAGAAATCCAGAAGCCAAAACCAGATTTTTTTCAAAATTGAATTAAAAATTAAACTTACGCCTCAAAATGAAAGAAACAATTAATTTTGTTTTTTTAAAAAAAGTTTCATCCAAAATTTTGAACAAATTTGGCAAGAAAACAGTATCATTTTTTCAACCTGATTTTAAGGTAGGAATAAGCATCTCACAGGGGTAGTATAAATGTATTGTCTCTCCTTCATTAACACGGGAATGTCAGATGTTCAGCTGGGCTGGGTTACAGCTCACTTGCAGGTAAGTTGAGCTTTCTCTACTATAGCTGTGGGGCTCAGACTTGAAATCTCAGAGAGGACTGGTGGTTGAGGAAGAAGAACGAAGTTTGATGTCAGTACTTAAAAAAGTGTTCCACATTTTCCAGTAGTTCAGGGACAGTTTAAAACAATAATTACCCAAAATGTTAGTGTCTTATTTATTTTACAACTTTAGTGACCTAGAATTTGGTATTTTCCTCACTTTTTTTAATACGGCTTTGTATACTATTATGGGGAATATAGTGTGGACGGAGTCACTACAGTTTGGAGTAGGGAGCCATCCAGTGTGCTCTGTGACCGTTAGAGAGTCAGCTGGCAGGCTTGTTAACTCAGCAGGAAGCACCTTCAGCTGTTTATGAACTCCTCAGGAAGTTTCCGGAAATACTTATTAACACTGTTGGGAGTTAAAGTATTCCCTTGGGTTTTTATTAACTTCACAGGGAGCTCTGCAGTGTATAGAATGCCTGTCTCAGACTGCCCAAAGACATTAATGTGTACATGTGAAGTTTTAGAGTATCTGAGGTTCACAAAAATGAATCAAGAAACATAATTTTTTCCCCCAAATGTCCCAAAACTGCTCCAAGGAGCACCTCTCTAGGTCAACCCAGTTTTTAGATAGGACTTTCCAAAATCCAGTAAAATAATTTTACTAAAGTGAAGTAAGAGACTTTTCAAACCATCATTTCTCATTAACATCTTGTATAATTGCATTATCATCAGGAAATTTTTATCTCTAAAAAGATCACAGACAAGAAGTGTCAAATTACTTGGGTCAATTCTGTCCAATAAGGAGAATAAAAGATCAACATCAGGTTTATAACAGAGAATCACAATCTTATCTATAGACACATGCCCACATCAAGCATAAAGGCAACTTGAGTAGAACCTCAGATGACCAACCGTCAGACCCACCCTTTAAATTCTCTGGGAATTTTGAAAATCCACCTCCTGTTTGTTCAGGTAGGGATGGAGTGCTCTCAGTGAATTTTTCCAGGTGACCATGCCTCCATGCACCAGGTGATGCCCAGTATGGGGCAATGGTGAGGTGCTGGACCTCATCAGTGTTTGGTGGGAGGAAGCTGTCCAGTCCCAGCTGTGCTCCCGCCGTTGGAATTACGATACTTTTGGGTAGATATCAAGGGACATGATGGAAAGGAGCCATGACCTGAACACACTGCAGTGTACGGTTAAAACGAAGAAGCTGCGGAATACCTACCACAAAGCCTGCAAGGCAAACCACGACTCCAGTGCTTCCCTCATGACCTGTCATGTCTACAAAAAGCTGGACGCAGTATTTGGGGGTGACCCCACCTCCACTCCGAGTATCACCATGGACACTTCAGAGCCCCATTCAACAAGGAAGGAGGAGGAGGAGGAGCAAAGGGGGAGCGAATGTGCTGAGGCGGAGGAAGACACCCCAGAATCTCTAGATGCATGCAGCCAGGAAGTGTTCTCAAGCCAGGAGGAAGGTCGCCAGTTGCAGTGGCCAGTGCTTGGAGAAGGACAAACACCAGAGGAAGTTCCCGATAAGTGGCTTTTATTTTGGGAAGGAAGTTATTTGTTGAGGGCTTTTGGAGAGAGGAGGGTTAGGGCTGCATGCATGCCTAGATGCAGAATAGGGCGTTGATATGCTTTCTCACATACAGTAATCAGCTTCAGTGATCTCTTCAAAGATCTCATCCAGAACTTGGGCAATGCGCTTCTGCAGATTTCTCGGGAGAGCCACTGTGGTCCTTGTCCCAGTCAGGCTAGCATGTCCATGCTAGTGTGCCATGAGGAGTGTGGGAACCATTGCTGCACACAGGCAAGCTGCGTATGGGCCAGGGCAGAAGCCGCATTGTAGTAGAAGACCCTCCTTTGCTTCCCAGGTCACCCTCAGCAGCGAGATATCTTCCAGGATGAACTCCTGTGGAAAATGTAGGGACAGTGTTCAGTATAGGGGCCCCCTGCAGCTGTTGGCTCTCCCTAAGGCACAAAAACCCAGAGAACAGTACAGCCATGAAACAATCATTCCCCCTGGACCCTGTGCTTACTCAACATTTTGGAGCTCTCATGGGTTATGTGCGCTTGCTTTGGGATGGGCAAATTATGCTATTGTGTAGACTGTGCTTGCCCTCCTTAAGTATAGGGGATTCATTGCTCTGTCCGGTGTGAACAATGCTGCCTCTGTTAAGTGCTGCATTTTGCCTTTACAGATGCAGCCTTGAGATCTCAGCCGTCTGTGTTATCACCAGCCAAGAGACTGTAAAGACTCAGGAAGAGGCCATGTAGAAGCTGGATGAAATCATGCAGCAATCACTTAATGAGAAACTAAAAGTGAAGGAGTAGAGGGAGAGTGAAAGGAGGATCTGTCAGCAGAATGCTGATCGCTGGCACAAAAGCACGGAGCTCCGGCAGCAAAGCACGGATTGGCTGATAAGCATCATGGAGCGCCAAGCAGACTATATCCAGGCACTTGTAGCCATGCAGATGGAACACTACCATGCCCTCTCCCCACAGCCCTTGTCACAAAACTCTTTCCATTGTGCCCCCATGTCACCTCCAATCCACTTTCCCCAACATCTGGGTTCTTATCGCCACCAGCTCCCTCCAACACCTGTAATTTCATTACCCAGCCCTGAAAACTATGACCCCTACCCACTACACTCAACCCCCATCACCATGCAGTATAGCCATCCTGAAGTACAGCACTCATTGCACAGCATTCAAGACAGGAAGGCTAGTATGATAACAGGACATATGCAAATCTGTGATTGTACTGTTCCCCACCTCACCCTCTTGCCCTTTCAGTTTCCCAAGCAGTTGTGTTTCTTTTCAATAAATGAATTTTCTTTTCAATAAATGGATTTTTTGGCTTTGAAAACATTCTTTCTTATTGCATAAAGTAAAAGATACCTTAGCCCAGGAAAGCAACAGGCACTGCAAGTCAGCGTAGCAAACACAGGTTCCTACTAATATTGGAACCACTGCAGTTCACTCCCGTGCAGGGCACTGGACCTTACTGGTGGTTTTCAGCCTCAAATTGCTCTCTCAAGGCTTCCCTAATACTTGCAGCCCCGCACTGGGCCCCTCTAATAGCCTTGCTCTCTGGCTGTTCAAATTCAGCCTCCAGGTATTGAACCTCCAAGGTCCATGCCTGAGTGAAGCTTTCACCCTTCCCTTCACAAATGTTATGAAGGGTACAGCATGCCAATACAACCATGAGGATGTTGTCACTGACCAAGTGCAGGTTCCCATACAGAGAGCACCAGCAGCCCTTTAAATAGCCAAAAGCACACTGTACAGTCATTCTGCTCTGGGCTCAGACTGTTGTTGAACTACTCCTTGCTGCTGTCAAGGATTCCTGTGTAGGATTTCATGAGCCACAGAATTAAAGGGTAAGTGGGGTCTGCAAGGAGCACAGTGGGCATTCTGACTTCACCTACAATGATACTCTGATCTGGAAAAAATGTCCCGGCTTGCAGCTTGCTGAACAGACCAGTGTTCTGAAAGATGTGTGCGTCACCCATCTTTCCAGGCCAGCCTGCATTAATGTCAATGAAATGCCCATGGTGATCCACAATACTCCTTCCTATTAACGTACTCAGAGGCTAGGTGGGCTGGTGCCAGAATTGGAATATGTGTCCCATCTATCGCCCCTCCGCAGTTAGGGAAACCCATTTGTGCAAAGCCGCAATGTCATGCACGTTACCCAAAGTCACAGTTCTTCTGAGCAGGATGTGATTAATGGCCCTGCAAACTGGCATCAACACGATTCCAACTGTAGACTTTCCCACTCCAAAATGGTTACCGACCGATCGATAGCTGTCTGACGTTGCTAGCTTCCAGATTGCAATAGCCATCCACTTCTCCACCATCAGGATAGCTTTCAATTTCATGTCCTTGCGCTGCAGAGTGGGGACGAGCTCATCACATAGTCCCATGAAAGCGGCTTTTCGCATCCAAAAGTTCTGTGGCCAGTGCTCGTTATCCCAGATTTGCATGACAATGTGACCAGTCAATGCTTGTTTCTCGAGCTCAAAAGTGGCATTCCACGGTGGTAAGCATGTCCGTGAATGCCACAAGCAATCTCATGTTGTATGCGTTATTCTAGTTGATATCATCGTTGGAGTCTTCACTGCCAATTTGAATCTTAAGGAGTAACTTGTGAGCATATTCCTCAGCAGTTCAGGCTCCATTCCCACAGACCAAAAGGGAAAACAGAGCGTGCAGAACAAAAAATGTTGAAAGATGGCGCCAAATGTGGATGGAGGCAGAGGGATTCCTGGGATGAGAACCTATGCATCTTGGGGCATTGGGACAGGATTCAGAATGCCTCACATCCTCCACCCCCTTCCCACAAGCCACAGCTCCCGAATGGGAAGTGGTGCTCTGTGGGATAGCTGCCCATAATGCACCACTCCCAATGATACTGCAAATGTCGCGAATGTGGCCACACCTGTGCACTTGCAGCTGTCAGTGTGGACAGACTGCAGCGCTTTCCCTACTGCACTCTCTGAAGGCTGGTTTAACTCAAAGCGCTCTACATCTGCAAGTGTAGCCATGCCCTCAGCATTGCAAAGCCTAAGGCCAAATCTACACTATAAATTTACACTGAATGACAAAGTTATACCTACATCACCCCTGTTGTAGACAGTGCTATGTCCAGTATAAACTGGAGGGCTTCTTCCACCCACATAGCTAGTGCCTCTCGTGGAGGTGGATTAACTACGCTCAGTCCCTTCCTGGATTTATCCTTATTGTTGTTTTTTTTGTCCACAGGAAAAGCCATTAGCAAAGGTGTGGGGTTGCTGTTAATTATAGCTGCAGTGATCTGTCAATTAAATAAAGAAGAATGTTATCTATTACAAATACTGACCTTCACTAATCCCGTAGATATAAAGGCCTTTGTTAAATAGGCAACCTAATTTAAAATGATCAATCAAACTAAATTAACCCAGAGTTAAAATAAAAGTTTGTAGAGCATGTGATATGTGACTGGCAGGTACTTCATAGTAAATTAGGATTTCAGGATATTTCTTTCATTGAATTTAGATAAACACTTTTGTTTCTGCTGGAATTTTGTAGGAGGGTTTATTTTAAATTAGCTAAAGTATAAACTTCATAGAATTGGAGCGATACTGATAATAAGTTGATGAGCCTCATTCTTCCATTTTGATTGCTTCGCTGTACCTATACTTGGATTTGCTCTTTAATTCTAGGCACAACTCAGAGCTCACCACTCATCTGAATATGTGTGTTAAAAATGAAGAAAAAAATGCAATAAGCGTAATTTTATTAATTTTAAATTATCTATAAAAAATGGAAGTCTTTGGCCAATGAGTAGATTCAGAAAATTCATGCATGCTCATTCTGCAGATGGAGTAGATGGATATGAATAAGTCACTTATCTGACTTAAGTGACTTAATTTTGGAAAGTAAAAATAGTACCAA
Source organism: Chelonoidis abingdonii (assembly GCF_003597395.2). Classification (NCBI taxonomy): domain Eukaryota; kingdom Metazoa; phylum Chordata; order Testudines; family Testudinidae; genus Chelonoidis; species Chelonoidis abingdonii. The sequence goes on along the minus strand of NC_133769.1, from coordinate 302,018,846 downwards.
TATTATTATATGTATACCATTCTGTACTGAATATTGATGGGACTTTAAAAAGATCAGCCGAGTTCTTGATATTTTCCAGACAGTGGTAACCACAACTTCCTTTTACTACCATCAGCAAATAGATGTATAATCTCTTTACCTCAATATTTGGACTTCTGGTTTGAAAGTCAATCCCCAACAGTAGCATTTTTACACTGATTACGGAATTCTCTTAATTGCCTGTTGAAATTAAATGTTTTGTTGGGATAAACTTGGTTTATCATTCACTTACCCTACAATATTACAGGAACATTAGAAAACTCCTCTGAAGTGACATCATGACATCAGAAGACTAGAGCTCTTGATCATTCTTGGAAGTACAGGTCTTGCACAGTGAGACAGAGTCTGTGTCAGTTACACAGATGCAAATCTGAAGTATGTCAATTAAAGTCAATGGAGTTATTCTGGTTTTACACTGGTGTGACAGTGTAGAATTTAGCCTAGTATTCCTGATGAAGATCCAAATATCATAGGCATGCCTATTTTGGTAGCAAAAGTCCTCTCTTATTGATGATAGAGAGATGGTCAGGCTACGGTTACAATTAAAATGCTACAGTGTAGACGCTATAGATAGGAGAAGTTCTCCCATTTCTGTAAGCAATCTGCCTCCCTGAGAAAGTAGACCAGCCCTCAGACAGGCTTCTGAGGTCTCTCCTGCTTTCTTCTGCCTGAGCCATTTATTAACACAAGGCATTGGATAAACTGCAAGTGAAAAATAAAACCTTGCATTCTTCTGTGAAAGATTACAGAGACATATTGAAATAATTTAACAAAATCCTCTGCAGAAATCTTGGCACTTTTGACCCAGAAAATACAGGTTTCCAATCAGCCATGAAATCGATCTGAATGGTGCATCCATCCCATTGTTAGACTGTAAAGCACATAGGTTCATATAGCCATACCCTGTAGGTTTTCCTCCATAGCTGCAATGGCAAACATCATTATCTTTTCAGAACAGTTCAAATATGACAATCATTAACTTTGTTTGTGCAGCCAGCTCTAGCTGTTAATGTGACAGGATCAATAAATGCTGTAGCAAATTCACAATGAGGTTATTGCTTAAGTGAAGGGGAAAATCTACTCCAGATGTATTAACTCTTTTAGTGTGTGTAATGAATAAATGTAATTAAAGTTAACAGCAAACATTTTCAACATCTCAGCAATTTAATTCAGAAGCATAATGAACTTTGTAGTCATAATGCAATAACCAGAACTAGAGTTAGTGATCAAAGGGAATAGCAAGGGAATGGAAAAGCAAATTAAAATAAAGAGAGCAATTAAAGAGGTTAATTAGAGGCAGCAAAATCTGAGTATTGCATTTAATTACATGGTAGAATTCTACTGCATTTAGGCCTTGAACCCACAAGCACTGAATAGTGCACAGAGCTTTGATCTTCCAGCACAAATCCAAGTGGAGATGATGGGTACCTTCACAAAGGTTGCTTAGACTCAGTGTTGCAACACTTAACATTTAGCACCTTGCTAATTAGTGAAATCCACAATCTTAAGTTAGGCACTCAGATTCTCTATACAATATGTGGTGAGAGTTAGGTGCATAAGAATGGGATCTACAAAAGCCACACCAGACTGAGTGGAAAGTCAGCTAATCTATCTGAAGAAATTCTGTGAGCAGAGATGACTGAAGCCTACCAATAGTGGGGTAGGGGTAGGGTGAAGGTAGCTGGCTTCATCAGTGTTACTGAGCATGCTCAGTCTGTGTGAGCATGCTCAGTACAAGCCAAGCAGCAAATCTGAGGGGAGCACATGACCTCCCATGCCCCCGCTCCCATGTGTCGCCTCTAGCTGGGTCCTAAGCATTAAATCTTATTTGGAGCAGAAATTTGACTATAAGTCTCCTGCATCCCAGGTCAGTGCCTTAAATATTAGGCTATGGAATCATTTTTTTGTCTCTCTCAACCATTACATGTTTGTTTATACAAAGTGGAGCAGGTTCAACAGGAGAGCGTCCTGTCCTAGAATATCCTACAGTCCAGTGGTTAGGGTCCTCATCTGTAATGCAGGAGATCCAATTTAAAGCTCCTGAACCATGTCAGGTATAAGGGAGATTTGAACATGGGCCTTCTCTGTGCTTGATGAGTGCATTAACACTGCAGTGGATTCAGCCGAGAGCTGTTTACTGTACTGGCTTTTGTGAATCCCATTCTGAGGCACATCTCTCTCCCCATTAATTGCATAGGGAGCCTAGGCACCTAATTCAGGCTTTGTGAATCCCAGTTATTTTCTAGATTAATAAAAGTTAGGCCTAGGGACACTGAGAACTGCTGTGCCTAAGTTTCTTTGTGAAAATAGCCACCCCCAGCCCCCATTCCTTCCCACCCTGTGGAAGAAATGTTAATTGAAGAAAGCTTAAACTTTTTCAAAAGCCATCCCTAACTACCTAGGTAACAAGCATTGTATTGGGAAGGCCATCTCTTTTGGAACATAGGCTATGCCTTACGAATCAGACCAATTGTCATTTGGCTCTTAGATCTTGCTTTTCCCACCAAAGACCAATACTTGTCTCTTCAGATGAAGACAGTATTTCGCACCCCAAATGGCTCTGGGAAATATTGTTCAAGAAAACAGGGAGAGAGGGTGATTGTTCCCTGAACTTTGTGAAAATCAATTTATGCCTTGAAGAATGAGATAGAATTATCCCTATTTCTACCATGAACACCTAGAAGTGTCATTAAAAATATCCATTCCCTTGTTAAAGGCAGCTGGGGAATGCAATTTTCAACACTGAGTGTCTAGTTCTGTATGTGAGTATTTAAATAGGGTCTCAGAAATATGTCCACACTGCATGTAGTACTCCAAAATATAGGAACTTCTTGAAGTTATTTTTATTTTTATTTTTTTGAAGGGGGTCAGATGTGAATGTGATAAGTAGGATAAAAGTGGCTTCAAGATGTTTGTATATTTACACCTTCATGCATTTAATCATTTGTGGTTTTGATTTTCTTTTCCACTAAGACCTGTTTACATTGCTTTGCCAATGTTAAGGGACTTTACTGTTAACTGTCTGGGCTTAGCTGTGTTAGTTTGTATCCACAAAAACAATGAGGAGTCTGGTGCCCCTTAAAGACTAACAGATTTATTTGGGCATAAGCTTTCTTGGGTAAAAAACCCACTTCTTATGCCCAAATAAATCTGTTAGTCTTTAAGGTGCCACCGGACACCTCGTTCTTATTGTTAATGAGAATCAGGACCCTTTGTTTTCTTTTTTTTTTTTTCATATGCTTTATGAGTTGCAAAAATAAATGGTAGAACAGGGGTTGGCAACCTCTGGCACATGGCTCACCAGGGTAAGCACCCTGGCTGGCTGGGCTAGTTTGTTACCTGTTGCGTCGGCCGGTTCAGCCGATCGTGGCTCCCACTGGCTACGGCTTGCTGCTGCAGGCCAATGGGGGCAGCGAGAAGCTGCGGCCAGCACATCCCTTGGCCCGCGCTACTTCCCGCCACCCCCATTGGCCTGGGACAGCGAACCACTGTCAGTGGGAGCTGCGATCGGCTGAACCTGACAACGTGGCAGGTAAACAAACAGGCCTGGCCCGCTAGGGTAAGCCGCGTGCTGGAGGTTGCCAACCCCTATGATGGAATGAACAAGTGTTAACTTCATTTGCATTAAGTTTGTCTGGGAAAATTAGATTAGCATGTAAAAATCTCCATCCTCTGACAAACAGATGCTAGGGACACCATTTTTTACCCTTCCTGGCTAATAGCCATTTATGGACTTAACCACCATGAATTATCCAGTTCTGTTTTAAACACTGTTATAGTCCTAGCCTTCACAACCTCCTCAGGTAAGGAGTTCCACAAGTTGACTGTGCGGTGTGTGAAGAAGAACTTCCTTTTATTTGTTTTAAACCTGCTACCTATTAATTTCATTTGGTGACCCTTATTCTTGTATTATGGGAATAAGTAAATAACTTTTCCTTATCCACTTTCTCAACATCACTCATGATTTTATATACCTCTATCATATCTCCCCTTAGTCTCCTCTTTTCCAAGCTGAAGAGGCCTAGCTTCTTTAATCTTTC